>NC_047589.1:3892207-4208138 GCF_011004845.1 Esox lucius
ACAAAATAAACATGTGCAAATGAAATAAAAAATAGTGCAAGAAAACGTGTCCAGTAACAGATAGTAAAATTACAGTATTTGAATGTGAAAGTACAAAATAAACATAATACAATACAAAATAAACAAGGGCTAGAATGGCAGTAATATACATAAGTATGACCTAGCAGCAATCGATAGTTATTGAATATCACAGATACATCAGTGCAATAAGCTTATGAATGGTGGCATAACACTACAACTACAGTCAGAATTAAGAACAGTCACACAGAGCTATAAATATATTAAGAGGATAATGCAATCATATATATAACACTGTACATAGCAGCAGTTAAAAAAAAATAATACAGTAATGCAGCTTAGCAGCAATATTGGTTGTGTTGGAGATGTCATTCATATTCACGGCAGGTCCATTGTACTGCCACGTCATCTCCCACCTGCACGGTCAGCTGCCCCTTTCTGGTACCTGGGGACCTGGTTCTGGACAGCCTCATCAGTGGCATCCCGGCTGGAAAGATTCTTTCTTATGGCTCCTGTAGAATCTGAGCATTAACAATTACAATATGAATGTACGTTTCATTGGAAGTGAATGTGCCTAGATAATGAGAACAACAGAAACCTCTCTGTTTAGATTATCTCTCAGTAGGTAGCGCTCTAATGACTGTAAGGAATGTTTACGATGGCATGGGGGTTGACTTCTAAAAAGTTAGAAACGCCCTTAATGTATAGGCTAGCTGGTAACCAACATTACAGTGAGAAGAGATTGACTGAGATGAGATTGAGGTTGTGTAAGGAAGACCAGGTCCGTAACCTCATGAACAAGACTTTCTAATGCTGCAATAAATAATATACTTTCTCTCTCCCTTGACAAACGGGTATGCTAATTATTACAACCACTATACGAAACGGCCGATTTCTAACACTCCTGTAATACAGTAATCAGATATTGTACTTAAATGATCTGACATGATTTTGAGAAGTGCATGACATTCCAGACAAATTAAATGTTTCATGAAGACAACATGCTAGCACAACTATAGTCTTGTTTTTACCTGATTGTAGAAGCTTTACCCTCGGCTTGACATACTTTTCAGTCAGACGTTTATCAGAAGCTAAAAAGCATAAGCATTCACTATTAAGCTATTGACACTGAAATGTCAATAGCTTAATAGTGAAATAAACAAAACTGCCATATACATGTAATTTCAGAAAGGCTGTACAGTATTGCATTTCAGTAAAGGGCACACGTTCAGACAAATGCAGTTTCATGAAGACAAGATGCTAGCATAACTATAGTCTTGTTTTTACCTGATTGTAGAGCCAGCTGTGCCCTCAGCTCGACCTTCTCTTCAGTCAGCCACTTGATCTTCTCCAAATGTTCTGAAAGTAAAAACAGACAGTTAATTATTCAGTCCTAAATATCTGGTTATTTTACAATCAGAACTCAAATCACAGTGTCCACCAAAATTTACATTCTTACCTTCATGTGCAGAGCTAAAACTTCCCCCTACCTCTGCCTTCTTGCCCTTAAAAATAAATTGAAATTACCATACCATACCATCTTCTTCCGCTTATCCGGGGCCGGGTCGCGGGGGCGGCAGTCTAAGCAGGGATGCCCAGACTTCCCTCTCCCCAGACACTTCCTCTAGCTCTTCCGGGGGGACACCGAGGCGTTCCCAGGCCAGCCGGGAGACATAGTCCCTCCAGCGTGTCCTAGGTCTTCCCCGGGGTCTCCTCCCGGTGGGACGGGACCGGAACACCTTCCCAGGAAGGCGTTCCGGGGGCATCCGAAAAAGATGCCCAAGCCACCTCAGCTGACCCCTCTCGATGTGGAGGAGCAGCGGCTCTATTCTGAGCTCCTCCCGGGTGACCGAGCTTCTCACCCTATCTCTAAGGGATCGCCCGGCCACCCTGCGGAGAAAGCTAATTTCGGCCGCCTGTATCCGGGATCTTGTCCTTTCGGTCATGACCCAAAGCTCATGACCATAGGTGAGAGTAGGAACGTAGATTGACTGGTAAATCGAGAGCTTCGCCTTGCGGCTCAGCTCTTTCTTCACCACGACAGACCGATACATCGACTGCATTACTGCAGAAGCTGCACCGATCCGTCTGTCAATCTCCCGTTCCATCCTTCCCTCACTCGTGAACAAGACCCCTAGATACTTAAACTCCTCCACTTGAGGCAGGCACTCTCCACCAACCTGAAGTGGGCAAGCCACCCTTTTCCGACTGAGGACCATGGCCTCGGATTTGGAGGTACTGATTTTCATCCCCACCGCTTCACACTCGGCTGCAAACCGTCCCAGCGCATGCTGAAGGTCCTGGTTAGAAGGGGCCAACACGACAACATCATCTGCAAAGAGCAGAAACGAAATTGTGTGGTCCCCAAACCTGACACCCTCCGGCCCCTGGCTGCGACTAGAAATTCTGTCCATAAAAATTACGAACAGAACCGGTGACAAAGGGCAGCCCTGCCGAAGTCCAACATGCACTGGGAACAAGTCTGACCAAGCTCCTGCTTCGGTTGTACAGGGACCTGACAGCCCTTAGCAAAGGACCCAGGACCCCATATTCCCCAAGCACCCTCCACAAGATGCCGCGAGGGACACAGTCGAATGCCTTCTCCAAATCCACAAAACACATGTGGATTGGTTGGGCAAACTCCCATGAACCCTCCAACACCCTGTAGAGAGTATAGAGCTGGTCCAGTGTTCCACGGCCCGGACGAAAACCACACTGTTCCTCCTGAATCCGAGGTTCTACTATCGGCCGTATTCTCCTCTCCAGAACCCTGGCATAGACTTTCCCGGGGAGGCTGAGAAGTGTGATCCCCCTATAGTTGGAACACACCCTCCGGTCCCCCTTCTTAAAAAGAGGGACCACCACCCCGGTCTGCCATCCCAGAGGCACTGTCCCCGACCGCCACGCGATGTTGCACAGGCGTGTCAACCAAGACAGCCCCACAACATCCAGAGACTTGAGGTACTCAGGGCGGATCTCATCCAACCCCGGTGCCTTGCCACCGAGGAGTTTCTTGACCACCTCAGTGACTTCAGCCCGGGTGATGGACGAGTCCACCTCTGAGCCCTCATCCTCTGCTTCCTCAATGGAAGAAGTGACAGCGGGATTGAGGAGATCCTCGAAGTACTCCTTCCACCGCCTGACGACATCCTCAGTTGAGGTCAACAGCTGCCCACCTCTACTGTAAACAGCGTTGGTAGGGCACTGTTTCCCTCTCCTGAGGCGCCGGATGGTTTGCCAGAATCTCTTGGAGGCCAGCCGATAGTCCTTCTCCATGCCCTCACCGAACTCCTCCCAGGCCCGAGTTTTTGCCTCCACAACCACCCGGGCTGCAGCCCGCTTGGCCTGTCGTACCCGTCAGCTGCGTCAGGAGTCCCACAAGCCAACCAGGCCTGATAGGACTCCTTCTTCAGCTTGACGGCATCCCTTACTTCCGGTGTCCACCACCGCCCCTCTCTTCACCCGAGTGTCCAAGACATACGGCCGCAGGTCAGATGAGACGACAAAAAAGTCGATCATCGACCTGCGGCCTAGGGTGTCCTGGTGCCACGTGCACTGATGGACACCCTTATGCTTGAACATGGTGTTCGTTATGGACAAACTGTGACTAGCACAGAAGTCCAATAACTGAACACCACTCGGGTTCAGATCAGGGGGGCCGTTCCTCCCAATCACGCCCCTCCAGGTGTCACTGTCGTTGCCCACGTGTGCGTTGAAGTCCCCCAGTAGAACGATAGAGTCCCCAGTCGGAGCACTTTCCAGCACCCCTCCCAGAGACTCCAAGAAGGTCGGGTACTCTGCACTGCCGTTCGGCCCGTAGGCACAAACAACAGTGAGAGACCTATCCCCGACCCGTAGGCGCAGGGAAACGACCCTCTCGTTCACCGGGGTAAACTCCAACACATGTAGGCAGAGCTGGGGAGCTATAAGCAAACCCACACCAGCCCGCCGCCTCTCACCATGGGCAACTCCAGAGTGGTGAAGAGTCCATCCTCTCTCAAGGAGTGTGGTTCCAGAGCCCAAGCCGTGCGTAGAGGTGATCCCGACTACCTCTAATCGGAACCTCTCAACCTCACGCACTAACTCAGGCTCCTTCCCCGCCAGCGAGGTGACATTCCACGTCCCTAGAGCCAGTTTCCGTGTCCAGAGATCGGGTTGTCTAGGCCCCTGCCTTCGAATGCCGCCCGATCCTCTTCGCACCGGCCCCTTATGGTCCCTCCTGTGGGTGGTGAGCCCACGGGAGGGCGGCCCCACGTCGCCCGTTCTGGCTGAGCCTGGCTGGGACCCATGGGGGAAGGCCCGGCCACCAGGCGCTCGCATACGAGCCCCAACCCCGGGCCTGGCTCCAGGGTGGGGCCCCGGCTGCGCCATACCGGGCGACGTCACGGTACTCATAGTTTTATTCATCATTAAGGGGGGTTTAAATTGAAATTGACAAATAAAATTGGAAGCAACATGCTTTAATAACAAGTTAACCATCTGGGAAAAGTGAATGAACCCACACTTACCTATGTAGCCATCCTCTACATGGTGGCGTGGAGTACCTCTCTGGTGCCTTGGATTACTGTGCTTGCTCCATCCTAAAAATAAACATAAAAGTTGGTGAACAGGTAAATATGGTGAAACCAAGTAAACATTGCAGCAATTACGAGATCAACATGTAATTCACATTCCTGGCGTGGAACTGCTGCCACACAGTCATCCTCTCTGGGAACAAAACTACAGAAAACGTCATCACCTGAAAGCAATGTTTAGAAAATAAGTTTAAAAAAACGGCAGCATAAGACACACACAGGCTAGCTAAGAACAATGTTGATACACAGACACCTCAGTAACGGAATTGCTACAGGTCCAGGTTTAGCTAGTCTAAATTTACTGCCAAGAGTAAAGTTATCATGTTATCCACATGATGTAGATAACGTTACACAAAGAAACTCGATTTAGCCAACGTTACGTATCAGTTATAATCCACATGTTGTATTGTCCAATTCAGAGCATATAGCTTATACATTATACACTTTGAACAAGAGTTGACGAGAGAACCAAGTCGCTAAAATGAAAGTTCCTTCTAGTTTTCATGGTACAACAGCGTGGGATCCAAATGGCGACTTTCGTGCCCATAGACATATGGTCTTGCCTTACACATGTGCAATTCGCTATAGCGCCATCTATGGACACGACAGTGTTTAAACAGTAACGAAGAATTAAAGTCGAGGCTATAGACAAGTTGAGCCAGTACCATGCAGTGGAAAATGGCCATTAGTTAGGGAAAATATTATGGTAAGCAATGGCGAGATGTGTTTACTGTACATGTTTACACAAAGGTCCTTTACACAAGCAATAGTGCAATAGTCAGTCTATTTTAACTACCAATGTTGACCAAAATTCTGTACACTAAGATTTAACAATATTAAAATAAATCAATTAATCAGTACAAGAATAAAAGGGGTACAATCAATCAAATGTATTTATAAAGCCCTTTTTACAACAGCAGTTGTCACAAAGTGCTTTACAGAGACACCCGGCCTTAAACCCTAAGGAGCAAACAACAGTAGTGTTGAATTTCTGGCATCTCTGCTGGAAAAAATGGCAACACAAGCAGATACAGCAGACTAAAGAGCACGCCCTCTTTTCGGCGGCTAGCCGCCAGTGTAACGCAGTCGGACCGCTGGTGGAAAGCCGCCTGAGATTTTTTTTTGTCTTTACAATTATAATTATGTAGGCCATACTTTTTACAAATAATATTTAATATATACACTCACCTAAAGGATTATTAGGAACACCTGTTCAATTTCTCATTAATGCAATTATCTAATCAACCAATCACATGGCAGTTGCTTCAATGCATTTAGGGGTGTGGTCCTGGTCAAGACACTCTCCTGAACTCCAAACTGAATGTCAGAATGGGAAAGAAAGGTGATTTAAGCAATTTTGAGCATGGCATGGTTGTTGGTGCCAGGCGGGCCGGTCTGAGTTTTTCACCATCTGCTCAGTTACTGGGATTTTCACGCACAACCATTTCTAGGGTTTACAAAGAATGGTGTGAAAAGGGAAAAACATCCAGTAGGCAGCAGTCCTGTGGGCGAAAATGCCTTGTTGATGCTAGAGGTCAGAGGGGAATGGGCCGATTGATTCAAGCTGATAGAAGAGCAACTTTGACTGAAATAACCACTCGTTACAACCGAAGTATGCAGTAAAGCATTTGTGAAGCCACAACACGCACAACCTTGAGGCGGATGGGCTACAACAGCAGGAGACCCCACCGGGTACCACTCATCTCCACTACAAATAGGAAAAAGAGGCTACAATTTGCACAAGCTCACCAAAATTGGACAGTTGAAGACTGGAAGAATGTTGCCTGGTCTGATGAGTCTCGATTTCTGTTGAGACATTCAGATGGTAGAGTCAGAATTTAGCGTAAACAGAATGAGAACATGGATCCATCATGCCTTGTTACCACTGTGCAGGCTGCTGGTGGTGGTGTAATGGTGTGGGGGATGTTTTCTTGGCACACTTTAGGCCCCTTAGTGCCAATTGGGCATCGTTTAAATGCCACGGCCTACCTGAGCATTGTTTCTGACCATGTCCATCCCTTTATGACCACCATGTACCCATCCTCTGATGGCTACTTCCAGCAGGATAATGCACCATGTCACAAAGCTCGAATCATTTCAAATTGGTTTCTTGAACATGACAATGAGTTCACTGTACTGAAATGGCCCCCACAGTCACCAGATCTCAACCCAATAGAGCATCTTTGGGGTGTGGTGGAACGGGAGCTTCGTGCCCTGGATGTGCATCCCACAAATCTCCATCAACTGCAAGATGCTATCTTATCAATATGGGCCAACATTTCTAAAGATGCTTTCAGCACCTTGTTGAATCAATGCCACGTAGAATTAAGGCAGTTCTGAAGGCGAAAGGGGGTCAAACACAGTATTAGTATGGTGTTCCTAATAATCTTTTAGGTGAGTGTATACAAACATATTAACTCAATTACCTTCTGACAATACTTTTTGGATGAGATTATATGCATAATTTATTTATAAATTGACAGTTTCTGGTTTGATTGACGCACACGTTTTGGCGCAGGATTAGGAAAAAATCCAACGCATACAACACCCCAAACGCGATACATCCACATAGGGTACGCCTAAGTGCTAAGCTTTTATCATTATGCACTAGGTCATTGGAAATTACTGACGTTGTTACTCATATGCATGGCTTTTCGTGTAGCGGAGGCATCAGGAAGAAAATCAGTTTCGGGTAGCGGAATAACTACCAAAAACTTACATCCAGTGCTTTAGTTGCCATGATATTCACTACATGGAGTTATATCTGCCAAAAGGTTACGCGTATTGTTAGGATCCTAAGAAAATCCATAGGTAAATTGTTATGATTGTAAAAAATAATAATAATATGTAAAACATGAAACGTAGGCGTGAAATTAGATCTGTGAACGTACAAACGTTACGATGACGGACTAATATTCTTTGCTTGTAGGAATCTAGTTTTACAATTCAGAAGTACAACATCACAATCGGGAGATTTGACAGTTTTATCTCATCCTCCCAAAAAACGTAGCCATAACTAACCTGGGCGGAGTGCTACTATAACAAGCAAAAGCAGTGTATACAACAGGGAAACGGGAAATAGTTATCCTGCAAATGTTTATTTTAAACTCTCTTCTTTCGTCATGCATGCATGGGGAAAGCTTATATTCATGTGTGTAACTGTTCTTTGTTTGTGCACAAGTTTCATGTGCTATAAAAATCACTTAAACTTATAAATTATATTATTGTGTAGGTCACATTGCGGTCCCAAATACTCAAACAGCATTGCTTTATGGTTCTTCGTTTTTCTGGGTTGTTGCTGTAAAATGAGAACTCTGAATAACTGAATAACCAAAACGAAATGTTATGCAATCACTACAGAAGTTCAGAATCAGCTTTATTCGTGAGGTGTGTGTACACATATAGAGGAATTTGACTCTGGAGTTCCATGCCACATACAGCCATCCTAAATACTATGGACAGAACACACCTATTAAATAGCAAATTTCAGACTGATATTATTCAAAGTAATATCTTGACCTAAATCACTTCATTATATTTTGCAGCTCAGAAGGATATTCTATGCAAGGGTATTGTAGCGTTTACAACGTCACGGGTGTTCAACAGCAATGTAACGCAGGTAACTAGGTGGGAGGTTCACTTACCTGATTAGAGCACGGGCCAGTCAAGAGTTGAAACGTGGACCAGTAAAATCCGCGTTTCAACTCCAGTGCTGAATAAGCACGGGCTATAAGCGGGAGCGAGCATTGGTTTTGACATGTCTCGTCAGGAGAGATGCGCCACCGGTAAGCTGTTGTTTCTCTACATTGAGCTACGTTTTAGGTTTGTTTGTCTGTTGCGCTACTACTGTGCTGCGGTTATGTATGTGCGGCTTGTATGCTTGATAACTGTTACGTTGGTCACGCTGATAAAACCTTATTTGCGGTCTGATGTTCAACGCTGTCAGCTCGATATATCCGTGACTATATTCTAGTAAATGTTTGAAATTGGAGCGTTTTACTGTCACACGAGTTACTTCCTGGTTGCGGTGCTGAATGGGTAATGTAGTCAATCGCTTTACTTTGGTAATGTACACCTTTGTGGTTTTGGGCTATTAGTTCAATATATAACATTGACATTGCTGTACATTTGATGTGTTTTGCATTGATGTATATTTCTGTGTTTAGAGAAATGTGCTGTGTTTAGTCATTTTTAAACACTAAGTATATTATAATATTTATAATACTAAATACTGACTATATTGAAATGTATATTCTATTGATATTAGTATGTTCAGAATTTGGTATATTATGTATGTGGCTAATGTTGTTGTTTATACTATAGCCTTTGTATTTCTACAGGTTTATAACCTGCTATTTGTGGACTGTTTAGCTGTTTGTGGAAAATCAATCAGTTTAAATAAAAAACCACAACGAGTCATAACAACGTGTCCTCTCCTGATGCCCCGTTCGGTGGGGAGATTCTTAAAGAACCGAACAGGTATACTGTATCCTTGTCATTTCCACACAAGTATTTTTACCTGACTCCTACTGGGGTAATGTCGTTATGCAGTCCTAAAAACCAGTTATGGACTTTTATTTTGAAGATGAAATCAGGAATGGCAACGCTATGGCAGAGCACTGGGCTAGCGGTCCAACTTATTGTTGCTAGCTTTACAGTTTCGAAGAGCTCCGTCCGGGTCATAACTTGCAGATGCCAGATTACTGACAAAACTTTGTATGTAGAAAAACGATTTGCAAACGAATTGAGACATAAAGTAAACATTTAAAATGTGAAAAGTCGTAAAAGGTGTTTGTACGGTCAGAGATCTAATTTCACGCTTACGGTTCACGTTTTCCATATGACTTTATTACGATCATACCAAATTACGATTTATTTATTTATTTTCTTACGATCCTAACAATACGTACGCTTAACCTTTTGGCAGATATCTAACTCCATAGGTATTGTGCTGAAGCAAGCAGGAGTGAAAGACAGACTCATCCAGATGTTGCTGTTATGCATCCCAGGGGCATTACAGTTGGCTAATTAGCATGTAACTATTCCAAGTTATACATTGCTCACTCACTGAAATAAACCTAACTTTTTCGACAGTTTTGAACAGGTGTTGCCATATGAACAACATCGTTAATATATTTGCTCGCTAGCGGATATATAAAGCGCAACTAATGCTGCAAAATGCGGTTTGAATGCCCACAAGCCACAACTGTTCGTGAAGATAGCGTTGCTGGATTAGCCTGTCCAGAGGCGACGCTTAGATCACAATACATTCGGGGCGTAGGCCACCCTCCCACTGTCATTCTGTTTTTATTTGCATTTTAAGCAGGGTCGTAACTTTTTTGGAAACAGGGTTATATTTATATCATTTTGAGTCCTTTGGTCCACCATATTGTGTCTCCATTGACTTATTTATATATAATATAAAGTTTTCAGTTGGTCGATTGAGGCAGTTCTGTTGTTGATTTCCATCACAACAGTTACTGAAGATAAAAGTGGACTACCAGATAGTGTCACCATGTTCCCTGCTGTTGGAGAGGTTACCAGAGAGAAGCAAAATTCTACAAAAAAAGCAACTGTTTGCAGATGAGGAAGAAAGAGATCTGTTAAGATCTGTTATTTTGCTTGATTTTGATGTCACACTAACTTATTATTTGTTAAATCACATACAAAGCTCATGCAGTCTAACATCCCACTGCAAAGCAGATTAATAAAAACAGGACAATATTCCAAATCACAGCTCCAAACTATGTAAGAACTATTTATGGAAGAAGCAGTCAGCTAGTATTCTGCCTGTAATGGATTAGCCAGTACAGTTGCCAGATCTCAACCCTACTGAGCTGTTGTGGTAGACAGCTTGACCGTATGGTACGTAAGATGAGCCCATTGAAGCCAATCCAACTTGTGGGAGGTGTTTTAGGAAGCATGGGGTGAGATATATTTAGATAACCTTAACAATTTGACATCTAGAATGCCAAAGAACTGCAAGACTGTAATTACTGCAAATAGAGGATTCTTTGACAAAAGCAAAGTTAGAAGGACTCAATTATTATTTCAATTACGAATCATTATTTTTGCCCTTGTTAATGATTATATTTCCAGTTAATTTTGCTATATTTCCTATTCAAGCTTATTTCATGTTTTCAGGGAAAACAAGGACATTTTTAAGTGATGCCGAACTACTAACTGGCAGTGTATATTAGGACTGCACGATAGATCGTTTCAGCATCGACATTGCGATGTACGCATCCGCAACAGTCACATCGCAGAACGTGCAATTTAGTAAGGTAAACATACACTCACCTAAAGGATTATTAGGAACACCATACTAATACTGTGTTTGACCCCCTTTCACCTTCAGAACTGCCTTAATTCTACGTGGCATTGATTCAACATAGTGCTGAAAGCATTCTTTAGAAAAGCTTGAATCAGTCGGCCCATTCCCCTTTCACCTCTAGCATCAACAAGGCATTTTCGCCCACAGGACTACTGCCTACTGGATGTTTTTCCCTTTTCACACCATTTTTTGTAAACCCTAGAAATGGTTGTGCGTGAAAATCCCAGTAACTGAGCAGATGGTGAAATACTCAGACCGGCCCGTCTGGCACCAACAACCATGCCACGCTCAAAATTGCTTAAATCACCTTTCTTTCCCATTCTGACATTCAGTTTGGAGTTCAGGAGATTGTCTTGACCAGGACCACACCCCTAAATGCATTGAAGCAACTGCCATGTGATTGGTTGATTAGATAATTGCATTCATGAGAAATTGAACAGGTGTTCCTAATAATCCTTTAGGTGAGTGTATATCAGTCTTCAATATATCTTTTTTCAAATGGAAAACCAGCATTATATCTGTCTGATATAAGGTAATTTACTCAGATTTATGGGTTACTGGATACAAAGTTTATAACTATTAGTTATAAGTTCGTTGCTGCACTTAGTTGACATGCAGGCTCTGCTTGCGCATAACGAAATAATGAGCAAGGAACAGGCAAAAAGGACCGAAATTGAGAATTTGGGTGCAAAAAGAAATGTATCGTCAATTATATGGAAATATTTCGGCTACATACAGGATGATGTTGACCAAAAACAGGTACTTTGTCGAGAGTGCCTTGCAATTGTTGCCACAACACGAGGCAACACGACCAATTTGTTCGATCATTTAAGGCGGCAGCACAAATCTTATGACGAGTGAAAATAATCTCAGTGCCGTCCAAAGCAAAACTCTATGTCGGATGCCTTTGCCAGTATTACACCATACGAGAAAGATCCCAAACGGCAGAGAGAAATCACAGAGTCAATAACATTTCTTTGTCGCCAAAGACATGGTACCAATTAACACGGTTACCAAAGAGGGTTTTAAAAACATAATCCGGTGGTATGTAATACCATCACGGAACAATTTTTCTCAAGTTGCCATCCCACAGCTGTACGAGAAATGCAAGGCACAAGTTGAAACAAAGCTGTCACAAGTGAAATATTATACAGCAACAACAGACTTGTGGTCCAGCCAGACTTCGGAGCCCTACATAAGTCTGACCATACACTTTATTAATGAGGACTTCCACCTGAAAAGTTGTTGTTTGCAAACTGCATTTTCCCCAGAGGATCATAAAAGTGAGAACATCGCAATAGGGATGAGAGAAGCTTTAGCTGATTGGGGCCTAGATGAGAATTGTCTAGTCTGTATTACAACAGACAATGGCTGAACAAGGTGAAGGCCGCACCTGAACGAGTGTACCAGATTGCAGTGCTTTGGCCACAGACTGCATCTTGCAGTTGGTAAGTAAAGCCCAATTGCGCATTCTATTTTACTACTGTTGCTATTGCTATACTATTACATATTATTACCTAGCAACCTGTTCTGAAAATTTTATTGTAGAGGATGGGGCTGGGGAACAATGAAGGATACAGACTGTCAGGTTGATAGCCAAAGCTCTTTCTGAAGACATCCTCTGTTTTTTCATATTGCAATAAAAATCGCTGAAAAACAACCTGTTATTTCCAATATCATGCAACCCTAGTGTATATTCAAATGGTTTGCCTCACTCTTGTTTGCAGTAAACTTGTTCAGTCATGTTCACTACACTTAAGGAAGTTAACCTTAATTGCTCATAGAAGAGAATATGTTTTCAGTCATACATTCCTGATAAAATTAAGTAAAGAAAATAGTATACAAAGAGTACTTATGCAGCAAGATTTAAAATGTTACTATCTTTAAAATTGCAACACTACTTTCATTGTAATTTGTTTTTTGTTAACCTCACCATAAAAGTGTATTATATTTGTAAGGGTTGCAATGTCTCAAGGATAAATAGCCCTAATTTATTTTATCGTTTTCTTTCCATTCTTTTTCTTCTACATTAGGACGCTCTTGATAATTTAATTTCCTATGAAATACAGTCCATATGTCCAACCTAGCCCAATTGTGGAGTATGAGCCTCTCTCCCCTCTCTTGCCCATGTTGGATGTCAGTTACATCTGATTGATAGGACAGCCCTAGCGTCTGAGGAAGGACTCTGGAAGACAGGCATTGCATCTGTTTTTCATTCTAAGCTGGCCATGTGACAAATGTAACCTCTAAGTATCTATGACAGGCCCTGATCCTACAGGACCCTTCATGTTAGATATGGGAGGAAGATTTTTTCATTAACTCCAGGTTCACGGCCCGTCTCTTCCTCTGCCGTCAGAGTCATACACACGCATGCAAGCATACAGGCCCCGGTTTTCCCATTTCACTCTGTCAAAACGGAGCCCACCTAACAATTCTCACATGCAGAGCCAGATTACAGGAATGCAGGGTACATACCCAAGAGCTCCCAACATGCTGAGGGTGTTTAATTAAAAAAGAATGTTAGTAGAATGTGTTGAATTACAAAAAAATTGTTTGAAACCCCCAGATTTTTTTCTGTCAATTGATCGCAACTTCTGGCATTGCAAGCCCAATGCTCTACTAACTCAGCTATAAAGCTCTACTAACTATTTTATTCTCTTTGCCAATAAAGGATGCAATGCCTAGTATATATGTTACTTTTCAAAAGTTCAGACACTTAGATATAAGATATTTCTTTATTTATATCATTTTCAAATAATAATGAAGGCATCAAAACTATGAAATAATACAAATGTAATTATGTAGTAACCAAAAAAGTGTTAAACAAATCAAAATACATTTACATTTTAGATTGTTTAAAGTAGCCACCCTATGCCTCAATGACAACTTTGCACACTCTTGGCCTTCTTGTTTTTCAAACATATGCTTAGCACTTGTCTGGAGCTTTTCCTTCACCCTGCTGGACAACTCATCCCAAACCATCTTAGTTACACAGGTAGTCAGTTACACTGCTCAACAATAGCAAAGGGAGCATCCAGGCGACAGCATAGTCAGCTGTCAAACAGCTTGGAACAAACGTTTGGAACTGGATAATCTAACACTTGGAAAATACTTTCCCGAAAAACCTCAGAAAGCAGAAAAAACTGGGGACTGAACTGAAATATAAAAGCAATGCATAGTAAGTGCATAGGAGTGCATGCACAGGTGTTTAGAATTCAGATGATTATGATCGAGTGTGCTGTGTTGAGGTAATCTAGAGAGTGTGCAGCCTTTAGGTGATCCAGGGAGTGTGCTGCGTTCAGGTGATCAGCGATAGAGCCGAGGGCGTGAGCTGACAGTGACAATATGGTGCCTTCAGAAATGTATTCAGACCACTTTCTAAAAATGTTGTTGTATTATACACAATTTATAATTGATTAAATTAATTTTTTCCCATCATTCTACATACAATACCCCATAATGTTTATTTTACCATTTTATGGAAAAATATGGACATAATTACTCTAACACTTGACATTCCAAACTCAGAAACATCCTATGTCCTTATATCATCATTGTGATGTCACTAGAAGTTGTTTGGAGACCACTAGTGGCAAATTCTTTAAATTGCATATGGTTTACTCACACTGGCCCTCATTCATGAAACGTGTGTACGATCAAATTTGATCTTACAATCATTTCACAGACAGAGCTGGTATTCATGAATATTATCTTTGTCGTATCCTTACAATCAAACTCACATCTGGTCAGAGACTGTGTAAACCAACGTCAAAAAATAAGATCATGCTTGATTCACAATAAGACCATCATTATCACGAAAAACAACAGTCGTAACACCCACCATAGACTATTATTGTATGTGCATTATTTGTATTATTTATTTATTTCTCTTTACTCTGCATTTTCTTTCTGTTGTTCATGCGTTTGTAAGATTTGAAATTCCTTTGTGTTTGTAATAAAAATAAAATAGTTTTGCCTGGCTTTTCCTAAGTCATTCAGGCCGTATCGACATTCTTGGAGATCATAAATGGTAGTTATATTTTCAGTGGCTGTCCTCTTGATTAGCTAACAGGTCTTAAATTGACTAGTGAGAGGATAAATAAACCAGTTGTTCTGGGTTGAGGAGTTACCCTAATGAGGGCAGAGCTTGCTCTTTTGAAGGTCTTTGACTCTGAGCTGAGATGCGAAAGAGCTCCATAACTGCTCTGATTTCGAATGATGAATGGTTATTTAGCCGTTTCAGGCTATAATTTATGTTGAAATCAGTCAATTAATAAGCTGCTGATCACCACACCTGCATAAATTGCAGGTGTCAAATGTTAATAAGGACTGGTGCAGGGCGTTCTCGAGTCCACAACTTAATCCGATTTACCAATCTGCGTTGACATCTATACTCATTTCGACCAGGTGCAACAGTTTCATGAATCACACTTAGAGATGATCTTTATGTCTCACCCAACATTCGAATCTGAGGTCTTTTCTGAGGTTTCATAAGAGGGCCACTGTCTCTATAAAGGTCCTGAGCAAAAACCAAGCCATGAAGTCTAAGGAACTCTGTAGAATTCAGAGATATAATTTTGACAAGACATAGATCTGAGGATGGTTATTAAAAAAAGCACTGAAAGTTTCATTTTGAAATGGAAGAAGTTTGCAAATTCCTAAAGCTGACCACACGGCCAAATGAAGTAACCGGGCTTGATGGGCCTTGGTCAGGGAGGTGGCCAATAACGCAATGGCCGCTCTAATGTAGTTTCAGTTTCTCTGCAGAGATGGGAGAACCTGCCAGAAGGACTACCAACTCTGCAGCGCTACATTAACCATGCTTTTATAGTGGCTAAAGGAAGTCACTCTTGAGAAAAAGGCATAGGACATGCTGTCTGAAGGACTCTGAGAACCAGGAGGAAAATGATTCACAGAGCTTGAAAAGACCTAGAACAAGGACAAATATGAGAAACTGCCCAAATCCAGGTGTTCAGAGCTGGTGGAAGCATACTCAGTAAGACTCAAAGCTATGATCACTTCTACAAAGTACTAAATATGGGGTCTGTAAACTTAAGTACATATTCATTTTTTCAATAAATTGGAACAGATTCAAAAATTCTTGTTTGCTTTGTCATTATTGGATATTGTGTATACAGTTGTGTTCAAAGGTTTGCATACCCTTGGAGAATTGGTAATATATGTACCATTTGTAAAGAAAACATGAGTGAGCAGGCAAAACACATCTTTTATTTCTTATGGGATTCACATTCAACTGAGCTGACAGTGACAATATGGTGCCTTCAGAAATGTATTCAGACCACTTCACTTTCTCAAAATGTTTTTTGTTATACACAATTTATAATTGATTAAATATATTTTTTGCAATCATTCTACATACAATACCCCATAATGACAAAGCAAATAAATGTTTTTATTTTACCATTTTATTGAAAAACTGAAAAACATGGACATAAGTACTCTTATGTACCCCATAAACTAAAAAATGAACTGACCCCTGTTCAAATGTCTGCATTTGACAATAACTGTCTTTGAGGCCCCGCATTCTTGCAGGTCATATAGCTGCCCATTCGTCTTGGCAAAATGCCACCAGGTCATGCAAAATCTTTGGTCATCTTGCATGAACCGTACATTTGAGATCTCCCCAGAGTGGCTCAATGATATTAAGGTCAGGAGACTGTGATGGCCACTCCAGAACCTTCACCTTTTTCTGCTGTAACCACTGGAGGGTGAATTTGGCCTTGTGCTTAGGGTCACTGTCATGCTGGAAAGTCCAAGAGCATCCCACGTGCAGCTTCCCTGCAGAAAAATGCAAATTGTCTGCCAGTATTTTATGATAACATGCTACATTCATCTTGCCATAAATGTTCACAAGATTCCTCGCGCCTTTAGAGCCCACACACCCCCAAAACATCAGTGAGCCACCACCATGCTTCACAGTGGGGATGGTATTCTGTTCACTATAGGCCTTGTTGACCCGTCTCCAAACGTAGCGCTTATGGTTGTGACCATAAATCTCTATTTTGGTCTTGTCACTCCCAATTAGTGTGCCAGAAGCTGTAAAGCATGTTAAGATGTTTTCGGGCATATTGTAACCAGGCTTTTTTTTTTAAAAGCTTCTTTCTGGCAATTTGACCATGAAGCTGATTTTTTTTCATGTATCATCAGATTGTGCTCCTTGAAACAAACACACCATCTTTTTCCAGAGCAGCCTATTTCTACAGAGGTTTCTCCTGAGGTTTTTCTTTGTATCTCCAACAATTCTTCTGGCAGTTTTGGCTGAAATCTTTCTTGGTCTACCTGACCTTGGCTTGGTACCAAGAGATCCCAGAATTTTCCACTTCTTAATCAGTGATTGAACAGTACTGACTGGCATTTGCAAGGCTTTGGATATCCTTTTATATACTTTTCCATCTTTATAAAGTTCCATTACCTTGTTATGCAGGTCTTTTGTCAGTTTTCTGCTCCTCATAGCACAGTATCTAGCCTGTTCAGTGCATCCATGTGAGAGCTAACAAAGTCATTGACTATTTATACAGACACAAACTGCTATTCAAAAAGCCACAGGTGTGGGAAATTCACCTTTAATTGCCATTTTCACCTGTGTGTGTCACCTTGTGTGTCTGTAACAAGGCCAAACATTCAATGGTATGTAAACTTTTGATCAGGGCAATTTGGGTGATTACTGTTATCATTATGATTTAAAAACGCAGACAAACACCTATTTGATAATAAATGGCTTCATATGTTCACTATTCTTAAATAAAAGAGAGTTTTTGCCGGACCGCTTAAGCGGAGCTGGCTAAGAAGAGCGAAACTCTTACTGAGTGAGTGAGTGAGTGAGGGAGGGAGGGAGGGACCGAACCCTTATTAAATAGCTTAGTGGTTAGAGAAGCGGTTCTGAGTTCGTTTCTCATCGCAGGCGAAGCGATGTACGCATTATGAATTATTACATATAGACAAAAACTTTGCTGGCTAAAACCTTCAATGTGACCATTATAGTAAGCCTCAAATAAAACAGTTTACGGTTATATTGCGACTGTTTCTGGTGGATTTTCAAACTACGCATCTGTGCATGTGTTTTGGGTCAGGATAGACAAACACATTTGCTGGCTTAAAATACAGTAGTTACGTTATAGTAAGCCTTAACTGAAACTGTATACGGTTATGTTGCGTCTGTTTCTGGCATGGAAAAGTTCATCTTCAGTCTCACTAGCAATTGCTCAATTCTTATGATTATTCCTAGGAAGTTAGTAGATACTAGTAAGCCTATGACTGGTTAATAAGCTGTTAAGCTGTTAATAAGCATGTGGCAAAAGCAACACAGTTCATAGACGTTATGGTGGAGGTAAACTTAATAAGAAATGTTAGTATGTTTAACACAATCCTCAATGGAGTCTAGCAACTGCTGAAATGTGTAATGCCGTGGTGTAGTGGTTAAACACAATGTCTCTCATGTGGAAGACCAAAGTTCAAATCTATTGGGAGCAACAACATTTATTAATTATTTATGGAAGATTCGTCTTTTCACTTGATGTAAGAGTTAGTTATCTTCACCTTTATTGATAGTTACTGTATAAATGTCATTCACAAATGTAAGAAAAAAGTATGTTGTTTTGCCATGAAAGAAAAAAATACGTTCTTGTGCCATGAAATGAAATAGATTTGGCAGACTCGCTAGCAATTGCTCAATTCTTATGACTATTCCAGTAAGTTAGTAGATACCAGTAAAGCATATTACTGGCTGAACAAGGCTGTTTTCTTGTTTTTTCATGATCCGTCATATTTTCTAAATCAATGCCAAAATGTCACAATTTCTGCCAGGGTAGGCAAACTTATGAGCACTGTAGATTAATGGCAAAACATTTTAATTATGAAAAAGTAAGTATTGGAGAGAGTGAATATTTTCCAAAGAAACGTATGTAATATATACTGTATATACAGTTGATACATTGGGGAGAACAAGTATTTGATACACTGCCGATTTTGCAGGTTTTACTACTTACAAAGCATGTAGAGCAAGGGCGGAAATCGCGGGGGGGTCGGGACCCCCCCTTTCTGAGGGTTGTCCCCCCCTAAAATATAATTAAAATAGGTGTATTGTAAATAATATAATGGTATATACTTAAAATAATTGTGTAAGTAGTAAAACAATACAAATGCAAACGGGGCAACAACAAAAAAAGTTTTAAACATTTTGAGTCCCCCCTGCTTTGCCTCAAAGTGTTTTGGTCCACTGGCTGCTCCCTTTACCTCAGTCACCACCGACACACACACAGTCGGTGGCGGGAGAAAACCAAGTTTTCAGTAGTTGTGAAACCTCAGTAAGTCCAGGCTATTTTATTCACAATTATACATCGGATGAAGTGATGAAGTTCATCGGATATTTTCTCTCTAATATAGATGATGCTGAGTCATTGATAAATCATCTCAAAAAATATTATTGTGTAAATTAACTTGTGTAACTTAACTAACAGTTACCTACCAATGTAATATTGTCACCAATGTATTCTGCTTTGTTAGCAATTATAACCTTACTCTCTTGTTTTATAGTAGTTTAGGTTGTTTAATAACGTAGCATAGCCTATCACACACACACACAAATACACACAGTACGGGTGGTTCTCAAAGCGTGAGGCGCGCCCCACTGGTGGGGAATAGAGACGTGACAGGTGGAGCGCGGCAAACGAGAGGAAATGTTCCTTTTTATGCCTTTATATCTTTATCCAGACATCCAAACTGTCCCAGAAGTTATGGGAGTCTTCCGCATATTGATAGCTCTCCTTGACGCCCGCAAATGAGATCAATCAATGGCAAGACCGCGCACTAGACTAGAGAGTGACTGCGCGTGCGCTTGTCCCCCTCCCACCCCCAAAATTAGTGATGGACGTGACGTCGGCATATTAATATTAGCGGTCCATACTTTCGCGCCGGCCTATAGCTGCTATATGTTTTGCGCCAATGGGTAGCAACAGGCTAGTGTATAAATAAATTGTTCAATGCAAAACATGCTCATCATTGCAGCCACTAATGCAGGGATAAATAGACATGTCTCGTCAAATGGATTGCCAATTTCTTTTCTTTCTTTTTCTTTTTTTTTTTACAGATTGCAAAGTGGCACTTTTATTTATTTTCTATTTTTGAACTTGATACAAATTTTTACACAGCTGCACTTTTATTTTTGAACTTGCTGTTATTTGATGTAGTTAGTTTGTATTTAGATACAACTTGTTATACCTTACTGATACGACTTATACTTCAATAAATTGGGACATTTTTAGCTTGTTGCGTATTTCATTCGCATTGTGTTGGGCCGATGGGGGTTGTTGGGGCTAGAAAATTCCCCCTTGTCCAAAGTCAGGATCAGCTTTTTGAACAAATTATTGAATCTCAATGACTCACTCATTAACAGTGACTTGCTGACTCCTACTGGTGGTTTTAGTTTTACATTTAAAGTATCTTTTCATGTTTTAAAAATCATTTCAAATGTAAATATTTAACAAAATATTTCTGTCACTGCTGACTGCTGTGAACTGACCGCCACACAGAATCAAAACTTTAGCTGTCAGCTGTCCATGGCAGTCCTAAACCTGGCAATGTACCAGGACAATTGAGCTAAATATTGTCTATTTATCGTTATTGATAAAATCCCAGAAAATATAGAGATTTTTTTGTCAATATCGCACACTAATGTTAAGTGGCAGATCAGTGGGCTTGTTGCGTTTGAAAATCTAACTCAGATACATCCTCTGTCCCAGACAAAATCTAAAATACTATGTTAAGCAAGCAAGATAATTTAATAATTATATTACTGTGTTGTGAATATATAAATAACATATTTAAACAACTATTGCTTTGTGTTGTTAGCCAGAGAAAATGACAGAGAAAAGAAAAACGGACATAAGATAATTTTTCAGTGCACCAAAACGCCAAGTAAGTACAAAATTAAGGCATTTTGGTCTTGAGGCAAAACATCTTTATAAGAATGGGTTCTTATGGAAATACTAACCTCATGGTGTCACAGGCAAAGGATACAGAAAATACTGGGGGACAGGGAGACCAGGAAAAATAAATTTGGTACTTTTGTTTAGTACCTATCCTGTCATGCAAGTTTGATTTAAATTACAGCTATTTTTATATTTTTATAGCAGTGAGTGACTATAACCTAATAGTTTTATTTGTTACAAAATCATTTTGTTTCTTTTATATGGGGACACTTCTTTTATATTTTCACAATATTTACGTATTAACATTTTCATTACTTTGTTTTTCATTACTTATCTTTTTAACTTAGCTTTTTGTTAATTCCTTTGTTCAAGAGTAGGCTATTTGTTCATTGACATAGTAATTTTTTTTTATTGTGTCTTTCATGTCTACTGTATACTGATCTCACTTTACAGTTGTGTGAGGGTCTAGAGTGTAGTCATGCCTTAATTTTGCCATAGGCATGCTATAAGAGTTTATATATGTGTTTTAATTATAAATGTGAAGCAACAATGTTGCTATTAAATGTGCTATATAAATAAATTAAAGTTGAAGTTAAGTTCAAATTCCATTGTAGTTCGGTGGCTTGATTGTGTAAACAACTACAAACAACTTCAAAAACAAAATTGGTTTTGAAGAATGTTTTGGTCAATTTAGCCAGCTTTTTCATTGAACCAGAAAGAAACTTTGAGAAGAAGGATAATGGAACCGTCTCCATGCTACACTAATAATAGAAGTAAGGCTTTCCTCTCTGTACACATAGGCTATCCTAATTGTGCCTGTATTATTGGTGTCCCCTTCAAAACTTGCTCTTGAAAATGTTTAAGTTTATTGTCCCCCCCAACAGTTAGATGAAATTTTCGCCCATGATGTAGAGGTCTGTCATTTTTATCATAGGTACACTTCAACTGTGAGAGACAGAACCGAAAACAAAAATCCAGAAAATCACATTGTATTATATTTAAATAATGAATTAGCATTTTATTGCATGACATAAGTATTTGATCACCTACCAACCAGTAAGAATTCCGGTTCTCACAGACTGGTTATTTTTTCTTTAAGAAGCCCTCCTGTTCTCCACTCATTACCTGTTTGAACTCGTTACCTGTATTAAAGACACCTGTCCACACACTCAATCAAACAGACTCCAACCTCTCCACAATGACCAAGACCAGAGAGCTGTGTAAGGACATCAGGATAAAATTGTAGACCTGCACAAGGCTGGGATGGGCTACAGGACAATAGGCAAGCAGCTTGGTGAGAAGGCAACAACTGTTGGTGCAATTATTAGAAAATGGAAGAAGTTCAAGATGACGGTCAATCTCCCTCGGTCTGGGGCTCCATGCATGATCTCACCTCGTGGGGCATCAATGATATGTGGAAGGTGAAGGCCCAGATTAAAATCCTGCAGCGCACGCAACGTCCCCCTGCTCAAGCCAGTACATGTCCAGGCCCGTCTGAAGTTTTCCAATGACCATCTGGATGATCCAGAGGAGGAATGGGAGAAGGTCATGTGGTCTGATTAGAGGAAGGAGGAAGAAGAAGAATGAGTACAACCCCAAGAACCCCATCCCAACCGTGAAGCATGGAGGTGGAAACATCATTCTTTGGGGATGCTTTTCTGCAAAGGGGACAGGATGACTGCACCGTATTGAGGGGAGGATGGATGGGGCTATGTATCGCGAGATCTTGGCCAACAACCTCCTTCCCTCAGTAATAGCATTGAAGATGGTCCGTGGCTGGGTCTTCCAGCATGACAACGACCCGAAACACACAGCCTGGGCAACTAAGGAGTGGCTCCGTAAGAAGCATCTCAAGGTCCTGGAGTGGCCTAGCCAGTCTCCAGACCTGAACTCAATAGAACATCTTTGGAGGGAGCAGAAAGTCCGTATTGCCCAGCGACACCTGAAGGATCTGGAGAAGGTCTGTATGGAGGAGTGGGCCAAAATCCCTGCTGCAGTGTGTGCAAACCTGGTCAAGAACTACAGGAAACATATGATCTCTGTAATTGGAAACAAAGGTTTCTGTACCAAATATTAAGTTCTGCTTTTCTGATTAATCAAATACTTATGTCATGCAATAAAATGCAAATTAATTACTTAAAAATCATACAATGTGATTTTCTGGATTTTTGTTTTAGATTCCGTCACTCACAGTTGAAGACCTATGATAACAATTACAGACCTCTACATGCTTTGTAAGTGGGAAAACCTGCAAAATCGGCAGTGTATCAAATACTTGTTCTCCCCACTCTATACATAAAGTAGTCTGGGTGTCGGCATCCTATATGTCACATACTACTTTGAAATTGCAAATAAAATTGAATTTTCAAAGGATTCAAACTTAATTTAAGCCAATCGGATGGTAGATACCTCAGAACCCATTTTAGGAGCTTAGTTGTACTTAAGCAATAATGTATGGCGGGGTGTATAAGGACAGTATAGCAGGCCAAAGAACTGCTCTTGATGCATCGCAGTACGGATGTACTCAAATCTTAGTCAGGTTATATTGGCAATCTACAACAAACCTTGGGAAAAGCCATGTTGCATATCCAGTATTAATTAGTTACATTCATAATTTTTGCAGTAGAATGTGATTTGATGTCTTACCTATGGCTATCAACCAATCAGCATCCACCATTTGAACCACTCAGTTTACAATGTAGGGTTTGTTTGGGTTTGAAATGAGTTATTGTATTCAACAACAGCAACAAATTTCTACCCAAGCCTACAATATGTGTAGCTATCTTTGAAATGCAAGTAAGAAATTTATTATTAAAGGGGACATGGTATTTTGAAAGGATTTCCTTGCAACTTTTTTTTATTATCATAGAATGCAGACTTGTATTAAACACTGGGGGTCAGCAGCCCAAGGCACATGTGCCAATGGGGGCACACAAGGGTATTTGCTTGTTAAGTTTATTATTTTAAATAGGTTTTCACATTGGTAGCAGCATGTAAGCATAAGTTCTGTACCAAAATGGCATCAGCATAGAAAAATAAAAACATCAGCTCATTCTGCTACTTGGACAAAACAATACAGATTTGTCCTTCTAAAGGGCCAAGCTGTTTAGCATCTCTTTTGTGAAAATGTTGTCAGACCTCAGGTTTACAGCATCATTTTGAAATAAGACATGAGAAAAACCTCACAGTTGTTCAAAGCTGTTAAAATTCTGTGTAGATTCCAGCATGTGTTTACAGTGAACAATGAGGTTGTACCCACTGTAAGTTATGTTAAATTGTAAGAGAGAGGATGCAGGCTCAAAGATGTGTGTTATTTCAACAAAGTTCTTCTTGAGTTCTGCATCCTGATGTTCCAGGACTATATCTGTTAAATACCATCTAATTCATAGCACATACATTGGTATTTATTATTATCTTGCAAAATAAAATTGGGGATGAGAGTGATTTCCTAAGTTCAAGAATCCTTTTCACAGTTTGTATAGACTTTGGCAAATACAATACATGTTCTTATTCATATTGATCCCAAATAAGTTGTTTTCAATAAGAGTTTTTTTTTTATTATTTAGTTGGTCTTTAAAGATATTTCTAATCTCTGATCAAGGACTCAGAGAACAAATCCAGAAATAACTGAATCATTAGCTCCAGGTCATTTTAAGCAGGATAAATGTCTACAATTATTCCAGTTTAATTATGATTTTCTGATTCTATTAGCCATTACCTTAAAACACACAAAATCACAAACACATACTATGGTTCTCGGGAGAAAGGTCACTAAAGCAATTACAATGCTACCTGAGAGTGTTGAAAACATAATATTTCCAGTTAGATGGTGGAATTGATACCATAGTTTAGTGCAATGACTAACTGTGAGGGTGAGCTGTATGGTGCTTAATCTTTCTACTGGCTCCTAAACATGTATCAGTGTGGAGGTCCCCTGTAAGGTCATCCTTTGTACCCTTGGTTATATGTACCGGATATCCTGCTCATTCCCTCCTATTCACAATAATCTTGCAACAAGGATTGCTGGTACATGATGGATATTCTAAGTGTTTTCGGTGAGTCGGCTCATTTGGTTCCATTCATGTGAAAGAGACGGCTCATTTGGCTCTCCAATTGCTCTTTGTTTAAAATGCTGAACAAGAACCAATCGCCATGTAAATCACCTGTATAAAAAGCAAACAGCATGTAAAAATGTCAGATTGTGAAATTCATGTTAAATCAGCGCGTTTTATCTGGCCAAGTAATTAGATCACCTGCAAGAAAAATACTGTACACAATTATTTTGTAAATTATATGTAGATTGTTTTTGCTCTAAAAGTAGTGCATGTCATATGTCAGTGAAGAAACTCAATTAAACACCATCTGTTCCAAATTCACACGAATCTGAATTCTGGGGAGAAGAATACTCTGGCGTCACTGGAGGAACAGACACCTACAGTTAATCAAACACATGTAATGTTGCATAGCTATATAATTGCTACATTGTTTAGTAATGTATATGTGTGTGTAATATTGAAAACACACACCCGTCGAATTGTTCTTTGGACTTATTACGACAAAGATAATCAATGGATATTGGTGGAAGTGGTCCGGAATATAGTGTGAACAGCAGTCATTTCTTTCCTGTCTACTGTGGCTCTAATTAATTTACTGACCAGAGTAATGAGGGCCATTAAAGTACAGTAAAACAGTTGAAGTACAAATACTGTAAAACCTGCATTGCTAATCATTACATTTTGATAGATGACAATAAACATGAATAAAAAAAAAATATATATATATCTGAAAGCACGTCATCCCAATATATACACACAGGCAAGGACTATGGTGTGATCCCTGGTGACAAGAGTATACCCTAATTTGTTAACTATCAAAACGTTTTTGAATCTTCTGTTCTCACCTTGTTCTTACATTTCAAACTGATATTTCCATCCATCTAAATTCGACTGCTCGAACAGGTGTGCAAATATGCATTTTCCACTGGGTAATTATATTTAGGAAATGTCACACTTCCATACTGTGCACATCGATGCGCTTAAGGGGTCCCACAGTATTGCAGCCTTTCTTCTCCTAATCCCCCCCAGCACAGAGCAATATGGCGCTGTCCTTCGTGTTGCACAATGATCAACAGGCTACATAGCGCTGTTCGTTGTGCTGACGCTTTTGTAGTTCAAACTCTCTTTTCCCTTACTTAATATGTATAATTAAAGGTAGACATCCAGGGGTTTTGGGGGAGGGGCCTTGAGCTCCGACCTTGCAGCGAGGTGATTACATTATATGTAACTATTTTTAATAAAGCTTTCCTGCTAAACAAAGGTAGAGATGAATTGGTATTCTCTGCAGAGGGTTGCATCGGTATTCGTCTCAACGTAATGCGGTATCAGAGGCACAGTGAGGTCACGATGACGACACCTGCAGCTGTACTACTGCACTTCCTCAGAGCAAGATACCATCAACAGTTACAAAGGTCTAATTGAGGCACAGCATTCATAAGCTCTAGAACCCCACAGAGATACTGTATTTCAAAAGCACTACTAAAGAGTAATTCTCTTCTAGCCTCTGAAAGATTACAGGGGTGAAATGCCCTTATACTTGTTAAGAAAGCCTGCTTTCCTCTGACAATTGTCAGAGTTCTCAGACAAAGCTCCAGATTCCATTAATTCCCAGTTATCTTTCCCAGTTCCCCCGGGGGGTGGAGGATACAAGTATTCAGAGACTACTCTTCAAAGCCCCAGCCACACATTTTTAAAGCCAGACATGTCACATCATGAGACAACGGGAGGGCTTGCAAAGCAGAATTGATCTATGGGAAAAGTGAAGAACATGTCTACATATTGATTTGACAAAATGATAACTTTGGGAAATGTAATGGTTTGTGAAATCCAAACAATTGCTTGCTGATAGTTGAAACAAAATTGACAAAATAAATATCATGGAATATAATAATTCTCAAAAACATTATGGCCTTGTGCACCCTCCCCTACCAAGATAGCAGCACTGTATTCTCCTATTACGTTTGAATAGGTGGGAGAACACAGCATAGAATCTAAGAGTAATAATACATACAGAATCTCCTGATCCTTCAGAGTCTGCAGCTTATCCCACTTCTTTTCAATGGGATTTTGGTCCGTGGACTGGTATGGCCATAATGAAAGGTTGATTCTGTGGTGAGCCATTGTTTAGACCTGGAGGAATGCTTTGGAAGATCCAACAATGACCCAGTTCAGGCCATCTAGCAGAGGCAAACAGATTTTGTTCTACAATCTCCTGGTACATGACCAAGTTCATAGCACTGTATTGTATTTCCTAACATGTTTCTCAGGGCCTTTGGAAGCAAAACAGCTCCACAGAATGACATATCTACCACCATACTTCACGGTGGGGAGGAGGATTTCTTTTTTTTCTGAAGAACCGTCTATCTTTTTACGCCAAACACATCTCTGGGTTTTGTGACTAAAAACCTTTATTTTAGTCTCATCTGACCATAGAACCCGGTTCTTATCCAGTTCCAATTAAATGTACCTAACTCCAGGTGCTATTATTTATCTTAAGACTTTCTTCTGGCATAATTTCCATTTTTTTTTTTAAATAAACACAATATACTGTAACAAATGACCGCAAGATACTTCAAACAATATTTGGAATTTTCCAACTTTGGCCAACTTTCACCCCTCACAAAATCCCAAATGGCAAAGTACACATGGGTCCTCTTCCAGACAGGTTTTTTCCTAGCTTCAGTTGATTTAAACATCTTAATTATTAAATTAAGTTTAGCTGTTCTAGTGACTTTATTTTATAGTCTTTGCTATTTTATGAATGTTAACAACCTCTGTCTCATTTCATTTCCATGTTCTCTGGCCTTGTTGTTAGATGACTAAGGGACTTAAAATTATTTCAATAACTGTACCTTTTTAAATGTTACATTACTCTTATTTACATGTTAGCTCAAACTCAAACAACAATCATATTTCAGCATAGCCTTTTCTGGTCACCGTTACAATGGAGTGACTTAAAAACAAAAAAGTTCCATGCCCTGGAGTGGCCCAGTCAAAGCCCAAACCTCAATCGAATTGAGAATATGTGGAAAGAGTTAAAGATTGCTGTTCACCAAAGTTCCCCATCTAACTTAATGGAGCTTGGCACATGCTCAAAGGTCCCTATTCAACTTGAAATCCACTGTTTTCTCTTTGGTAAGTATTACATATTACATTAAATTGTAAATTTTCTGTCTTCAAAATTACTCTAGGAGGTGGACTGAATGGTTTACTGTGATGTACATGTCCTGGAGCAGACAGGCCTTTACAAGAAGAGAAGCTCTGTCCTGTCAAAGTTGAGCTTGAGGTGGTGGGCCAACATCAAAGCACAGACATGCAGAGTCAACCAGGTATGCAGTGGACTGCACTGTCACCTTGGGTTCAAAGACTCTGTGACAGAGGAGAATCGTCTGGGTCAAGTGGCCCATCTTTAACTGATTACAGTTGAGGAGAGTGTTCTGAGAAATAACAAAACAGTTGGTCGGAGACAACATACTTAAGAACCTTTTGAAAAAGAAAGGCAGAAGGGTCTGTATGTGCAAGGCAGACTATGGGGATAGATTGTCAGCTTTAATGCATGGGTATTTTTTATTCATATTGAATTTCAACATTAAAACTCATAACTAATTTTGTGAACATTTCTAAATAGAAGTTACATCAATGAAGACAAGTGAGCCAGTTCCAGCGGCAGCTTAACATGCCCAAAACAACACCCTCCCACACACCTTATTTCACATATTAGATGGTATGCACAATGCTTTTTCACTCCAAACATTCTTCTTGCCATTACTCTGGAACATTGTTGGAATGGTTTCATATTTCCACAAGATGTTTAGCCATAACTCCAAAGGTACTCTTTTAGGTACTTTTTAGGCCACTGTTTTTGCACCTTGCTGTCAAACCTTTGTAGTTCACCTGGTAAAGTCTTCTGCAGATGGTAGTAGCTGACATGCATACATGGAGGGTGTTCCATGTACGCATTTGTTGCAGTTATTTTTTGTTTTATTATGGTGTGCATTATTTGATCATCCACTGCAGAGGACATCCTTGGTCTACCATGCTGTTTGCCTTTGCTGAAATCACCAGTGTTTCTTCTTCTAACAAACAGTTTATTTTGGCACACTTATCTGCCTCATGATGGCCAGCTTGACTTTCACTGACAATCTATTATACAAGCACTAACCCAGTGCCTAAAAAGAAACAGTTGTGAAACCAATTGTCCAAATACTTCTGGCACTCTAGAAGGGGGGCAATGTAAAAAATAAGCTGTAATTTTTTTAATGGTTCATCAGATAATGACAATACCCTTAAATTAAAGCTGCCAGTCTGCACATTAGTTAGATTGTCATTGTATCATTTCATTTGGCAGTGTTCAAATAATTAGAGCTCACTGTCTAATTATTGTCTAATTACTTGCCATTGCCATTCAGCAGTATACTGTAGTAGCCAGCTCTGAAACTTCATATTTTGTACATAAAAATAATATGGTTTAATTAGGTATGAATTTTATCATCATTAGACCTGTCATACTCTCACTTAAAGGTTTGTTTTTGTTTAATAGGCTTATTTACACATTCTCTGAACAATTCTCTTTACAGCAATTTGTTCTTGCAGTTTCTAGTATAGGCGCATGCTGTGTGTCTGCGTGCCTTCTGGCATGCGTGTGTGTAGGTGGACCAACTGTCATTAAGCGTCTGTTGACGGATGCCCCTGGTCGGAAGGGCGTGGAATTAACCTGTGAACACATCCATGAACAGCCGCGGGGACTGGACCTCAGATTAAACCAAGGCCACGCTGGCGGTTGCATAGAACTAACGAAAAAGGCAGAAGAAAAGGAAAAAGAAAAACACACCACGTGTTGACAAATCAGCCAGCCGCACTACTCCTGGGCTGTGAAAGCTGATTCTTGAGCTCTTTA
The DNA here is from genome assembly GCF_011004845.1 of Esox lucius. Lineage (NCBI taxonomy): Eukaryota > Metazoa > Chordata > Actinopteri > Esociformes > Esocidae > Esox > Esox lucius. The sequence goes on from NC_047589.1 coordinate 3,922,033, forward strand.
AATAATCAGGTTAAGGGCTAGAAATAGCAAACAGCGGCAGATGTGCCAATGCGCTGTGTGTCACGTCCCCACTGCCTCCTGGGGCGACGGGTACAGTAAGTCACCCTGACCGCCCCAAAGGGGACAGGTGCCCTCAGCGAATGATCATGAACAGGGACACATCATTAGGGAACTGCTGGGTGGCTGTGTTAGCGGCTGTGCTATCTGTGATGGAGGTTATGAGCACAAACAGTCCAATGGGAAATGCTCACAGTGCACTCCGGGTGACATAGATAATATGGGCCATGCACCTCATGCAGAGCTCTGTGTATTAGACATTCTGCAATACAAAATCACCATGGTGCTGCCAATTTATATACAGTGGGGAGAACAAGTATTTGATACACTGCTGATTTTGCAGGTTTTCCTACTTACAAAGCATGTAGAGGTCTGTCATTTTTATCATAGGTACCTTTCAACTGTGAGAGACGGAATCTAAAACAAAAATCCATAAAATCCCATTGTATGATTTTTAAGTAAATAATTAGCATTTTCTCCCATGACATAAGTATTTGTTATTTTTTCTTTAAGAAGCCATCCTATTCTTCGCTCATTACCTGCACCTGTTTGAACTCATTACCTGTATAAAAGACACCTGTCCACACACTCAATCAAACAGTCCAACCTCTCAACAATGGCCAAGACCAGAGAGCTGTGTGAGGACATCAGGGATAAAATTGTAGACCTGCACAAGGATGGGATGGGCAAGCAGCTTGGTGGGAGGAAGGTGAGGGATCAACCCAGAACTACACGGCAGGACCTGGTCAATGACCTGAAGAGAGCTGGGACTACAGTCTCAAAGAAAACCATTAGTAACACACTACACCGTCATGGATTAAAGTCCTGCAGCGCACCCAAGGTCCCCCTGTTCAAGCCAGCGCATGTCCAGGCCCGTCTGAAGTTTGCCAATGACCATCTGGATGATCCAGAGGAGGAATGGGAGAAGGTCATGTGGTCTGATGAGACAAAAATAGAGCTTTTTGGTCTAAACTCCACTCGCCGTGTTTAGAGGAAGAAGAAGGATGAGTACAACCCCAAGAACACCATCCCAACCGTGAAGCATGGATGTGGAAAAATCCTTCTTTGGGGATGCTTTTCTGCAAAGAGGAACGGACGACTGCACAGTATTGATGGGGCTATGTATCGCGAGATCTTGGCCAACAACCTCCTTCCCTCAGTAAGAGAATTGAAGATGGGTCGTGGCTGGGTCTTCCAGCATGACGACGACCTGAAACACACAGCCAGGGCAACTAAGGAGTGGCTCCGTAAGAAGCATCTCAAGGTCCTGGAGTGGCCTAGCCAGATCTTTGGAGGGAGCTGAAAGTACGTATTGCCCTGCGACACCCCGAAACCTGAAGGATCTGTGTCTGTGTAAACCTGGTCAAGAACTACAGGAAACGTATGATCTCTGTAATTGCAAACAAAGGTTTCTGTACCAAATATTAAGATTTGCTTTTCTGATGTATCAAATACTTCAAGTCAATACTACAATAAAATGCAAATGAATTACTTAAAAATCATACAATGTGATTTTTCTGGATTTTTGTTTTAGATTCCGTCTCTCACAAAAATTACAGGAAAACCTGCAAAATCGGCAGTGTATCAAATACTTGTTCTCCCCACTGTACACATACAGCACAAAGTACCAGTCAAAAGGTTGGACACACCTATTCAAGTGAATACTGTACATCAAACATGGATAAGTCTGACTAAGCTGAAATGATACCATTTTAAATTGGATTTAACATCTGATGTAACAGTAAGAACGTTAATGACATAAACCTAATATGGCCATTGCAGCATTTAAAGTGTATTATTTTAAGGTGTTGAGAGTACATAAGCTGCATAACAATAAATCCAATAATTAACATTCTCTTTAAAATCTATTTCACAAAACCTGCCATGGGGGTTCAATGTATCATCTCTGTGATTATGTCACTGCATGTAGTAAATTAACCATGAATGTTAACAATGTTTTTGGGCATCATTCAACACGTTCGTAATAGATTCAGTCCCAGTCTAAGGTTTACCCTATTAAGACTTCTGTATTTTAGTAATTCAATTCATTGCTTTGTTTTATGAGTCCAAAGGAGGAAGTTGGGGAAGAACATTAATCTGTGTGCATGTTTGTGTGTGTGTGTGGGTGTGTGTGTGCGTACAAGTTTGTGGGTTAATACTGTTCCTATACAAGCTGTCTGAGACATCTTTGATAGACACCCAACTACTAAATACTTTCCCACATTTTACTCTGCCCTAGAAAAGTTTCCAAACAAAAGATTACCACCTACAAACTGACAAGCCGCTATTAAGCCCGATTGAACTTTTGACAAATCTGACAGAACATGGCAGCTGGAAATCTACTTAAATATGAGGAAGAATCTTAGGGATGTTCATCTCTTTTGAATGGGTGTTCAAGAACACAAGAAGAGTGACAGACAGGCAGCCAACCGTATGTGCTGCATTCAGGGACCACTATTTAAATAGGATGAAGCTGTCAACAGTTTTTGGGTAATAATGAGGGGATGTAATGGAAAACAGATGGACAGAACCTTGTGGTGGTGGTCGTCAATCAATCCTAATGGAGGTAAGAAAAGTACATGGAATGAGATCTGTTAGAATCACTGAGCTATATAAAGAACGTTTGACTGTGCCCAAGATGGACGGCAATTGTTTTAAACATAGTCTACAATACTCAAAACTTGCAGTTTACATGTGTGGGTTGATTTCCATGGTGAACATTGACAAAACAACCCAGTCTGTTGCTGTCTTGTTACAGTGTTGAAAGCTAAGCTTGACAAATCAACCAATAATAATATATAATGTGGTTTGTGTAAATATTCACCCGACAGAACTTTTGCTCAGTTTATAGTGTTACATTCTGGAACTAAACTGGAATTAATTGCCATTTTCTGTCACAGCTCTACAAGTATTCCATAATGTCAATATTGGAGAAAATGTTTATCTATTGTTTTTCATTTAATTAACTAAAAATACAAAACAGACATCTTAATTGAAAGCTTGCTGTGACACAAATAAGCTGTGGTGCACCCAGTAGGATTCAGAACTCACATAATTTGTAGAATAGAGTGAACCTGTGTGAAATTAAAGTCACATGATTGCAGATTAAATACACCTGCGTCTGGAAGGACCCAGAGTGTGGCACATAGCATATCTAAACAACCAACCCATGAAGACCAAGAAACTTACAAAACAAGTCTTGGGGAACGTTCAGGAAAAGCAGCAGTCATGGTTGGGCTATTAAAAATGTTGAACATTGCCAGGGACCTGGTTAAATCCATTACAAAAATAGTAAAGAACATGACACAGCCATGAAAGCAGGCATCCACCAAAAGCAGGGACTAGGAAACCTGTTGAGAGTGAGGCAAAGATGGTTGGAGACAAATATATGAAAATACAATAGGAAAAACTGCAAACTACCTTGAGACCTTCTACAGGACAATGGTCATAAACACACAGCCTAGCTACACCACAGTAGTTTAAAACAAGCAACTGAGTGTCCTAGAATGGCCCAAGTACAGACATCAATCAAGTTGAGAATCTTTGGCAAGATACTATTATTAACCAATGGTGCCCACCAGGCTTGAGAGCTTGAACAGATGTCAGAAGAACGAAAAATGGACAGACATTTCAGGAACCAGATTTGCAACGATGGTAAAGATACCAGAATACTTGCAGCTGTAATTGCTCCCAAAGGTGGTTCTACAAATTATTGACTAAGGGTGGTGATTTTGATCAACACAACATAATACCTGTAAAGTGTTCCAAGATCCAAATTCAGTCAGTTTCTTTCTATATTGTAACACTACAAAAAACATCTATGTCCTTGGGGGCAAAAATTATTCAATCCATTGTAGAATGCAAACTGACTATTATAATATTACACATTGGATTTTGTTAGGGAAATTCTGAAACCTGATGCATTCTTAATGATTAAAGGACTGAGTCCCCTTGTTTAGATAAATAGATGAGTGTGGGAGAGGGGATCTGGTATTTGTCCTAGGGGGCATTCTTGATTGGTAACGGTAGATTATAGGGTTAATCATCTGCCTATCTGTAGGTTGTCCAGATGCTTTAAGTCCCCCTCAAGGGTTGAGAAGGTTACCCAGATGGGGGAAGTCAACATGTCCCTTGTGTCAAGCCCAGGACATGTGATAGAACAAAGGGCATGTGTTTGATTGACATGAGACCGATGGGTAGCATCTTACCACACCCCTTTCCTCCCTTATATACTGATGATTATCCTGTACTAATTTAGAGATTATTCATTGTTACTTTGTAACCTGTGTACTCTCTCCTTGCAAGAATAAACTGTTTATTGTGCATTTGAGTTTTCCTCTGTCTTACCCCAAATGTGTAAATCTTTTTGACTTTAGAAATTGCCATGACAATTTATAACAAGTCGTACAATATGAATGACAAAGTATACAATAATGTGTTCCACTTTTGGCACATGGGTACAACATACAAAACTAGTAGCTCGAATTATACAAAGGCACTGGGGAGTCCCTTTAACTAGGCCCTTTGTGATTAGCCAATTAGACAAAAGTGATTGCAACAGAATGTATTATTCGTTTGCCATTTACACTTGAAGCATAAGTCAGTAGCTGCAGCCAGAACGTAATCACCCTTGTCCAGTGATTTAGATTGTTGGTTTTGTGAAAGAGTAATCCTTTGCAGAAGTAGTCAGGAAGCTTGCCTCCTTCATTTAAGACACAATGAAACTCATTCTCACTATAGGGCGAGGTAATTGAGCAATGAATTACTTATTGCATGAGCAGCACACAATGACACTGATTCTATTATCTCCCATTCTAGGGTAATTCATCTGATTCTGATGAAGTAATACTAATATATCCTACTCTAGGGAAATTCATTCCTTTAATGACAACCCAAAGGAAAATTAATATATTATTATCCTTTTATCAGACCTTGAAAAATTTATTAATCAAACTGGTCCCATCTATGGGAAAAGATGCATTGAACATAAAGACCTAGCGCAGTCAAAAACTAGATTGAGGCTTCTCCACACTATGTAATACAATTATAGAAACTATTATAATACCTTTTTGTAAGAGGTGTTTAAAAAACAATGTTGTACTTGTATCCTTTTCAGGTATTAAGGAACTGTTTGCCATGTTTTTGTTAATCTGGGTATGAGGCGGCCTTTAGACCATCCAATCAGCAAATTAAAAAATAATGGCCAAAGTTGAAGAAAATTAATGATTACATTTTCATTAAATAAACACACAGCTCACGGACCCCGTATAAAGAATGAATAATGAATGGCTGAAAAATAATAAACTTTGACCTCAACTGCCCAAACAGAACAAACAACATCATGCACAAGTCTTTCCTGGTTGAGGAGATTTCCTACATCTAGTCTAGTGTTCTTGAGAAACATTGTGTTCAAAATTCATAACCTGTACAGTTGTTTGGACACACTTTAAACAAACACTACACCAGGCATGTCAAAATGGGTTTCTTCACTGTACCCAAACCAAACACAGATTTAATGCGTAGTAGGTTATGTATAGAGCCATTTCATCATGGAAAGCACTGCCTTTCTCACAAAAATCAAGATTAGTTAAAAAGAGAGAGCCTATCCCCTTCCTGAAGCCATAATGTTACTGAACTATAAAGTTGACTAAATGTATGTTTTGCCATTATTCATTTCTATACATAATTTGGTCAAAAAAACATACAGGAAACAAAAAGAAAAACTAGGCAAGCCTAGTTCAGCAGGCCTGGATACAGAAATTACTCTGTTGAGGCTAGAGAACTAGTAGCCAGTAGATATGATTTTTGTAATTACCATGACTTAACAACACAAGAACCGACAAGCATTTGAATGATATTGCAATATCATATTGGCCATTTACCACATTCTAGTCAAGTGTCATGACATGTATCCCAGTGGGGGGTCAACAAGGACGATGCAGTCAATATGGGCATGTACTTCATCCTGCAACACCTTGATAATGCAGAACTGAAATTAATAGCTTAACAGCATAGTATTAAAAAAATCAACGCAGTAACATAGTATAACAAACAAGTTACTGATGCTTGTAGCTAGCTTATCCTCAGAAAGAAATGTCTGTCCCTTGTCAGATTAGACACAGTCCGGAAGAGTTTTAATGGGTACGCGGCCTAGAAGTGATAAACATCTATATAGCTAAGGCTTGCACGCATGGGAGGAATCGAAGCTCCACCCCTGACACTGTCTAATAGAAACTGTTACACATCATTTTCAAGGGTGACTTTGTAAAGTTGTTTTGGAATGAACTAAGTAACTATATTTTATTACCCATTAAAAAGCTTGCTGTATCTACATTGGAAGATGTTATATGCTAGGCTACTACTGTATTCGGATGGAAACAAAGCTTGGCTATTGATTCAGTCATCAACATCTATTTTCTATAAAGTAGAATACAGATTATTTATACATAAGCACACATTTTTTAAATCTGTACCCAAATGTAAAGTTTGTTTAATTGAACATGAATATCTATTAAAAAAAATGTCCCTTTTGCCTGTGTTCTATATCTGTGGAAGAGTGAAGTTGGGAGTGCAACTTGTGGCTTATTACTTACCAATATTGTTCCCCCCCTTAAGTTGTCCCATAGACAAGGGGAAAAGAGACAGAAATAGAACAATTACAGGACAGTACATCTACCCTTATCTCAGGATATCCCCTGTCAGGTGAAATGACACAAATGCACCTTTGACAAGGGCCCTGAAAATGTGATTGTTAAAAAAAGAGGAAATTGGCCACAATTTAAAATAATAAATGTTTCTAATATAATTGAATAATGCTTTCTCCCTTTTCACGATTATGTTTTAATACTCAGATCATTTTTGTGTTTGTAGGTGGAACCATGCACAATATCTAAGTTAAATCTGGCTAATTATCCTAATTAATGGACAGACACCATAGTGTAGAGATTTTTTTTTTGTGTTGATATGATATTCAAGTGCTGATTGGTCAATAGGCTTTTTCAACATGTTAAATTGATTGTGTTATTAACACTGTTAAGACAGAAGGGAGACAAAATCTGAACAAAAGGTTGCAGTGGCTCCATAAAGAGCATGTTTTCATCCATTTGATTCAATAGTGATTACTTATGGCACAGACGCTCGAGGATCCGAGTCTCGCTGACCCATGCAATCTCTCGGACATCACTGGAAAATGTCTAACTAATCATGGACAATTAGGTTTAGTTAGAGATCCGGCAGAGACCCGGCACAGAGCCAAAATTATATAAAAAGGGGCGGTGCCCAACTTTTTCTAGACCTAAATGTGTAGACATTTTTTGTAAGAAAGGCAGATTAGATGAAGACACATATAGGGAGAGAAAATGTGTACCTACATAAAAGCCACTTGCATGAAACTAAAAATAATTTACAGAATTTTGCAGACAGCAGACGTTAAGTCAAGAAGAAAAAGACAATCTTTATTTTTTCAAACCAGTAATAAAGTGTGACAATCTCAATTCAAACCCAATGAGTCGAGTTTGAAAGAGAGAATGGTAGGCAACTACAATGAATAGAAGGCAAGGCTAGGGCCTGTTGGTTTCCATAGTGCAGATTCACAGTTAGGATAATAGATCCTAGATCAGGTTTGTCATCTGAAAACCAAGAGGTGTGTTTGGGTTCGGGTGTCTAATTTAGTCAACTAAAAACTTACTTGGGTAGACAAGCACAATGAAATCAGAAAACAAAATGTGTCAACCGTTATGCAATACATATTGACTGGGTAACACAAGGATTGGGCATCATGTTTTTTATAACCTACAAAACCTACCTTAACGTAACATTTCACAAACATCCCACTAACATTAGTTGGAGATGTGGCACTGTCTATCAACCCCATGGCATTCCAAAAAAATACATTTTGTTTAGTTATGCATATGCAGGCCTAAAAATATAAATATCACTCTAACCCTTTACAAGCCCTGTGACCCTTTTTATTGCAATGGGGAACTGGAAGTACTGTAAAAACCATGATCAGTTTTTTACCAGTGCGTTGAGAACTCACATGGATTTGATTGTAATCTCAGTGCATTTGGTTGCTACCATTTTCTTCCAAGAGACATGAACTACCAGGACTGATGGTGATGGCAACAAGTGGTAAACATAGAAATCGATAGACTCTGAATCTCTGTATCTGTTTCGTTTGGGAGTCTGTGAAAGCAAGGGCAGGGTTGTGGTGACCAGTAGTATGTTTTCTTAAAATGTCATGTATTGGGAACCTTCCCAAACCCAATGAAGTCCCAGCCAGACAACTAATGTGTCATGTCAAGTATATTACAATCACATTGTTTTCCCCCTTATTTTAGTAAGTTGACTGACAACACATTCTCATTTACAACAATGACCTGGGAGCAATCAGGATTAACTGCTTTGTTCAGAGAAATTTTTCCACCTATCGAGCTCCGTAATTCAGTCTATTGTAGCAACCTTTTGTGTACTCGTTGGATGCTTTACCTGCTCGACTACATGCAGCCCCTACAAGAGATCCAGAGATGGTTAGAGCACTTAACAGGGAAAAAACAAGTTGGAACTAGGACATCCCCACTAAAGGCATCTGACATGTTAGTGTGGTGAACTGGCTGTTAGATCCAACTTTCTTGTCCCTCATAACAAATTAACAATCTACTCATTAGACTAAAATTGACCAACTTAATATGGAGTTGGGCTCAATGGCCCAGCTCATGTTAAGAGATTCCACAATGGCACAAATACACAGATGAGACCTCTTTCCATCTCTATGATTGTCCTGCCAGGCCAGCATTGTAAGTACTGTAAGACTGTTCATTGACTGGCATGGTTAAACAAAAAAAGAAAAAATTCCTCTACATCCAAAATTGAATCATATTACCTACATAGGATCTGGTCATAAACAATGCCCTTTAAGGCTGACCTCTCAAACACTTTTCCTTGAGAACTATATTCTCATAGGCAGCAGAATTATTTTGTTTCTCAGTAATTGGTGAGACCAAATAATATTTTGACCAATTACATCAGAGTTTTTCACATATCTTCTAAAGAGCTTATCTAATTGGTGTACAGAAATCTGTGTGTGTGTGTGTGTGTGTGTGTGTAAACCAGAATTGTTGGGCTGTGTAAACCAATTTGAACTTTAGTCTAGAACTGTGTTGCAGTGTTTGTTCCACCAAGCAAAATTAAGATTGCAGTAACTGTAAGTCACACTGGATACAAAATCAACTAAATCACTAAAAATTTATTATTGATTTAGGAGAACGGTTTGCCTGTAGGTTGAAAAGAAAACCTACAGGATTGTAGCTCATGGGGAACAGGGTCGGGGAAAGGGGATGGTGTGCCAATTCGGACAAACAAACCCATTTGGAGCTCTTGCAGCCTCCGTCACCCATCACACTCTAACCATTAGCTTTGGAATTTGAGAGAAAACAACTTTTGTTCATGGCCATTTATAACTACAGCATGTCAAATAAGCCAGACACCCTTTCAAGCCAACATTTACTGGATGTATCTTTTCTGAGAATGTTCTATGAATAATTGTCTGGAGTAACGGACGTGAGAGTCCACCCGAAACGCATTAACGACACCGTAAGGCGATTCGCATGAGCAGAGCAGCTCTCATCAGGCAATAAGAATAGTAGAATAGAAAAAAGCATTATTCCTTATATGGCGGATTTTCCTTCATGGGCACTTCCTCTGAAGTCAACTTTAGGTGATTTGCAACATTCAGTGAGGGACCAAAACTTTGATTGGGCACGGGAGAAATGGGTTACCTGTTTAACCATTACAAGTGTAATCCCCCCACCCATCTAATTACAAATGTTAAGTACAGTATATGGCCTTGCGTAATGGTTGGTTAAGCAATGATAATAAGTTAAACCCTATTAATTATGAAAAAGTTTGGCAAATTTCCATGTTGTCTTTTTTGTAACAGTTATCAATGACAAATGCTTCTTATTCATTACCAATATTGAATGACTAGTTTAATTTAGTACAGGATTTAATGTGTTGTCTGGAGTCTGACCTAACGGACTTATATTTACACATAAAAAATATTTTGTCTGACAAAGAAGGGGTGTTTGAGAATGCCCCCCAAAAAAGAGACAGAAAACACATCACTGATACGTCTCTGAGTTCCATGTCGCTGTGCACCGCTGGGCCTATCCCGCCACACCGTTAATCGTCTTTCTTGTCATCAGGGTTCTTCTCCTCCTGACCATCCTCTTCCTCTCCATTCTCCTCGGGGCCCTCCAGCTCTCCTGTGGTTTGCAGACGTTCGTCTTCGTCTTGTTCGTCCTCGTCCTCATCATCCTCCCTCTTCATAAGCTCCATGTCTTCCTGGCCATCATCTGACTCGGCTGTGCAGATGCCGTAGCACATCAGACTGATCACGCCCAGTGGCAGCCCGAACAGGAAACAGCCCAGGACCGGGGAGCTGCGGAATACCGACTGACGGGAGAGAGGAGAGGGATCAGGGGGAGGCAGAGGGCAATTACAGAGAGGGGAGAGGAATTGGTGGGTGGTGGGGGTGGGTGTAGCAGTTAACAGAAGGTGGGGTGAAACCGGAGGAAGGTGTCAAATATAATTATACTTAAATATTATGCCCTCTACAAACAATCAACATAAAATCTTTTTTTTTGTGGACCACAAATGCCCCCTGTTGACAGGGTTTGAGTGTCCAACAGTCTCATTTTTCTCTCTACATACCTGTCTCATTAGCCTCTTCTTATTACGGCCCTGTTCAGTCATAAATACTATATATTTATATGGATATATGTATACACATATAAAAACATTTTTACTAGCGAACCCACCACCTCTGTCCTGAACACACAATCAATGGCAAATATTTAGCATTACCTAACAAGCCCTTCCAATACATGCCTTGCACCACGGAGCAAATGTACCCCCCAACCCAATAATACACACAGCCTCGCACACAACCGCAGTAGCATTAAAAATGACTTGCGTGTGACTATTTACTTCGCTCCCTTTCTCTGCGCTTCCTTCTAAACCAACCTGACCCTAGCCTCAGTCTCGGCCATTGATGAGCTCAGGGCATTACTCCAGTCTGACGTGCAACACCCCCCCCCCCCCCCAAAAAAAAAGGATGAGTGGCATTGAATCATTGGCCCTTAATAGAGCAGGGAGAGCCAGGAGACAATGTGCCTAAAGGGAAGACATTCGGTCAAAGGCTGCTGTCAGCCAGGAAGGGAGAGGAAGAGAAAACCTGCCGACAACGCCAGGCGAAGATGAGGGATGGTAATTGCCACAATGTGTGTGTAATGCCGGATGAGGTAGATGTGTGCTATGCCAACAAACACAGTCATGAGTCACTGGGTCAACTGTGATTCCTCATGAAACATAGAAAAAAAAGATACTATGATTTTGGGGATTTTCACAGTGATTCAGAAAATTGGCCCTTATTTGTCTAAAATCATAACCAATAAATAACTGTTTTAATGTTGCATGTTTAGAAAATCACTGCTGCAGGTTCCTAAAACGTTTTGGTGCCCATGTGGAGGAGAGTAATATAAAAAATAACAACTATACTTGTTGAGAGATGTGTCTCAGCTGTTGGGAGTTGACATTTGTCTGACTTTTGCCATTTATTAATTCCATTGAGCATTGTCAGATTCCAGAAATTAATTAATTTGGACATGCAAACAGACAAAAAAATGCCTAGTTCTCTTACTCTCAATATTAAAATGGCAGCTGGGAATCAACCAAAACTCTGGTAATACACCGATCAGCCATAACATTATGACCACCTGCCTAATATTGTGTAGGTCCCCATTTTGCCGCCAAAACAGCCCTGACCCGTCGAGGCATGGACTCCACTAGAACTCTGAAGGTATGCTGTGGTATCTGGCACCAAGATTTTAGGAGCAGATCCTGTAAGTCCTGTAAGTTGAGGTGGGGGCTCCATGGATCAGACTTGTTTGGCCAGCACATCCCACATATGCTCGTTTGGATTGAGATCTGGGGAATTTGGAGGCCAAGTCAACACCTTGAACTCGTTGTTGTGTTCCTCAAACCATTCCTGAACAATTTTTGCTTTGTGGCAGGGTACATTATCCTGCTGAAAGAGGCCAATACCATCAAGAAATACCGTTGCCACGACAGGATGCACATGGTCTGCAACAATGCTCAGGTAGGTGGTACATTTCCCAGCAGAACACCGCCCAAAGCATCACACCACCTCCGCCAGCTTGCCTTCGTCCCATTGTGGATCTAGGTGCATGTGTTCTCCAGGTAAGCAACACACACGCACCCAGCCATCAAACCAGGCCACCTTCTTCCATTTCTCCATGGTCCAGTTCTGTTGCTCACATGCCCATTGTAGGTGATTTCAGCAGTGGTCTCAGGGGTTAGCATGGACACCCAGTTACGCAGCCACATACTGCGATGGACTATGTTCTGACACCTTTCTATCAGGACCAGCATTCACTTTTTCAGCAAGCTGAGCAAGTAGCTCGTCTGTTGGATCGAACCACACAAGCCAGCCTTCGCTCCCCGCTTGCACCAGTGAGCCTTGGCCACCCATGACACCTGTTGTCAGTTCACTGCTTTTCCTTCCTTGGACCACTTTTGATAGGTACTGACCACTGCAGACCAGGAACATCCCACAAGGGCTGCTGTTTTGGAGATGCTCTGACCCAGTCGTCTAGCCATCACAATTTGGTCATTGTCAAAGACACTCAGATCCTTACACTTGCCAAATTTCTCCAACTTCTAACACACCTACTTTGAGGACAGAATGTTCACTTGATGCCTAATATATTCCACACACAGACAGATGCCATGATAACGAGGTTATCAGTGTTATTCATTTCACCTGTCAGTGGTCATAATGTTATTGCTAATCAGTGTATTTACAGCTCTGGAAAAAATTGAGAGACCACTGTAAAATTATCAGTTTCTCTGGTTTTACTATTCATGGGTATGTGTTTGAGTAGAATGAACAGTTTAATTTTAATCTATAAACTACTGACAATATTTCTCCCAAGTTCCAAATAGAAATATTGTAATTTAGAGTATTTATTTAACAACAACAACTAAATACTAATGTTTTAATTTAGGAAGAGGTCAGAAATCAGTATTTGGTTGAATAATTTTATCACAGCTTTCATGCGTCTTGGCATGCTCTCCACCAGTTTGTCACATTGCTGTTGGGTGACTTTATGCCACTCCTGGCACAAAAATTCAAGCAGCTTGGCTTTGTTTGATGGCTTGTAACCATCCATCTTCTTCTTGATCAAATTACAGGGGTTTTCAATGGGTTTCAGGTCTAGAGACTGGGCTGGCTATGACAGGGTCTTGATCTGGTGGTCCTCCATCCACACCTTGATTGACCTGGCTGTGTAGCATGGAGCATTGTCCTGCTGGAAAACAACATTCTCAGAGTTGGGGAACATTGTCAGAGCAGAAGGAAGTAGCTGTTCTTCCAGGATAACCATTTACTCGGCTTGATTCATGCGTCCTTCACAAAGACAAATCTGCCTGATTCCAGCCTTGCTGAAGCATCACCAGATCATCACCAATCCTCCACCAAAGTTCAGACTGGGTGCAAAACACTGTGGCTCTCCAGGTCTCTGTCTAACCATTAGATGACCAGGTGTTGGGCAAAGATGAAAATTTGACTCATCAGAGATGACCTTACTCCATTCTTCTACGAATTTAAACCTTCATTTCCTCATTCAAGTTTTTCAAAGTGGCAAGGAGTATCAACTTTGTTTTGAGTGTGAAGGTAATCCAGAAACGCTGGGCTTTTTAAAAAAAGATTGTGAGTGACTCTATTTATTAATTGTTTTATTACTTGTGAGGTACTACTTGAACTGTTTTTGCCATCCAGCTGGTCTTATTGCAAGAGGAAAAGATAACCACAGCAGTGTTTTTTATACTTTTCCTAGTTAAATTAGATTTGGTTCAGGCAATCACCTAATCAGTACCTCATTAAGTAAAATGAGGTGTGCCTGTGTTGGAATTTAACAGACACTGGAATGGAATGGCTGCCATACATGTAGAGATGCTGATCTAAGAATAATTTGGAGTGGTCTCTTTTTTTTCCAGAGCTGTATATGCTCTGATAATATACTATCACCGGCCACTTCATTAGGTACACCTTGCTAGTACCGGGTTGGACCCCCTTTTGCCTTCAGACCTGACTTAATTCTTCGTGGCACAGATTCCAAAATGTGCTGGAAACATTCCTCAGAGATTTTGGTTCATATTGACATTATACTGGCAGCAGATTTGTGAATCAATGATGTGAATCTCCCGTTCCACCAAATCCCAAAAGTGCTTTATTGGATTGAGATCTAGTGACTGTGGAGGCAATATGAGTACAGTGAACTCTGTGTCATGTTCAAGAATCCAGTTTGAGATGATGTGTGCTTTCTGACATGGCGTGTAATCCTGCTGGATGTAGCCATTAGAAGATGGGTAAATTGTGGTCATAAATGGATGGACATGGTCCAACAATACTCAGGTAGGCTGTTGCGTTTAAACAACGCTCAATTGGTACAAAGTGTGCCAAGAAAATATTCCCCACACCATTACACCACCGCCGCCTGAATCGTTAATACAGGGCAGGATGGATCCATTCTTTCATGTTGTTTATGCCAAATTCTGCCCCTACCATCTGAATGTCACAGCAGAAATTGAGACTCATCAGACCAGGCAACCTATTTCCAATGTTCTATTGTCCAATTTTGGTGGGTCGGTGCAAATTGTAGCCTCAGTTTCCAGTTTTTAACTGACAAGAAATGGACCCAGTGTGGTCTTCTACTGCTGTAGCCCATCTGTTTCAAGGTTTGACGTATTGTGCGTTCAGAAATGCTCTTCTGCATACCTTGGTTGTAATGAGTGGTTGAGTTACTGCTGCCTGTCTATCAGCTTGAACCAGTCTGGCCATACTCCTCTGACCTCCCATCAACTAGGCATTTTCGCCCAGAACTGCAGCTCACTGAATATTTTCTCTTTTTGGACCATTCTCTGTAAACCCTGGTTGTGCAAGATGGTTGTGCGGAAAAATCCCAGTACATCAGCACTTTCTGAAATACTCAAACAACCATGCCACATTCAAAGTCATTTAAATCACCTTTCTTCCCCATTCTGATACTTGAGTTGAACTTCAGCAGATTGTGTTGACCATGTCTAAATGCACTGAGTTGCTGCCACGTGAAAGGCTGAGCAATTGAAAAGGTGCACCTAATGAAGTGGCCAGTGAGTGTAGATAGCCTGTACTAAAGCATTTGGTAGTATGCTTGCCCAGGGCCTATAAAAACGTATTTACCGGTTACGTTATTGGTAAAAAAAACATTCATTTTCGAGGAACAACTTCTGCAGTCCATCAAATCAAAAACTTCACACATTTAGAAAATGTTAATGTTGACATAGGTTTTTATAGACTAACAAAAAAAACAAGGGTAACTTGAAAAAGGACCAAATCATTGTGCGAAAACATATTTGCACCCACTATTTTGATTTCTTTCCGATGCAACGCAACCAAGTGTAGCCTATGGCACAAATCTGTCAGTCGCAAATCAAAAGAGGAGGAATGGCAAGGAATTTTTTTGACTGAACAGGGTTATCAAGGTTCCAGAGTGGGACCTCTGATGCTTTTACAGTTTGGATGTCATTTCTTTCAGTACAGCCTGAAAATAGATTCAAAAGGGTCACCCTGCTGGTGCAGTTGTAGAGTAAAAGGAAGGCGGTTACTATGACTACATTGCCAATTTGCCCGTATAAAATGGGCCATAGCTTTAAAACTAGGAATGATCCTTTGATGAGTATATACTGTAGCCTAGGGTGGTCCAGTGGTCTGAACCGCTGCCTCTGGTGTACATTCTTCTGCAGTGTGGTGTGGAACCCAGTCCCCTGCCCTTTCAGCAAAAAAACCTCTGTCTCCACTTTCCTGTCAAATTAAGCATAAAATGCCTGAAATGTATCTAAAAAATAGTTTTAAAAGGTGGCCTAGGAAATGTCAAGCACATGTCCAATAAGTCAACTTGGATGAATTCAGTATTATGTCAACAAGCCTTAGTTAAAAGACCGTTTTATGGATTATATTATAAACCCCCAAATCAAAATTTCCCTTGTTTTTTTTTCTGGATAACATGAGGACTCACATGACTGCTCCCTTAAAGTGATGGAATATTCATACTCCGAGGGGCAAGGTGATGCCTAATTCCTCAACTTGTCTATTTTGTGTGACCTAAGGCTTGAAGGGGGACAACTCAAAATAAAAAGACAATCACAAAGAAGGATTATGACTCCTTTCTTTCACTCAACTGATGTCTGTTCTGTTTTCAGATTATGAAAGAGTTTTCCTTCAAAACATAAAATGTCATACACAAAACAAGATTGTCCTTCTCCCCTCAGTTTACTGTTTCCATAACTGCTGTCATCCCCTGCTGGATCAACATTTTACAGCATCTGACATTTTATTTTGATAAAATCCAAATAAACCCTTATAACCATATCTGGACACATTTTAAGACCTCCCCTTGGTTGTGGCACATCTACATTCTGAACTGGATTAGGCTACTATGGCTTATTTACATGCAGATCACACGGAACAAGAAACATTATTCCTCCCCACTATGAATCAAACAGCTGGCCTACTATTTCTCAACATTCCCTAAGCTTACTGAAGGTTAAGCTAAATCATCTGTAACCTGATTTAGTGTGAGTATTAACGTCAGAAGTCAGATTATCCTGCTGTACCCTCCAGGAAATAGCAACTTTACCTTGGTCCAGGGCAAGCTCACGCTTGACTCCTTGGTCAGACCACTCAAAGATATTTATGGATTTTCAAAAGGTGAAACAAAAATTAAAGGCCCTAGTGGACCTGAAACTCCAGCAGCCTAGCAGCTCAGTAAAGCAGTAACACCAACTGCTCACACATGGACACAACCAACTCCACTTAACAAGATTTCCTGGCAGGGCACATCACCTGACCTGATTGGTGCTACCAACTGGGGATGTAGTGTAAAAGTGGTAGTGTCCTGTCTGAGTGCTTCTCAGAACTAAACTAGCTACACAGTTCTCTAACAGCCCTCCCAGCTCCAAGAAAACATAATTTACCTACCCCACCTCTCTCTACATCCCTCTACCATGTACCTACCCCACCTTTCTCTACATCCCTCTATCATGTACCTACCCCACCTCTCTCTACATCCCTCTATCATCTACCTACCCCACCTCTCTCTACATCCCTCTATCATCTACCTACCCCACCTCTCTCTACATCCCTCTATCATGTACCTACCCCACCTCTCTCTCCATCCCTCTATCATCTACCTACCCCGCCTCTCTCTCCATCCCTCTATCATCTACCTACCCCGCCTCTCTCTCCATCCCTCTATCATCTACCTACCCCGCCTCTCTCTCCATCCCTCTATCATCTACCTACCCCGCCTCTCTCTCCATCCCTCTATCATCTACCTACCCCGCCTCTCTCTCCATCCCTCTATCATCTACCTACCCCGCCTCTCTCTCCATCCCTCTATCATCTACCTACCCCGCCTCTCTCTCCATCCCTCTATCATGTACCTACCCCGCCTCTCTCTCCATCCCTCTATCATGTACCTACCCCACCTCTCTCTCCATCCCTCTATCATGTACCTACCCCACCTCTCTCTCCATCCCTCTATCATGTACCTACCCCACCTCTCTCTCCATCCCTCGATTTCTTTCATCTTCTCTGTTTCACTTTCATCCCATAGGTCATTGAACCCTTTGTTCAATTAATGGTTCATATTATCTCTCTTTCCCTCTCTGCTTCTTTAATGGTTCATATTATCTCTCTTTCCCTCTCTGCTTCTTTAATGGTTCATATTATCTCTCTTTCCCTCTCTGCTTCCTCTCCATACAATCCTGGTGGCTATCACTAGAATAGCATTGAGCATAAAAGACATACTATAACTACGCACTATAGTGCATTGGAGGGGGAGAAACCGCTCCGTACATAATCCACTTGTTATTCAGAAAATATACACTAATAAGTCCTTAGGGACCTTACTTGTATGAAAACGGCTGTGAAAATATATTTTGCTTTTCCGATATGTTTGAGTGGAGACATGATGACAACGTTTGCATAGACTCCAAATCATGCACTGACAAGTTTGCCACTGTTATTCTCACCCCCCCCCCCCAACTCTCTGGCGCTTGCCAGAATGCCGACCGCACGGCCACTCACCATAACGGTGGACTTGGCGTCGAAAGCCACTCGTTTCACCCTCTGGAACATGCCGTCTCCTCCCTGGGCCTGATGGGGGAAACACAGCACCAGAGGGTGTGGTGTAAGAATAGGGTGGAAGACCAGAGTGTGCATGTATGTGTGAGAGAGAAGGAGAGACATGTACGTAAAGAGCAACAGAGGGAGGGAGAGAGGGAGGAAGAGAGGAAGTGAGTCGTCAGCCCGCCAACTCTTCCTCATTATAGGCGTGTGGCCGTGCCGGGCATGGTGGCCCGGGGAACGGAACAGGGCTCACCACCACTACGGTTTACATTTAAGAGGTTAGGGTTTATTTTGCCAGGCACAAAATAACCCTTCAGAACATTTTGGATTATATTTCAATTCAGCTTGGGCGACTTTATAATACACAACTGTGGGAGGTTAGCGTAACATTTTACAGATGCCAAACAGTGAAGTTTATTACTAAACACTAACCCTTATATATACTGTGTGCCCCATACTGACCCTGGAAATCAATATTCAAGTTCCGGACCTAAGGCAGATATGCTATTCGGATGATAAACGATGCAACAGAAATGTAAATGTCAATGAAGGAATTGCTAAAGCCAAGACAGAACAGTTCCACACACTATTTGAGCCTTGTGTTTCGGTTCAAATTGCAAACTTGGCAGGGAGCCATCACAGAGAATGGAGTATGTGGACCTGAGCGGAGCCGTCCAGAACACTGTTGATGAAGTGGACCAGCTGCTCCAGGGTCTCCACGGGCTGGCTGGGCAGGAAGTACTGCTCGTTAGACGTGTTGAGGATGATGATGGAGGGCACCGATACTTCCCTGGAAGGGGACAGAAACCAGAAATATTTCAACAGGTAAGACGACTGAGCATTCACATTTTCACAGATGACCTAGCTTATCAATCAAAAAAAAAAAAAAAAAGGTCACAGGGATATCACTGATAGCCAGTGGGGAAGATCAACTGCAGAGCAAAATGTCAAGTTTAGTAAAAGATGATTCCAATCCTTAAATTGCTATCTTTTCTGCAGTGGAAAGATTGGTGCATGTGGCGAAAAACATTTAGGCATGTGATCCCGAGGATTGCATCCTACTATGGTGAGAGGTGATACACACATTTAAACCAGGTGCACTGCTGGAAGATTGCCAAAATAATATTATCATAGGTAATATATGGAGAAAAGTATTTCTGCGGGAGACAGAAAGGAAGTCAATTCTAGGGAGACAGGAATTTATAGATAGACAGATGAAGGAAAGACTATGGAGAGGTATTTAGATGGAACAGAGAGGAAGGAAATACAAGGAAGATGTACAGAGAGGGAGACAAGGAAGGAAGAAAGACAAAGAGGGATATAGAGGGAGACAGATGAAGGAAAGACTAGGGAGAGGGATATAGATGAAGGAACGACTAGGGAGAGGGATACAGAGGGATATAGATGAAGGAAAGACTAGGGAGAGGGATATAGATGAAGGAAAGACTAGGGAGAGGGATATAGATGAAGGAAAGACTAGGGAGAGGGATATAGATGAAGGAAAGACTAGGGAGAGGGATACAGAGGGATATAGATGAAGGAAAGACTAGGGAGAGGGATACAGAGGGATATAGATGAAGGAAAGACCAGGGAAAGGGATACAGAGGGATATAGATGAAGGAAAGACCAGGGAGAGGGATACAGAGGGATATAGATGAAGGAAAGACCAGGGAGAGGGATACAGAGGGATATAGATGAAGGAAAGACCAGGGAGAGGGATACAGAGGGATATAGATGAAGGAAAGACTAGGGCAGGGGTCGGCAACCTTTACCACGCAAAGAGCCATTTTGACACGTTTCCCACAGTAACGAAAACATGGGAACCACAAAACCCGTTTGACATTTAAAAATGAAATAACACTGCATATAAAGTGTTTTTTTATTATTTATTATTCTATGTATACAAACTATAATGTGTTGCATAATGACTGCAGAGAAAACGAAATTACATTTCTGCATGCAACAAAAACATTTTGAACTCCAAAAATAAGACGATGGGTTGAAGGCTAGGCCTACTTTCAAGTAAAATGTATGTCTTTAATTTGCTGTCTGGTGATGTCTTCTGCCATTTTTATGGTTCTGTCTTTGACAGTCTATGCAGAGAGGGGCATATCCCTGATTTTCTGCACAATTTCACTTTTGTTTTTAAAGTCCGTGAATAGATGTTCTGAAATCTTAATGAAAGATTATTTTATGTATTCGCCATCTGTGAATGGCTTCCCGTGCCTGACTATTTCCTGCGTGGCTATAAAACTAGCACATGTACCCGAATTTGCAGACTTCATCCACTTCTGGAAGTGATTTTTGCTCAGATTAACCTTCCGCAGCAGTTCCGATATGGCTTTTTTTCTCTCATCTCCATCTGAATATTTTTGAGCAAAGGCTGAGTGTTTATTCTGGAAATGTCTTGCAACATTTGACTGTTTGTTGTTTGCTAGTGTTTCATTAAATATTAAGCATACTGGTAAACCAGTCTCGTTAGCAGTGAAAGCAAATGAATGTGCCCACGTAGCATTGAACGTTCTGTTTTCTTCAGACACTTTTCTTTTCTTAGAATTCTCCATAGTTGGCTCATAGACATATACATTCTACACGTTAGAAAAGTTCAAGAAATCGCGCGCTGGCGGGGTGTCGCACATTGGCGGTTGTAACTTGTGATGCATATTAAGAGCGACAAAAGATTTTAACTTGTTTTTGTGTTACAAATTACAAAAATAATACATTATTTAGATGTTACAAGATTACCATAATCTTCAAATTACATTTAAAAAAACGAACGAATAATATATAAATTTATAATATATTATTATTATATTATAATATATAATATATAAACAAATATTCATTAATTATTTTCAAAAGCCACAGGGAGCCGCATCAGAGGGATGAAAGAGCCACGGGTTGCCGACCCCTGGACTAGGGAGAGGGATATAGAGGGAGACAGGTGAAGGAAAGACTAGGGAGAGGGATATAGAGGGAGACAGGTGAAGGAAAGACTAGGGAGAGGGATATAGAGGGAGACAGGTGAAGGAAAGACTAGGGAGAGGGAGACAGGTGAAGGAAAGACTAGGGAGAGGGAGACAGGTGAAGGAAAGACAAGGGAGAGGGATATAGGTGAAGGAAAGACAAGGGAGAGGGAGACAGGTGAAGGAAAGACTAGGTAGAGGGATATAGAGGGAGACAGGTGAAGGAAAGACTAGGGAGAGGGAGACAGGTGAAGGAAAGACAAGGGAGAGGGATATAGGTGAAGGAAAGACTAGGGAGAGGGAGACAGGTGAAGGAAAGACAAGGGAGAGGGAGACAGGTGAAGGAAAGACTAGGGAGAGGGAGACAGGTGAAGGAAAGACTAAGGAGAGGGATATAGATGAAGGAAAGACTAGGGAGAGGGAGACAGGTGAAGGAAAGACAAGGGAGAGGGAGACAGGTGAAGGAAAGACTAGGGAGAGGGATATAGATAAAGGAAAGACTAGGGAGAGGGAGACAGGTGAAGGAAATACTAGGGAGATCTGCAACACCAGACTCCGGCACAGACCACATAGGTGTCTAGAGCACTGGGCCAGCTGAAAATGTACAGTTTTGCCATTGAACAGAGGGAAATGCTCCTGTCAGTTGCTCTGGATAGTTGGGTCTGCTTAAGGATTAAAATTATAATGTCATCTCCTACTTAGAGAAAGGGGAATATAAAAGCACATTCTTAGCATACAGGGCTAGGAATTGATCTTATCCGGGAAAACCCAGTGCCCCACTTATTATATCATCATATATATTCTAATATAGTAATATAATTAAGCAGTAAGTCACAGAATATGGCTAACACACTGGTATGACATCACATCCCTTTCTACTTCTCTAATTGCATTAGTAAACGGTTTATAAGAGATTCTGTGCTGTATCGCTGACATACCACGGCTAATGCACCGTGCCTAAGAACACGTCTTCCACGTGGTATTCTGGTCATATACCACACCCCCACATGGCTTACTGCCTTACATATACCATGGCTACCAGCCAATCAGCATTCAGGATTCAAAACACCTCATTTCTAAAAATGAATGCGCCATCACATTTTAAATATGAGAATATCACAATTAAATATTACATTACAGTTTAAGAAACAACACCAACAAAGAAGCTCCGGATGAAATAGTAAGAATCCTTTCTTCTCGCCCCAGCCCGATCTTTCCCCTGAGGGCGCTCTTTCAAAGTGAGGGGATTAGTTATGGATGGAAGACAATACCGTGCGGCGTTCGCCGAGTGTCATCTCGATCTTTATGCAAACCACGTGGGACTCCGGGGGCACCGTAGGGCCGCGCTGGTCACAGCTGAAGACACCTTTACAAATTAGAGCTGACAAATGAATCGGGGGAGTCCGGCACTGGGATGCCACGCTGATGAGATGACACTTAGGCAGGCGCGCGCACACGCACACGCACGCACACTTTAGCTGAGATAAAGCGTGTCGTGCATCTGATGATTCCTGTGCCACTCTGCAACTCAGCGGTGCAAACCTCAGCTGTGATCAGGCGTGCTTTGTAGGATGTCCTCCGCTACGCCGCCGTCACACAAAAACTCACACGCGCCACGTATCCACCAGCCCCCTACAAGGGCCCCATCTGACATTCAGTGAGGCGCCAACCGATGGCAGCCATTCTGAATAAACATGGCTTTAGCCCATTCACCTTTGGTGGAGCTTACCGCTAAGGGGGCATTTCACTGGCGCTACCGCTATCACGCTGCCAACCAATAAGGCCACACAGCACGGCTCTCTGTGTGTGGTTTAGCCTCCCCGGCTCCGACTTTCCAACACGATGAATGTGTTATCATAGTGTACCATACTGGACGGCTTCTTCATTGGGCCAGAAGGTTGGAGCATCTGAAGTAACCATAAGGTGGCTAGATTGAATTCCTCAGCTGGCAAAGTAAAAACATTTTACATTCTGCACCTTAGCCAGACAGCTAAGTCAGTGTTCCTCAACCCTGCCCCTAGACACCCCCTTGCCCTGCATGTTTTAGATCTCTCCCTGCCTTAACATACCTGATGTGGCCCATGAAGGACTTGACAATGAGCTGATCATTTGAATCAGGTGTGACAGAGCAGGGAGAGATCTAAAACATGCAGGGCGGGGGGGCGTCCAGGAGCAGGGTTGAGAAACACTGCCCTAAGTGCTCATGTAAATTGCTACGGATGAGAGTCTGTAAAATTAGTCAAATGTTGCTGCGGCATTGCTACGTTGCTAATCCTTTGTTAAAGCAGGGGGGCAGAATCCTCCAAACAAGCCTTACTCATACAGTAATACTCAGACTCCATCACATATTGTAAGACTGCGTGTGTGTGTGTGCATGCGTGCGAGACTGTCTTTGTGAAATTCTGTCAGAATGTGTAGGTGTGTGTGTGTGTGTGTGTGTGCGCGCGCCGTTGGGTTCATGAGATTATATCAAAAAGTGTGTGGGTGTGTGTAAGAGACTGCTGATGTTTGTTAGATTCGTGCGTGTGCGTGTGAGCATGCCTGCGTGCGCTCATGTTTGTGTGCGGATTTGAGTGCTTACTCTGGGACTCTGCCAGATATGACCGGGTGCTGCCAGGGAGAAAGCCCAGAAAAAGCCCCGTAATCCGTGTGAAGAAGGAGGGGCGGATAAAACGCCATCAGATTTATTTCCCTGGCCTTCCTAACAGAGTGGGATTAGTGACCACTGACAGGCCCGGATTTTATTCCTCAAAGGAGACCAATTAATCCTGGGCAGACTTGTTCCAAGAAAGTCCAAGAAAGACACACACGCTCACACACGCTCACACACGCTCACACACGCTCACACACGCTCACACACGCTCACACACGCTCACACACGCTCACACTGAAATATGTATTCATACCATAATCCTCATAACAAAGTGTCAGCATCATACACAAGTGTGTAATCGCTAACCACCTATACACACATTGAAATATGTATTTATATTCTAATCCTTATCACAATGTGTTGGACAGATGTTTCATGTATACTGAGAGCGCTAACCCTGGGTCTGATTAAAAGAGCATTTGTACTCTAATCTCTCACACCAACACTAAAATTTGAGTGAACTGTAATTGACATCAACACACACAAGCAGACACACAAACATGTATGGACACACACACACACACACACACACACACACACACACAAAAGCTCTGATCGTTGCCATATCGACATTATCAGATTAAACCTGTATGCAAATGATGAACAAAGGCAACTAAAAACATACAGAATGTACCATTTCTATTTCTATCCTTGTGGGCAACAGACAACTGAAATGCCATGTTCCTTAAACCTAATCATAGCCCTTGGCCAAACCTCAACCAAACCTTAATCTCAACTACCTAAATTGTTATGCCTTAAATTACCCTAGCCCTAATGCCGTTTTACTCTAAACCTGAACCTAAAATTGACAGCAGAAGGTCCTAATATAGACACACACACACAGACATTGTCTTTGCCCTGCCACATCCAGCTGTGCTCCGTCCGGCCCTGCTAGTGGTTTTGGTCGGGGCTAATTAACAGTGTGGTGTTGTCAGAGCAGCAGCCAAAAGAAATGCCGGCCCTCTCGGTGCGTGAAACCGTGCCGCGCAGCAGGGGAACCTGTCACGCAGTCCCATGCTGAGCCTCCCTGCTTCATTAGCACCAGCTCTCCCTCCGACAACCATTAAAGCACGACCCCCAATAAGACTTTAATCCACCGGCCTCGTCTTGGCTCGCATATTCCTCTCTTCGTCCGCTTGTTCCGACACGCAAACCTGTCAGGGAGCTAGCGGGGTGCTCAAATTGACAAGCCCACTAAAAGAAAATGACGGTCAGTCCCGGGTAATTGACAGATCTGTGAGAGTGCATTTTAAATGGCAGAGGCCGACCTTAAGCAGCGCTTTATGGAGCCCGACAGCAGTCTGCTGTAACTGCCAGGGCGGTGGGGGGGGTGGGGTGTCAGAGAACGAACAGGTAAATGGGGAAAAGGAGAAATAAGAGAGAAAAAGAAGGATAAAATGGACGAGAACGTAGGGGAGAAAAGAGGAGGGGAAAGGAAACAAGGAAGGAACTCACCCCATTATGAGACTGTTGATATAGTCGTTTCCGTCCATGTGGCCAAACTGAAAGTCCCTGGGGAGGTAAGTGACAAGGTGAGACAATGTACCAGCTCATTGACCACGATGTAAAACCAACACAGTACAACCATTGATCTCCCAACATGTCACGCGTTCCCTGCGAGGAGGTCCCATTTCAACCGAGGCCTCCCTCATTGCTCTGATGGCACATAACTCGCGCCACCAAGCTCTCTCTCTCTCTCTCTCTCTGTTCATTCCTAAAGAAAATTGGTTATTCTTTTTTTTTTTGTCTACCGGACTCAGAGCTTCCCATTTCCCGCTACCCGAAGCGCCCCATCCCCCCCCCCCCCCCCGTCTGTGACTTCTTCTACTCTGAAAAGTCTCGGGTGATTTATCTAAACGATAAGGCAGACGAAGGAGAAATCCAATTTGTATCACATTGTACTGTCCTGTGGTGTAGCCACAGTGTTGCATTGTGGGAGGAAAGCAAACGATGGGGAAGGAATGGGGGACTGCAGTCCCCAGCAGGAGCTAGGGAAGCCAAGAGAGCCGGGCAAAGGAGGCGGCGGTCTCCTGCGCCGAGAGACTGATTATTGCCGTCTGAGCATACAGTATATTACATTCATATTGAATCATGGCCCCTACCTACCAAGCTCATCCCCGGGGCGCCAAACAACACTGCCGGTGCCAATATCAATGACGGGATTATGAAGACAGTGAACTGTATTATTAAACCAGCTGAATCAGCTCCTATCAGTTTTTAGTTAGGTTGAGGCTCAAACACAGAGTACTGGGCTTAAGACTGAAAAGGGATGGCTAGTTGAGGTTCTATTCTTCCATTAACTAATTGGGAGCCATTACTCGAACCCAAGGATCTGGGAACCGGATAAATTTAGTCTGTGTGTGTGCCTGTAGACAAAAAGATTTTCTCTGTTTTGTGGCGAGCATGTCTATAAATAAATAAATGTCTATAAATGTTCCCACATTTCTGTAAATGTTCCCCAAAATTGCGGAACTAAACTATACCCAAAACTTTAGGTTGATGCAAGCTGGAACTGTAAATGTGTACATTAACCACATGGGTCAAACTAATTCCATGGAGGGCACCAGTGTTGAGCATTCTTTCTTGTATCTTGTAATTGATAGATTAATTAAGGTCCCCTATAAGTTAAGAGCTCACCTCACCTGGTTGTCTATGTCTTAATTGGAAAAAACTAAAACCATCAGAAACAACACCGGCTGTGGAATGAGTTTGACACCCCTGACATACACCGTGCCTAATGTACTCACCACTCTATCCAAGTATTCTACATGCTAACCAAAATTGTGTCAGCTTCGTACATGTAGGTTTTCTGAATTCTGTCCCTACATGCAGTACAACAGCACAGTTACGTAAAGCACATCAATTCTGAGTATAAATTATAGCAAATAAAGGTAATTCTGGTAACAGCAATCCTCAAAGCCCTGAATAACGCGGCCTCACTACCATTCTCCCCGCCTTCTCCTTCCTCCCACTCTCTCTTCAACTCCTTGCTGTGCAACGAACCCACAGCTCTAACCCCCAATCACTTACAAACAGATTACCAAACCCAAGCCCACACAAGCACCGACACCCAACCCAGACTGGGCCCCCAAACACAGGACACCAAGCGGAGAGACTGACGTGTCTCGTCAGGCGGTGTCCTCTCAGAGCTGCGTAGAACGCTCTGGAACAGCATTGCGGATGGAGCCGAACGCCCAGGCGTTCATTACCGCCCTCACACACACCGCCTCACTCATCCAAGAGACATCTATCTGAATCAAATAGCATGGAGCTGGGATGATGAACCGGAAACGATGGATGCTGACAATACCGTCCACTTATTACATGGGTTTTGCAGATCTCGTCCATTAAGATGAGGAGACTATACTACAGCAATACAGGTTTGAAAACACACACATTTTTGGTTATATGGGTGATTGTGAATGGGGCACTCGAAGAATACAACAATCAAACTAGTAGTAGATAATTGAAAGTCTTGGGGGGGGGGGGTAATCTCATTTTTAAAAACGTTCTGCTCTCTATGAAAAAATCTAAAGAGAATATCACTAGGTGTTGAACAATCAAATTGACTCCCAAGATGCTCTCCAACACATGGCTTAGTTCAGCAAAGATGACAAAAAGAAAAGAATCCAAGCAAACAGTCATTATAAACCCAGAAAAAATGTAATGTACATTTAATATCTTAACTAACGTACAAAAAAAATACGATGCATCATTAAGAAAAGTCATTATTCAACACTTTGCCTAGACCAACGAACAATACATTTTTTAGAGCATAGCACTGACCACCGGAGAAAACCAGGTGTCAGTCTCTATCTCAAGAAGCTGCCTCAGGAAAGAACTGGAGAGCATTTTCAGCAAGACTTGGAGGAATGGGATGAAAAAAAAAATTACAACTTTTTGGGTATTGCTAATAATATGAATATGTTTTTACTGAAGTGAAACCGAATTAGGCGTTCTCTGCCTCAGTCTCTACCCACCACAGGGAGCACTAACAATGGGGGTTTTACATGATTACAACAAGCTAGCTAGCTAGCATTTAGGTTGTGTCAAATCACAGTGGGATGCAGTCTGACTGTGAATCAGGAGAGCGCGACTTCAAAAAACAAGGCAAGATAAGAATGGCAGATAGTCTAATTGATGATAGGGATCCGTGTAATTCAATCACTTCTAATGGGGCTGCCTGGAGAGAAGAAATACTTTGATCATAGAGATTTTAGATAATACCTCTTCATTTGCTAGAGGGCTGGTGCCAGTAAATCAACTAGTAAAGACAGAAAGTAATAAAGGAGAGTATGTCTAATATGGTGAAATTGTGTATAGAGCCAAATACGATATCCAGGTCTTTATATGGGAACCGGGTCGATAATGCAGCAAATGTTCTTCGACAAAAGTCTGTTCTTAGGTGTCAACCTTGGGAAATGACGTCTGGATTCTGTCTAAAGATTAATCGGTTTTCAATAAAAGTGGAACCATTATATGCACTGTACTCGGAGGCAGTGTTCCACTCACACCTGTAATCGCATTATTCAGTTTTCTTACAGGAGAACAAAGTCTCTTGACTTAATACTTAAAACTTCCTCCAACTGTGCAGCTCCAAAGAAGCAACTATTTTTGGTAAGTCTGACATTTTGCATAATTACCTCCCCACTGATATGGAATGAAACCTGACTTGCCCTCGAAAATGCATGTTTTTTCCACAATGCTCCCTAATAATGTTAATGTCTTCATCCAAACACTTACCTGTTAAAATGTTCCCTGTAGTCCTTTGCTACTGTCTGAATCATAGTCTTTAACCTAATAGACAAATCAAAAAAAGAGAAGAAAGTACCATCAGCTGAAATCATGACACAAAAAAATATATATTTAAATCAGTTAGTGGTTTTCATGGAATCATGTGTACTGTGATTTATCCAGGAGTACTTTAATGTGCTTCCTCCTCTAGATCTTGCATATTCATTTTTAATATTCTGCCTGTTATAATGCTTAAACAGACAGAGCTATAAACATGTAACCAAGTGTGCAGACCTCCCTAGCTTAAATTGAGAAGATATTTAAAGCATACTTTTAGCACCATTAATAGGAGCTTCCATTGTATTGCAATGGAAATATAAGGGCAATAGAATTACATGTGAAATTTGGTAAGCATTTCTTACACCAGGGCCGCCCAACACTGCTCCTGAAGAAGTACTGCCCTGTAGGTTGTCTTGAACCCCATTTGTGACTAAACTGATTAAGCTTTTCATCCAGCAAATTATTAGAATCAGGTGTGTTAAATTAGAGTTGGAGAAAATCTACAGGACAGTAGATCTCCAGGAACAGGGTTGGAACAGGGTTTGGAAGCCGTGGCTGACACCATTGAAGTTATGAACACCAAACCATTTCAAATGACTGAACTTAGATTACGTTAGATTCAGCGTTTTAATATTATGAAATCTTTATTAAAGCAAATTATTAATATTACTTATTGCATTTATAGGCTTTAAGTATTTGCTGAGAGAGCAGAATGTTTATTTCTCAAGCCACTTACAAGTGTTTCAGTGGCTGAGAATGGAACTGAGTGAAAGTTAAATACTGGATGAGTAGAAGCTATTAACTATAACTGCTGCTGAATGTCACTCACACAAATGTTTGATAATCTTTAAGTAGACTAGGCTATCTATTGTCGCCTAATATGACTTAAGAAAAAAGATTAATCAAAGCATAACACAAAGTCAATTAAAGTCTGGGATATCACTCTGACCAGGAAGAATAAGTGATTGTAAATCAATGTTACCTGTTTTGGTGCAAATTAAAGTGAAAACATGTGCACTAGAGGCAACAGTAAGACAACCCCCAAAAAGGGAATGGTTTTGCAGGTGGTGGTCACACATTATTACCCATGATGTATTACATTATTGAGGTATAGTACAGTTGTATAGTAAGAATAATTAAAACATTTGATCACACTAATAATGAACAGCTTGTTTGAACTGTTTAAGATTGAGACAGAAAAAAGACTTATGTGTCCTACAGTATCTTAATTTGTCCCATTATGAGCTTCAATTTACATGCAGTGTGAATAGGAACTCAGAATAAAGTTAAAACTATTAACTATAAAATGGTCCTGCTTCTTGCATCCAATTAACAAACATTTTAATTGTAAAGCCCCCATGCTGACCTTTCAACACTGTCTAATAAATCCATGTTTTTTTATATAACTCACAGATATTATTTAGAATTTATTTCCTGGAGCCATTTGGCCACGAATTTAAATACTCGGTCTAAACATTCACAAGACAGCGACAAGTACATCGCGAGGCTCAGCGTCTACCCAGTTTTTGCAAATGATCAGTAATTTAACAGTTCTAAGCTCATTCACTCAGTACAGCCCAGCATACACTCCATACAGCCGACAATAAATTCTGGACATTGGAGCACAATGAACAGAAAGTTTTCGACAACTTCCAACAGAGATTGTGAAGACGCCCTGGGAGATGCTATTCACTTCACCGATTGGATGTGCCCGGAGGCGGCATCGCAAACAATGGTGTGGGAAGCATGGAGGCACCCGGGATAGACTGCTAGCCCCCGATCGACCTTTACTACCTCGACTTTTCCTCGCTAACGTATGGTCACTGGCGAACAAAATTGATAAAATACAACTAAGAATCATCTCATAAAACTGGTTTATGGATTGCAGCATCATGATTTTCTCTGAAATGTTTTCAGAGCAGATCGGACCGAGGAGGAGGGCTGTGCATTTATGTACACAAATATGGTGTACAAACACTAACTTAATCGGGAGTCATTGCTTAACCAATCTGGAGTACCTCATGATTAGATGCAGGCCTTTTTAATTGCCTCAGAAGTTTATATCAATTGCTGTTATGGCAGTCTACATACCCCCAAATGCTAATGCTAAACTAGCAATGAAAGAACTGCAAACTGCCATTAGCAAACAGCAACCCGGATGGTGTTTTTGTGATTGCAGGGGATTTCAACCATTCAAATCTGAA
This sequence comes from Esox lucius, assembly GCF_011004845.1. Lineage (NCBI taxonomy): Eukaryota > Metazoa > Chordata > Actinopteri > Esociformes > Esocidae > Esox > Esox lucius. The sequence continues at coordinate 3,952,957 of NC_047589.1, forward strand.
AACAGTTTTCACCCAAATGTCTCTTGCCCCACCAGAGGAGACAATACACAAGGCCATGTGTACACAAACATTCCGTGGGTTTACAAAGCCATTCCACTCCCCCACCTGGGACAGTCTGATCCTCTTTCACTATTACTACTTCCAAAGTATTTACCGCTCATTAAACAAGTGAAACCATCAGTGAGGACAGTCAAAGTGTGGCCAGAGAGGTCACACTCACTACAGCACCAGTTTCAACACAGACTAGAGTTTGTTTGCCACTCAAGCCACCCTAGACTCCCATACGGACATTGAAGCATATGCTTCCTCCGTTCTGGATTACATCAACATCTGCACCAACAATGGGGGCCTAAAGCTTATCCAGGACGAACCAAAAAAGACCAAACTGCGGATAGAGGAGCACTTCAGCAACAACTCCAAACCCTGACGCATGTGGCATGGCATCCAAGCCATCACAGACTATCAGCCAACGAACCCTACCACACACAGCCAGCGACGTCTCAATCACTGATGAGTTAAACAGGTTCTATGCGGGCTTTGACGGGGACAACAAATAGCTTAAAAGCTGAACTCCCCGCAGACAACTGCCCCCTCAGACTGTCCACCACAGATGTGTCATCTGCACTGAACAGGGTGAATGGACGCAAGGCTGCTGGTCCTGATGGCGTCCCTGGGCGTGTGCTCAGAGCATGTGCTGGGCAGCTGGCCGATGTCTTTACTGACATTTTCAACCTGTCACTGTCCCAACGTGCTTCAAGACCATAACCATTGTGCCAGGGCCGAAGCAGTCGACCACGTGTAACCTGAATGATTTACGACCGGTTGCACTCACACCCACAATCATGAAGTGTTTTGAAAGACTGGATCTGGCCCACCTTAAGTCCTGCCTCCCCCCAACACTGGATCCCTACCAATTTGCCTACCGGTCAAACAGGTCTACAGAGGACTCCATCTGAGCCTTCTCCTGTACTCCCTCTTCACCCACGACTGCGTTCCTGTACACAGTTCCAACACCCTCGTCGAGTTTGCAGATGATACCACCGTGGTATGCCTGATCAGTGACAATGACAAGTCAGCCTACCGGGAGGAGGTCAAGTGCCTGATGGCATGGTGCACTGATAACAACCTGGCCCTCGAAGCAAAGAACAACCAAGGAGCTCATTGAGGATTACAGTATATCTAAAGGCTGCAGACACGCCCCAGTTCTCATCGATGGTACTGAGGTGGAGCATGTGTCCAGGTTCAAATTCCTGGGTGTCCATCTCTGAGGACCTCTCCTGGACCCTCAACACCTCAGCCCTAGTCAAAAAGGTGCAACATTGCCTGTACTTTTTGAGGAGTCTGAAGAAAGCCTGCCAGTCTTCAAAGATCCTTGTGAACTTCTACCGCTGCACAGTCGAGAGCATTCTGACAAACTGCACCACGGTGTGGTTTAGTGGTTGCTCCATAGCCGACCGGAAGGCCCTACAACGGGTGGTGAAAAGCGCCCAGCACATCACTGGTGCCCAGCTTCCTGCCATCATAGACCTCCAGCGCAAGCGGTGTCTGTTCAGGGTGCGCGGGATCATCATGGACCCTTCACATCCATGCCACACACTGTTTGCCCTCCTACCATCAGGCAAGCGGTACAGGTCTCTCCGATCTCGCACCAGCAGACTCCGGAATAATCTACTGTAACCCTGCTGAACTCTGTGACCCATCACTAACCATATCCCCACCCCAGTTCTCAGGGACCTTGTTGCACTGCTCCCATTGTACTACTGGACTCTGAGAGTGCCTTGCAAAAATAGTTTTCAGTTATTACAGGTACGTGTCTAACTCGGGAACCTCACTGCTGCTATCCCTGCATTCCAGTAGCAGATGCACCTTGCACATTCAGTTTGCCTCTTTGCACATTTAGTATTGCTATCAGGCTTGCATTTTTACAGTTGTTACATACACATGACTACATCAGGGACCTCATTGCTGCTATCTCTGCATCCCAATTGCCATCTGTACCTGCACAACAATTATCCTCACTTGCAACATACACTATACTTAATATTAGTCATTTTTTGCCCTCCTCTATTTGCCTTAATGGCACATATAGTACTGCCATTTGTAATGTACTTGTACAGTTCAATGACAAAGTTGAATCTAACCTAAATGCTTGGGCACAAGGGAACCAATTTAAATTTACATAGATAGTCCTGATTGCCCTATAGGGTGTTATATAGATCCGTCACTATTGTATACTCAGGAAAATGGTTATTTGTCTATTATGAGCTTGTGTGGTCATGATCTGGGCCAAAGATTCCTTCCCAAGTTAACAGGCTGCACTTTTGACACAAAAAGCACATAACCATAAATACCCTACCATGCAAAACAGCAGTAACTGCTAATTTGATGAAAAGTGAGTAACATTTGATTCAGTACATACATACTTTATTATAATGACAAATATCCTGTCTTCACTGTGTTTGCTTATGGAGATAATGGACAGTCGGCTTGGCAATAACTTCAAAACGTTACAATGAAAACAAGTAAAAAGGCAGTTGCTGGCATCTTTTACCTCAGGTGCTGCCCATTTCCTTGGTTTCACCTGCCATGCTAATATTATGATTTGCCTTGGTAGTACAGACTGTTTGTTGCTGATATAGTGGTCAACAAATACAAAACTAACATATACATAAATTAATGTACACCGATCAGCCATAACATTATGACCACCAGCCTAATATTGTGTGGGCCCCGTTTTGCCATCTAAACAGCCCTGACCCATTAAGGCATGGACTCCACTAGACCTCTGAAGGTGTGCTGTGGTATCTGGCACCAAGACATTAGATCCTATAAGTCCTGTAAGTTGCAAGGTAGGGCCCCTATGGATTGGACCTGTTTGTCCAGCACATCCCACATATGCTCGATTGGATTGAGATCTGGGAAATGCTCAGGTTCCCATTGTAGATGCTTTCGGCAGGGGTCAGCATGGGCACCCTGACTGGTCTGCCGCTACGCAGCCCCATATGCAACAAACAGCAATGCACTGTGTGTTCTGAGACCTTTCTATCAGTACCAGCATTAACTTTTTCATCAATTTGATCTACAGTAGCTCGCCTGTTGGATCGTACCACATGGGCCAGCCTTCGCTCCCTACATGCATCAATGAGCCTTGGTCCAGTCGTCGGTTCACCGCTTTTCCTTCTTTGGACCACTTTTGATAGGTACTGACCACTGCAGACCAGGAACACAACCCCAATGCTGCAATTTTGGAGATGCTCTGACCCAGTCGTCTAGCCATCACAACTTGGCCCTGGTCAAATTCACTCAGATCCTTACGCTTGCACATTTTGCCTGCTTCTAACACACCAACTTCCGAGGACAGAATGTTCGCTTGCTGACTGATATATCCTACCAACTGACAGGGGCCATGATAACGAGATCATCAGTGTTATTCACTTCATCTGTCAGTGGTTGGCTGATCGGTGAAATATATATATTTTTCCTGGAAACATTTAATTGGTATACCAAACCAGAATGCCTGTAAACGGAGGCAAAGGTCATTTAAAAGGTCAAGTTCAATTTGAACTCAACATTTTAGAGTACAATGAATGAAACCACATTTCCATTGACATACTTATGAAAAACCCAGCTAGAAAATAAACAAAGATTTAAAGCCCTTTTTCTCAGTTTCATTGTGTAATCAGTTACAGCCTTCTCGCTTGATAAGGCAAGTAAATATTTCTTATGGATATATATTTGTTATTTCAGCATAAAAGTCTGGCAATATATGTAGTAGTTAAGTGCATTGACACTTTAAAATGTTCATTACAATTGGTTAAAGCCTCATACCAATAGAAATGTAGATTTTGACCTGAAAGGACAGAGCTTACCCATGATGTTGTAGAAGATTTTCCATTTATAGGTCATCATTATTGTCAAATATATAAAATATCTGGCTTCAAAATGGCCTATGCATTTCCTTATGTGATGTTGTGTACATTATTTTCAGCCTACGTTTCACTTCAGGATTTGGTTTTATTTTGAATGTTCCCAAACACCAGAATGGCAATGTATATTATACAGAAACACTTTTCAGACTTGTGCTTGACAGACAGCTTTTTGCTGTAGGCTATACTTGTTGTATTGCCATGGAGGAAATTTTAATGTGATGGTAAAAGACTTTTGCGTTTTTTACCATCACATTACCATAATCTACTGGATAAATTGGCCTTTTCACTATTTTTACTAATCTTAATACATATACTACTGTTCAAAAGTTTGGGGTCACTTAGAAATGTCCTTGTATTTGAAAGAAAAGCTCATTTTTCCAATTGAAATAACATCATATTGATCAGAAATACAGAAGACATTGTTAATGTTGTAAATGACTTGTAGCTGGAAATCGATGATTTCAATGGAATACCTGCATACAGGGGCCCATTATCATCAACTATCAGTCCTGTGTTCTATCCAAGTATTTTAAAAAGAGATTTAAAAAAATGTATTTGATCATTAGAAAATCCTTTTGTGATTATATTAGCACAGCTGAAAATTGTTGTGCTGATTAAAGAAGAAATAATATTAGCCTTCTCTAGACTAGTTCAGTATGTTCAGGATCAGCGATTGTGGGTTCGATTACAGGCTCAAAACCTCCAGAAACAAATAATGTTTTTCTGAAACTCATACATAAGTGTCTAGTTTGAGAAACAGATACCTCACAGGTCCTCAACTGGCTGCTTCATGAAATAGAATCTGCAAAACTCCAGTCTCAATGTCAACAGTGAATGCCTAACTCTGGATGAGCTGCAAAGAAAAAGCCATTCCTCAGACAAGGCAATAAAAAGAAAAGATTAAGATGGGTAAAATAACACAGAGTGGACAGAAGAACTCTGCCTAGAAGGCCAGCACCCCGGGGTCACCCCTTCAATATTGACATTGAGACTGGTGTTTTGCAAGGTACAATTAAATCTGTGAGGCTCAACTGGCTCTTGCTCAGTTGTGCACTGGGGCATCCTACTCCTCTTTCTATACTGGTTAGAGACAGTTTTCTGTGTTCTGTGAAGGGAATATTACACATAATTTTACGAGATCTTCAGTTTCTTGGCAATTTCTCGCATGGTATAGCATTCATTTCTCAGAACAAGAATACACTGACCAGTTTCAGAAGAAAATTATTTGTTTCTGGACATTTTGAATGTTTATTGTTCAAAATATATTTTTATACAAAACTGTGCTTGAGATTTTCCCCATTTGAAACGTTCTTGTGAGTCCGTCCACCAGTTTGCATTGACTCACTTTAGACAGTCTCGGTTGTTTCCTCCCATCCTAAACCCTCTCAGTCTCCATGTGGACTTGCTAATACTATTCCAGTCTCAATCAGAAAACGTCTTGTTCAGTTAAATTCAGTCTTGTCACGTTAGTGTTGTCCCTTTAACCTATAGTATACATATACTACTGACTTCTTGCTAATAAAATGTACACAAACCACATGTGGCTAACGTTAGCTATTAGTGGGTAAAACTGGTTGGCAGGTAGCCAACGAGTATTCAGGAACACAACTTTTTTTATAGCAAAATATCCCATCAATTCTATTAATACAATGTCAATCTCTCTAATCTCATCCCAATACCAGGCTCAATTTGCACACATAGAATTTGACAGAAGAGAGATGCTTGGTGAACAGGAGTAGACTACATACAATTTCAATGAACCTGATAAAACCATGAGCACGAGCCAGTGTCATAGTGACTTAACAACTTCTAATTGCAACAAAGGATAAATAGCACAACTTTTCAAAACTTTGTCTGTAGTCAAGTCATGCACCTAAGGCCATGGAATTACACGCATTTGATATAATTAGATAAAAACAAAAGAGCTGCCTGCAGTGAAAAGCTCTTTCCAAAAACCTCATGTCCAGCCACGTCAGTGAAAACTTCAGACAGAGAAACAAATGTCTCCTCTCGTTTTAGTCAAGCAAAATTAATACATATTTTGTAACATTAGTTTTTCAGAATTTAATTAGCCGGTCATTATTTTGTCTATTGCCACTGACGAATTAGTGTTTAACAAATATTCACCCATTTTGTTGACAAAATTAACAATGACATGTTCACGCTATTATATAACAGGTCCATCAATTATTCCTTCAGTCAAGCCAATTTCTCAACTACAGTATACCAATCACTATCAATACTACTGCCATCATTACTACTGCAATCACTGCTACGACTATATTCAAAACCATAAATGCTTAAAACACTCTAGCGAGTATACAATACAGGGTTTTCTTCAGGAAATTGTCTTTTCTAGTTTACCAATGTTCTTTTGTTACCTGCCACTCTCCTCTGTTGGGTCCTTCTCGTTGATGACTGCAATCGCCACCAATTTGCCTGTAGAGGGGGAGCGAGGGAGAGATAAATCACATTCACACAAGACGGAAGGAGAGGAGGAGGCAGGACAATAGTCTAGAGATAAACGGCATTGGGAGATGCATCAAATTGCTACAGAATCAGCTTAAAGAAAGGAGCAACTGAGGTCTCTATCCAATCCGTCGGCATTCTGTGTTGTGTGACTTGGTGGTTTTCTCTCAATTTTCCTAGAGAACAAGTGGTCAGTCACTGGCGGGGGTTTTATTTCGATGCCGCAGCAGGACAAAACAAGATGGACTCATACAAAAAAAGAACAAGAACAAACAGAGATAAAAGTTAAGAGGGGTACACATGTACTGTTGTTCTGTGCACTCGTTTGTGAATTGGCGCACAAAGGAAGCCCACGTTTGGGAATAGAGAGAGAACTACTCTGCCCTCTGCTGGTCCAGCAGCATTACTGCCAGCAGACTTGGACACCGTTGTGGACAGTGTAACACCAATCCCAGAAATCGACCCCTCCTGACTCCCCTTGTGTAATTGCAGAGATTGGAGTGGTGTTGATTTATATAAGCAATGGCCTGATATGGGACCAGATATGTTCCCTTCCTCACTGTCTCACCCATATACCTGTCTTCATCTCTCCCTACTACTGCCCTGTCATTTGAAAAGTCGACATATCTTATCAGACGGCAAGTTGGTGATGACTCGTTCGATCTAAGGTTTCATTTGGGACTTTGGGAAATGGCTGTGTGTACATTTTTGTTCTGGTACTATTGGCTACTGTACCTGTTTCTCCCAACTCATAGAGGGTGAAGCCGTCGATCTGCAGATAGCTCCGAAATCGCTCTTTGTTAACCCAGGAGGACAAGCTGCCATCTGTGTACTCTGTGGATACAGAAAATAACTTGGCAGCTCAGGGACAAATATCGGGCATTGGTAATAAGTTCTATTTTGCTGAGAATGTTTCGATTGACTATGGATGCGTGGTTGAGCAGTAGAAGGTCAGACTAATGATTTACATTATAGCTGTTGATATTTGCTACGTGAAGAACACAAGTGTGCCACACACACACGCACACAGACGCGCGCACACGCACACAGACGCGCGCACACGCACAGACACACGCACATGAGAGCAGAGGTCATGTAAGAATCTGCTATTGGATTAGGGTTCTGCCAGATGTTTCTCTATGTTTTAAGTGGGGGGAAGTGGAAAGGAAGGATATTTGGGAGCGAAAGAGAGACATTGAGAGAGACTGGGCTGCATCAAGGTTGTCACGCTGTGAGTAGGGTATGACGGAAACATCGTGAACCAAATGGTAATTTTGGTGAAGCCAAAATTTTAAAAACGAACAACAGACTGCAGCTGCTCTTTATGTATTTTAAAAGAGTCTGATTCTTGAGATGGCAAAAACAGATGTCAAATCCTCCTGAATTCCTTCTATTGTGGCATTTGGCAGAATGATCTCCACCCTCTCATCCAACCTCATTAGCCAAATGTTGGGTTCCTGTACACAACCAGATTGGTGAGGGACTCACAATGAAAGCAAAAAGCAGTCAGTCTCTGGGTCCTTTTCCATTTGACATTGCATGCACAGCTCCTATGACACATTAAAACAGCAATGACAAATTGTCAAATTCAATTACGACTTTATTCAGACTTTGTGCACCAACTACCATAGATTTTTCAACCCAGACATCTGGAACAGATGTGCAAGGAGACAATAATGTCTCTCCTTTGCATCATGTCTCCCACAAGAAAACGTGAGCAGCGTGCAAGCAGAAAAGCTTGACCAAACAGTCCTCCCTGAGAGAGAAGAAGAAGCCAGGCGCAGGGATTAAATAATTGATGTCAAATGTATTGCAAGACCCCATTATGAAATGCTAATACTTGAACAGGAACTGTTTGTGAGACGCCGGCTGGTTTAAGAGAAATAGGCATAACGTTATACATAGGACACAACCCTCAGAACAAGATAGCGGACTGTAACATGGGACATGAGCGGTGAGCACCAGTCTAGACAGCAATCCACCATCTTTTACTACGGAGCAATGCTGTTGTAATATGTACAGAATGTGGTCTGGCATTGTCTTGCTGAAATAAGCAAGGGCTTCCCTGAAAATGCTGGCAGCACATGTTGCTCCAAAACCTATAAATATTGTTTAGCATTATGTGCACTAATGCACCCCCATACCATCATGGATGCTGGCTTTTGAACTGCATGCTGATGAGAAGCCAGATGGTCCCTCTCCTCTTCAATCCTGAGGACACAGTGTCCATAATTCTTAAAAACATTTTAAAAATGTATTTGTCAGCCCACAGGACAGTTTTCCACTTCGCCTCAGTCCATCTTAAATTAGCTCAGGCCCAGAGAAGGTGGCAGCGTTTCTGGATCTTGTTTATATATGGTTTCTTCTTTGCATAGTAGAGTTTAAACATGCATTTGTGGATGCAGAGTACTGTGTTCACAGACATTGGTTTTCTGAAATGTTCCTGAGCCCATGCAGTGATGTCCGCTACAGAATCGTCTCTGTTTTTAATTGAGTGCTGAAGATCACGGCCATCCAATATTAGTTGTCATTTTTTCATTGCATTACACAACAACTTATTTGTTGCCCATGTCCTAGCTTTTTTTAAACGTCTTGTTGGCATCCAATTTAAAAGGTGCATATATTTTTCAAGAAACAATAACATTTCGCAGTTTCAACAGTTGATAAGCTGTCTTTGTACTATTTTATATTGAATATAGGGTTTAAATGATTTGCACATCATTTCTTTCGGTTTTTCTTAACTTTTTTGGAAACAAGGATGTATGTGCTGCGTAGACATGTAACAGTGACTCATCTCAATGCAGTTACATATTACACTGTGGGAATGTGTCCTCGTAGCTCTCTGAGCTAAAGTGCTGAGTCAGACGTGGGCAGACTGACACTCCAAGAAGTTCTCTCCGCAGATGTTTGGCCTTTATAGACAGTAGGGAGCGGCCTCAAAAGTTACTTCTCTCTCCCAACCGAAGCGGTGGGGGGAGTCGGAGAGATACCTAGTGCAAGAGAAAGGGTAGGCCCACATGCTGGGTCCATCAGCCTGAAGACTGGGCCCTGTTCACCTTGAAACAAATTAGCCGGCACCTAGCGCGCGTTCCGGCTTGGCTCGAACCCTGTAATCTCCATACACACCAGTGCGAGCCTGTCAGCCTGCAGTCCACACAACAGGAGGGGTAAAGGGAGAGACGGCGGGAGGTAGATAAAACAGACCGCCGTGTGGGTGGAGAGGAGAAGGGAGAGAGGGAGCGAGCCGGCATCCATAGTTTGAAAGAGATGCAGCTATGACATAATGCCTGGTACGAGTGAATGGTGGATTGCCGTTGAGACGAAAGCAGTCTGAGACGGGTCGTGTTAAGGACATGCCTACCCGGGCAAATGACAGCACAGCAAGTCAAGATGAGATCAAAAGGATGGTTTCCCCCGACCAGTGTAATAGGGATTTCTGACATGGCCACGTACTGCAATGTTACATTGTGATACCTGATATGACAGATACCGTGCACAGCAACTTCATCCACAATTAGGTTGGCCTTAATGGGAGTGGCCATTCAGTTCTAGGGAAATTACATTACTGAATAAAATACAGTTACTTCGGAAAGTATTCAGACTTGTTAATTCTCTCCATATTGTGTTGTGTTAGTCTGAATTGAAAATTGATTCAATGAAAAAAAGTGTGATTAATCAAAGCACAAAACCCCATTATGGATAAAATGAAAACAAAAAAAGAAATGTTTGCGAATTTATTGGAATGTTAAAAAACTTAAATATCTTTTGTACATACAGTGGATATAAAAAGTCTATACACCCCTGTTAAAATGCCAGGTTTTTGCGATGTAAAAGAATGAGACAAAGATAAATCATCTCAGACATTTTTTCACTTTTAATGTGACCTATAATGTGAACAATTCAATTGAAAAACAAACTGAAATCTTTGAGGGGGAAAAAATGAAAACCTTACAATAACCTGGTTGCATAAGTGTGCACACCCATAAACTAATACTTTGTTGAAGCACCTTTCGATTTCTAGTTAACAAAGGCCAAGTTTGACACCTCAATCTACCAGAATTCTGCTCACATTTGACTGTGGTTTCTGAGAACGAGATTGTGTTTTACATCCATTCTCACTTGCCAAATTAGGAATTGAAGTGTTACAGTCCTTAAGAGCAGGGTAAACCCCTGAGGTCATCTATCCAACACAAACATTGAGGCCTATTCGCCGTTGCCTCGCAATGATAATATCACAGAAACATTTGCAAAACTAATTTTCCTTTGGTACAGGGCTCCCGGGCTGTAGGCCGATATCATAAACCTCACCACATAACTGGCTATATAACCATAAAGCTACTAAAATGTTCAGCCAAGCGAGACATTACTGATATGAACTCATTACCAGCATGCTATATAATATAAATAAAAAAAAGCTCAGCTTTAACAAGGGCATGGAAAAAAAGAAATTGAAAGGGTATTTGGAGAGAAGCATTCAAAAATAAGACGACACAATGAGCAAACAATTACTCCCTACCTTAAATTTGAGCCTTCATTATAAGCATGTTGAAGTCTATCAACTATAAATTTCAATGCAATCTGGCTCTCTTATGCAACAATTCTGTCTACGAGTCAAAATGTGTCTCTGTCACAACATACTGTACACGTTATACAGGCTGTCATGTTGTCAAAAGTCCGGTAGAACTTCCTCAAACTGCAAATTTGGAGCAGCTAAGTGGTTAAAAATGGATGAAACTCTGTACTTGCATTCACTGAGGGCATTCATGCTCCAAAATGGACTGCTGTGCGGTTTGTAACGCAGCAAGACGATCAGAGCTTGACGGCACTATGTCAAAAGGCGTTTTACACAAAGTGGATGGTTGCTGTATTTGGAATTGCTGAGTGAGAATACTCTGGGGGGTTTTTGGCTGTGCAGCCCATCTCCAATTCCGGCGCTTAGTGTGCAAACAGGAACGAACACAAACCACTAAAAGTATGTGACCGAGTCCACAGATCCAAAATGCCCATGGCTATTCATAACACTAATAAAACCCTGAGCAAATGATGATGTATTAGTCAAATACTGGATTTGAAGCTGATAAATGTTATTACTTCATGCATTTTGTCCGATGCAAATGCCTAGCGACTTAAGTAGCACGGCGATATCCCGGGCGCGTCCCAAAATGACAACCAGTTTCCTATATAGTGCACAACTCAAGCGAAGAAGCTGCGTGCTGCATAGCACAAAGGCAGGGTCAGAGAAGCATTTGGTCCACAACCCAAAGTGGGCTGTAAAAGTGTGTGGTGGAGCGCCAGACAGAATGGGAACGTTTATCCCGTTTGACAGCGGAGCGGAAACTCTCTCTCCACACTCTGTGAGCAAACATCATTCCAGTGGCCTCTCAGCAGCACTGCTGTAGTTGCACAGCCCAGAGGAGCCAGGGCCCCTGATGGCTGGACTCCCAAACCAGAACCATGCTGAGGACGACTCAGGTAATATGGGTTAAACGTATTTAACTGGCTTGATGCAAAGCTTCCGTGTAGGTCATGATAGGGATTAGGGCCTTTCACTAAGAAGCATTGAGCGATGTTGTTCTGACAATCTAATTAGTTTTAACGTGATTTGTCTGTTCGAATTGTATTATCAATATTGTTTTTGTCCTTCAGTTGTTATGGAAGAAACAGTTGCCTAAAATGTTTTTTGTGTGCAGAGTATTTGTTCACAGAAACGGCCCCAGCTTCAAACAAAAAGGTTGTCCAACTGCCCCCTGCCACCACCCATATTTCCAACAGACAAAATGAAGTGCAGAATGTAACATATATATAAAAATAGAAATAAAAATCCATTTGAGCAATGAAAAGGTGTTATCTATTCCAGAACCACTCAAGTATTCCAGGCTAGTAAGATAACCTTGCTGCATGCTGTGAAAAAGCCAATCAACTGTCATATCTTGTTGCTCCAGCTCTGATTTCCCTAGCTTATCTCCAACCGTAACCATGGCGATGCTAGCCATACAGAACATCCTCGTTATCAGGCTCCTGGAAGACTCGATGGAGTGCGGCGTGTTCGTGGTGACCGTCTGTTGCGGAGAACGGCGTCTGCTGGACTTCTGGTGGCGAAGGCCCCCCTTCCGCAACAGTCAGGTTGAACAGATTGACATGCAGGGTCTTGCTGGGCCAGGCCCAAACCAGGAGCTGGATTTTGTTCTGCGGGCACTTCACAGGGCACCCGGACTCCCCAACCACCACTACTGGGGCCCCTTTGTGGTGGGACTGTGCATGGATGCGCTGCTCTTTCGTTTTCGCCTCCCTGTCAAAGCGCTTGGTACCGGCAGCATAACGGAAGTGATGAAAGAGTGTGGCGAGCTGGTGCTCATTCGCTGAATGCGGATGGGTGTTGGTGGCAGTGGAATTATAAATAATCATATTGGTGGCAGTGGAATTATAATGGCAAATTCCAACTTTAGCTATAGCACATCATACGCACGCACATACTTTACTGAACCGCTCTAACTTGGACAGCCGAGTCAGTCAGCCAGTGACCGAGTCAGTCAGCCGGTGAGTCAGGCCCAGATTGAAGCCCGCCTTGGTTTATTTGGATTGCACTAAAGTTTCCCAGCATCCCACGCCCACTCACTTATATCCATCATCCATCCCTCCCTCCGACTCTTTTGTCTTGTCTACTGTGTCCGCCTAGAGACAACCGCCGCCAATGCCTCGCAACAGAGACAACAGTGGGCGGAACGGGAGAGCTTTACGACCGACTGAGGGACTACTTCAGAAGGCTGTGCGGTGAGGTCTGATGAAAGATGAAAGAACAGGCGCTTTGGTTTAGGACCCGAGGAACAAAGCCTGCGCAAACAAGGCTGGGAGACAGGGGGAGAGGGAAACAAAAGACAAAATGGCACCCTTGCCTTGCCCAAATTAGACTGACCTTGTTTCAAGAGAAAAGCTGGTCGTCAGAGGCCAATACCATACAAAGGGCCATTCGCTCCGGGAGAACATTTTAGCCAGAGGTTGTTAAAAAACAAATTATTCCTAATTTTGAAAGCGTGAACAACATGTATCCCCAAAGGGTAACCCCGCCCCCCCCCAACTTTAGCAATGTTGCCCCATCAAAATACTCACCATTGTAGGTGAAGTAGGACCCGTCCTTGAAGACCACAACCGATGGAAGCTCTGGCAAAGTCACAGACTGCGTGGCGAAAACACATAAAATACATAATTCAATGCGACTTCCATAAATCACCCGTTCCTTTATTTATGGGCACCTGAGCCATGAGGGACAGCAGTCCTATTGGCAGCAGGCCACTGAAAACTGCAGACCTTGTGCCAAATAGACCCGCACAGACATCATGCTGGCAGGTTTCACTGTCCCAATGGGATTTACCATAGCACACAGCACAGAGAATAACTCAATCGAAACAATTCACCTAATCTATGGATTTCATATGGCCGCGAATACAGATAGGGTTTGTGCTTACAGGCAATACCAGGGATCTTTCATTTCAGATCGGGAAACACAGGACCAAAGTTAGACGTTGGTTTTTTTTCCCCTCAGGGTAACTGGAGGGGAAAATAGATTGCCAAAGAGCATAGGGACTTTTTCCTAGGTCTCACCTCTGGCAAGACGTCTTCAGACGCTGAGAAGAAGTATGTATAGACGATCAGCTCAGCCGCCACATCGATATACTTCTCCTGCAAATGAGAAAAAAATAATTCACAAGAAGTTACAGCTTCTTTTTCTCAGCGAATTGCCACCTGTGTTAACTTTATGTGGGACATTTGTCAAGGTTGTCTTTAGCACGTTGTATAAATGGGCCTCGCTTCACTCGGAGAGGGTCTGGCAGCAGCCGTGTGAGCAGACGCTTTATGATCCAATCAATAAATACTAACTAAGTGCTGTGACAGCTTTCAGTGGCAGTGATTGGACGATAAGATAACAACATTTCACACTCTGAGAGATTATAAACTAATCGGGGGGAATGCAATTGGAGGGAATCAGTGAGAACACAGTTTAATCGTGATGGTAGGTAACCAATAAACACAGTATGGATCTTTTACTAGTATATGCATGTGTGTACTGTGTACAGGCTTCAAGCAATGATGTACTGATCTCTTTTAACATCTTAGAGAGTGGCAAATAAACAACTTAAAACTAGTGGGCTACATACTTCTTTGTAGTGGGCATCCTTAACATATTTCCAACTCCAAACTGGGAGAATCATTTTTATCTGCCCATGCCAACACAACATGTGCTGCCTACTCATTTTAAAGTCATTTTTGTGTCTCACTTGGAGTTTGTTTATTAAACTTTTGTTTTTAAATAAAAACCTGTATATTTGTCACCAACATCTTTGTGCTGGGTAACATTGGTCCATGTCTGACACATATTGCCACATATTATGCATTGTGAGCCATGTCATTCCGCTTCCTGGAGAAACCTCTAGAGCCCATACCTTGAGTGGAGACTCCCCGCCAACGTATACAAAAAGCACATCATGTCTCTTCATCATATGGTCAAACATCTGTTTGCTGGGAAGTGCTCGGACTGCTGGCCTAGAGGACAGAAAACATGCCCAGAAACATTCAAGTTGAGATAGCGAGATAATGTATTTGCTATCACCTTAAAAGCGTGCAATGGTAACACTTTTTGAAACTACCAGACACAGGGAGTCGTTAACCTGAAAAGTGCATTTTAGTTTTACATTGCAAAGACATCTACGGAGTGCCATGCTGAACCCGACCCTGGTTTTCACTAGTTTAACTTGTTTAACTTGTGTATGGTTTTGGCTCCATCTAGCGCACACTGTGAAGGCATGCAGTCAGTGGTAAAACTCGAGCTAGTCATTGACCAATCTTTTAGACAGACCGGTTATGACTGGAGCGGTTTCCCCCTTGAGAGAGAGGAATCTCCTCAGGCTATAGGAGGAACTGGCCTTTGAAGAGCCTTTGAAGGTTTAGGGTGGAAATTCACCACATTCTCCTGTGAAGCGAAGACATGTTGTGAAGTCCCACATGAAGCCCAAACAACATAATGTCCTGTTTATGAAACAGGAGCCATATGCCAATATGCAGTGGATGTAAAGCAGATGTTTGTCTGGTCTTAACACTTTTGTAGACATTTACATTTTAGTCAGTCAGCTCAAGCTCATATCCGGAGTGACTTCACACATTATTGATTGCCTGCATTTAGTACGGTGGGAGGTGAGGATGACTAAGCCAATTGGAAGCTAGGGGTGATTAGGCAGCCATGATGTTATGAGGGCCAGATTGGAAACCCCTACACGGATGTTAAGTGCTGTGGGATTTTTAGTGACTGCGGAGAACCAGGTCACCCATTTAACATCCCAATTGGAAAGTGATTATGTTCTCAATTGTATCACCCATAAGAGATGTTGAATCAGAGACCGGTTCAGTAAGCGATTGGAGTGCCGTGATGTGACTTACCCAGCCACTCTGTTGGCGAATTCTATAATGTCATCCTTTGTCCTTGGGCCCTTGTAATTATAGGCAAGATCCCCCTTCAGCCTGATAAAGGGAGAGAGAGAATGAGTGAGTGAGGCAGAGACAAAAACAGAGACAAACACAGATGGATTGTGACGGTTCTTCACAATGTTTTAAGGACAAATGACGGCAAAAAAGGTGTGTTTGCTCAAAAGAAAAGCAGAATAGAAAATATTTCACTTCACCCTTTAGTACCACACTGGGTATCTAGTGCAAGTCTCAGTTCATGCTATCAAACAACGACAGGTAGAATCAGCTAGCCAGAGATAAGACTGTTTTGTAACATGGCAATGCCAATACTGAAGGTGATTACGCTTCTCCAGGCAGCACAAAGGAATGTAGATAGCCTAACAGAGCGCTGGACCAGTTACTGAAAAGTTGCCGGTTTAAATCCCTGAGCCAAAAAGGTGATCTTCTCTTGAGCAAGGCACTTCAACGTAATTGCACTGGAGATTCCGTCAATAACGGCTTATCCCCGGCTGTGACCCCACTCCCCAATGTCACAGCCAGGGAGGCAGAGGGATATGCACAAAAAAATACATTTACATTTCACAAGATGAGACCCGTGAGTAACAATTATAAGCACCCCGTATTAGACCTTTTACCTGGAGAAAACATGGATCCTGTTGCGTTTCTCTATGTGGTTACATCAGAAACAACACCGCCAGGATCAGACCCCTAAGACCAATACACCCAGGAGGGTTTGCTAGGGTTACGCCAGTACACAAGGCTATTTGGATCTATTCTAATGAACTCCGGGAGAGGTGAAATTCTCTGTCTACCTCCAAATTTATCTCCCGGGGATTCTTCCTATAATGTAGTGCCCCAGAGAGTAATTTATCACCCACTTGGTTTAAATGCGATGATGGCTCCTGTTGTGTGAATCCAACAGAGTTATTATGTTCGCTCAAACAAAACCTAACATTGTGATCTACAGAAGTCTCACAACAATAAAACAAATTTGGTTTCAATAACATTTATACAAAATTGTCCGAAAAAGCCAATTTACGGAGCACAATTTAATTTTGGATAAGCCTAGCCCCAATACAGACGGTTTCACCTTTGCGAAACACACACATTCTTCTAAACTAAAGATATGATTCTCCTTTATTGGCTATTCCCCCGGTTTTGAAAAGGGAAGAAAAAAACAATTGTGCTCCATTGTGCAAGGGTGGCAGTATTTTCACACGTAAGTATTCTTTGCATTACCTTCAAAGATTATTAACAAGTTATCGTATCTTAACACACTAGTCATCATAATATATTTTCTCATTAGACCGTTTGCCGCCCTCAATGTAGGTGGTAACCTAAATCCCCTATTGGCCAGCCCTTGGGGGGGGGGGGGGGGAATTACCATCTGGCCTAATGCTGACAAGTAAAGTCACAACACACAAAACATTTCAGTAGAGAAACATGACCATGCTAAAATGACTAGAGTAGTGTTTCTCTGTGGCCTATTAGCAAACTGCAATGGTCAGTCTGTCTTCATACATACTCATACTTACAATTTTATTGTAGGGTATCCCCGTACTCCAAATTCTGAGGACATACCTGAATGGAAAGTGACAATGTTTAAAAACAACTAGAGCATATTTTTTTTTATCAATCCATATATTCAAATACCTCACCTAAAAAAAAAAAAAATCCATGAGAACTACACTTCTCTGTTCCATGTCTGCACTCATAATGCACTTTCAATTATCTGAAAAAGCACTGTGAATAATTCCTGATTTTGAGAGCTGTTGTCACCTGCTTAACAGATTTAAGTAGCCTCTTAGCTTCATCTTGGACAGAGAGAAACGTCAGCCACAGAATTTAATTAAATCTGTCCGTGAATGTTTAATCAGGTATCTGTGATTACCAGATTAAGTAAGAAGCTTGAGGTCAACAACAAATGATTATGGTGTAACAAAGCCAGACTTGTTCCACAGCCAGGTGAAACAATAGTAAGGTGGCTATATCATTAGGTAGCGGACAAGTATTCAAGATGTCCCAATAGAGTGTAATCCTTTTAGCAGAGCTTTAACAGTCCTATTAGTGCAAAAGAAACGGGTGCTATTTGGGACATGTATGTGTGTGTGTATATGTGTATGTATGTATGTATATATATGTGTTCATTTTCATCTTTCATGCATCCTTCCAGCGCTAATTGCCGTTTGCTACTTCCCTGGGTAAAGTGTACTTTACTGTTACGTTGACCCATTTAGCCATCTTGCATGCACGAACTGTAACACTATGAAAACTAGTTTTGGAATTTTTCACACAAAGAATGTACATTTAGTACTGCAACATGTTCAGCGCCCCAACTTTGGCAATTTTTCTATGCAACGACTGACAATCAATGGTAAACTATCATATTTGTTTTGTTAGAAGCCATTTAAAACTTCATTTTGAACTCAAGAACTTCAGCCTTGTATCAGGGGTGTTTTGATCTGGGCTTGTTCAACTGCTATGCTGTCTCTGACCCAAAGAACTCTTTCCGACTATCCTATGTGCTTTTAGCTCAGTCTCGTGTGTTTCAATTGATTCACTTTGATAACGTTTAACCTAACAGCTTGAATGCTATGCTTTGTCAACCAGTTGCAAAAGCATCCGATCGATGACCAAAAGACATCAGTAGTTTTAATGTTTTAAGTTAAGGTTTCAAATATAGGGAGTTATATTATTTATTTATATATATATATATATATATATATATATATATATATATATATATATATATATATATATATATATATATATATATATATATAACCTTTTTTATTTATTTTATTGAGACATTCCCCATCCAAACTCTCTCGCCTGGTATGTCTATCAGCTTGCATTGACTCAGTCACCTCATACTTGCAGTTTGCTGTGGTGTTGTCCTCACTGACCCTTATGGGTAACATGTGGTTTAAAATACATTTTATGCAACCCAAATATTAGTTATTTACTTAGAATAAGAAATTTTGGCAAAATAGATAAATCCAGTAAAAGCTGCAGTAATTATAAGGCACCTGCAAATTACTTGGTCTAAGGGCTTAAAATCTCAATACAAATAGGGCTTGGAATTTTAATACAATCACAATGGCAATGACATTGTGGCATTTTAGCTAAAAAAATACAAAGCGTACCAAGCTGCCGGGAGGATGTCACGTGATCGGATGTGTGGATGAGTGGGATACTTGTACCCCCGAAATGAACAGCTTTTGGTGGTGGCTACAGATAGAGATTCCATTCAGTCAGTAAGAAATTTATATATTTTTAGTAGTGCGGCAGAATGGTGGAAGGGGTGTTTTGCAACTCAGATGTCCACTAGTATATGGATTTTATATCATCTTTATTTCACATCGTTGAGCCTGTGGCCTGTCAGCTTTGTCTCTGTTCTGGTCTGCAGACACACATTCACAGTTAAGTACTATTGCTTTTAACCAACACACAAAACATCGACGCACCTGTCAAACCCTCAAACACAAACCATTTCCACAAACACCAAAAACCTCCCCTTTTCAAAGATGGCTGAACATTATAGAACAGTCAAAGTTTGAACATCACATAACAAATTTGTTCTCCCATTGACCAGGAAAAAGAAAAGCGCCACCTCCAGTAGTAGTCACCCACTATATTACACTGTGAATCAACCCAAAAACAAATCAAACAAGCACATTTTAAAACCAGGATCGCCGAATGCCCACACCAATTGGCATTTGAGTTTGTAATTCAAATGAAACTTGCCATTTTGAAACGTACACCCTTCCTCCTTCCGTGACCTTTCCTAAACAGACATACAGTATCTCACAAAAGTCAGTCCACCCCTCACATTTTTGTAAATATTTGATGATATATTTTCATGTGAAAACACTGAAGAAACTGCACTTTGCTACAATGTAAAGTAGTGAGTGTACAGCTTGTATAATATAAAGTACATTTGCTGTCCCCTCAAAATAACACAACACACAGCCATTCATTTCTAAACCGCTGGCAACAAAAGGGGGTACACCCCTAAGTGAAAATGTCAAAATTGGGGCCCAAAGTGTCAATATTGTGTGTGGTCACCATTATTCTCCAGCCTTGCCTTAACCCTCTTGGGCATGGAGTTCACAAGAGCTTCACAGTTAGCCACAGAGTCCTCTTCCACTCCTCCATGGAGCTGGTGGATGCTAGAGACCTTGCACTCCTCCACCTTCCGTTTGAGGGTGCCCCACAGATGCTCAATAGGGTTTAGGTCTGGAGACATGCTTGACATCACCTTAACCCTCAGCTTCTTTAGCAAAACAGTGGTCGTCTTGGAGGTGTGTTTGGGGTCATTATAATGTTGGAATACTGCCCTGCAGCCCAGTCTCCGAAAGGAGGGGATCTTGCTCTGCTTCAGTATATCACAGTACATGTTGGCATTCATGGTTCCCTCAATGAACTGTGGCTCCCCACTGCCGGCAGCACTCATGCAGCCCCAGACCATGACACGCCCACCACCATGCTACTGTAGGCAAGACACACTTGTCTTTGTACTCCTCACCTGGTTGCCGCCACACACGCTTGACACAATCTGAACCAAATACGTTTCTTGGTCTCATCAGACCACAGGACATGGTTCCAGTAATCCATTACTTCAACAAACTGTTTGCAGACTTTCTTGTGCATCATCTTCAGAAGAGGCTTCCTTCTGGGACGACAGCCATGCAGACCAATTTGATGCAGTATGTGGCGCATGGTCTGAGCACTGACAGACTGACCCCCAACCCCTTCAACCTCTGCAGCAATGCTGGCAGCACTCATACATCTATTTCCCAAAGACAACCTCTGTATATGACGCTGAGCACGAGCACTCAACTTCTTTGGTCGACCATAGCGAGGCCTGTTCTCAGCGGAACCTGTCCTGTTAAACCGCTGTATGGTCTTGGCCACCGAGCTGCAGCTCAGTTTCAGGGTCTAGGCAATCTTCTTATAGCCTAGGCCATCTTTATGTAGAGCAACAATTATTTTTTTCAGATCCGCAGTGAGTTATTTGCCATGAGGTGCCATGTTGAACTTCCAGTGACCAGTATGAGGGAGCGTGAGACGATAACACCAAATTTAACACACCTGCTCCCCATTCACACCAGAGACCTTGTAACACTTACGAGTCACATGACACTGGGGAGGGAAAATGGCTAATTGGGCCCAATTTGGACATTTTCACTTAGGTGTGTACTCACCTTTGTTGCCAGCAGTTTAGACATTAATGGCTGTGTGTTGATTTACGCTGTTATACAAGCTGTACACTCACTACTTTACATTGTAGCAAAGTGTCATTTATTCAGTGTGGACTCACTTGTGTGAGATACTGTATATTACATCCCTTTGTCAGTAAAACTATTTAGAGACTATTTACCAGTTTTTTTTTTATCATGCATGTATTCCGACTTAATTGGCCAACAGGCCACGACATTTAGAGTTGGTACCCAGACGCTAATCACCCGTTACTGAATTCATGACGTCAGTGGATGAATGCGCGATACTTCCAGATGAATGATAGAGCCTTGGTTGAAATTGAATGAACATACAAATAAAATACATGACCATTCAACAATTGAATTATTGAAACATAATACAAACGATATAGTCTACTTGACAATTCAACATATGTATCACACGTTACCGGTTTTCAATAGGTGATTCAGCTTCTTGTGTAGACAAATTCACCAAATGTAAATCTAAATAATTATTGACAAAATGAAATATTAGACATTCTTTACCAATCACCAATTAAAAAAATTGTATTACATGTTATAATTTTTATTATGACAGAGAGAAAAACAAATTCACATACATTTTCTCTGCTTATTTTACTGAAGATTAAGATGTACACATTCTTTTTCTATTGTTACATGTACCTGAGGAACCTCATTGCCGCTATCCTGCATTTCAGTTGCACATGCCACATTGTACCTTCAATTTGCACATTTATACATCACACTTATAACATACATGTTCTTAATTGTTTCACTGTTAAAATATTTTATTCTAATCTAATGAATAGCAATGAAATAGCAATGATGTCAATGGGAGATAATCCCCTGAAGTGTAATGATGAGGGTAGAAATTGTATATAATCTGTACTCGATGAGCAAGTCAGACAACTCAAGTTACAGTGTTTAGTTTACAATGGCAAACCGAACCCACCGATTCAACGCCCTGACAGCATTGCAAATGCTATAAAATGTAGATGAGATGGAGTCAGATGAGACATAGATCCTGAAATCGATGAGTCGGATGCTGGGTCTTCATCTAATTCAGATATTGAACCTCCACCACCAATGCCTGAGCCTCCTCACACAAAAAAAATTAAGAAACGAACCAACGGCGACCGCAAATGCCACTGTGAGACACTACTGTAAGTCATCCTTTCATCATCCTTTTACACTGCTAATCGAATTTACATTATTACATTTCGTTAGTTATGCATGTCACGGTTTGGTAAGCAAGGAGACCAGGCGCAAGATCAAATGTGAAACAAGGGTTCACTAAGCTGAAAAGCGTAATGTGTAATACAAACAATGAAGCCTGAAACGGCAAGAACTGATACAAAGGAACAAGTGCGCTAGGCGAGAAAAACTACAAACACACTCTGACTATTACCAGACAATATTCCACAAAGACACTGACAAACACAAGGGCAGTTATAGGCTGTAGTAGTGAGGATCTGGTGTGCGTAATGATGGGAAGTCCAGGGTGTTCCCGTGAATGCAGTGCTAGCAGCCAGAAGAATGGACAGTGGTGGCTAATTGGATTAAATCAGTTGATAAATGACCCAAAATAAATTATTTCAAGTCAATATATGTCCACTATGCCTGCCATAGAATGCACAAGATACATAGAAAACATAAATTTGGTCCATTTTAAATCATGTCCATTCAGTCACCCAGTATCAAACTAGTGCAATAACCCCACTCTATGGCCAGACATGCCCTACCCGGACATCTATTCCCACCTTACTGAGTCTCCAGGTAAGCAAAATACCAGTGAAATAGTTTACTATTCATTCCTGCTCTACAAATAGTTTGCAAGCTAGTAATGTGTAGAATCTTTACCTTCAGTAAAATGAGTAGAGAAAAATCAAAGAGATGATAGGATGTGTATGCGATTGTCTCTCTCCAAATAACAAAAGCAACCAAGCAAGCCTACTTCAGCTGGCCCACAATTAGAAGGGATGAATGTGGTTGGCCTCACTGGATTCAAACCTCGCTGTGTCTCTAACCACTACGCCACTAACCTATACGCGTGCCAAGTGCCGGTATAGCGTCTCGACATTAGATACTTTTGTCACGCATTAACATAACCGCAAGTTTGAATATTTTGCTAGACACCTTTAAGTATTGTGTTAAACTGACTAACGTTTCTTATGAAGTTTACTACCACCACGAATAGCATCTATGAACTGTATGCTTTTGTCACTGGCCGTTTTAACAGCTTATTAGCCAGTAATAGGCTTGCTAGTATCCATTTACAACTTGGAATAGTCATAAGAATTGACCAAATGCTAGCAAGACTGAAGATTAACTTTATACTCCCAAAGCAATTTCATTTCATGGCACAACAATGTACGTTGTTCTTTCATTTGAAGGACATTGATACAATAACAATCCATACAGGTGACAATAACTGACTTTTTTGTCAAATGAAAAGATGAGAGAATCGTGGAAATCACTCCTCTTTTACTGCGCAAAGGGTTGTGATATTCCATATATTACCCCACAAAGCATGTCCAGATGCGTTCTTCGAAAATCCATCAGAAATAGTTGCAATATAACCATAAACTGTTTTAATTTAGGCTTAGTATAGTGTAGTTAGTGAAGGTTGTATCCAGCGAAAAAAATCCTAATGCATAATTTGTTTAGACTATGACGAGGTTCGAACACGGGTCCCTTGCATGGGTTCCATGTCTCTAATCACTACGCTATTTAACAATGTAGTCAGTCAGTCACTCATTAAGAGACATTAGGCCGGCTCCCCTTACACTGTCCCCTTACTGGCAAAAACATTGACGTATAATACCATTGCTGAATTGAAAATTGGTGATCGTTGATTTCATGAATAATTGTGAATATAACAGAATGCAGTGATGTGGAAAAACCCGATTCCAAAAAAGTTGGGACACTGTGCAATTGTGAATAAAAACAGAATGCAGTGATGTGGAAGTTTCAAATTTAAATATTCAGAATACAACATAGATAACATATCAAATGTGTAACTGAGAAAATGCATCACTTTTAGGGAAAAATAAGTTGATTTAAAATTTCATGGCATCAACACATCTCAAAAAAGTTGGGACAAGGCCATGTTTACCACTGTGTGGCATCCCCTCTTCTTTTTATAACAGACTGCAAACGTCTGGGGACTGAGGAGACAAGTTGCTCAAGTTTATGAATAGGAATGTTGTCCCATTCTTGTCTAATACAGGCTTCTAGTTGCTCAACTGTCTTAGGTCTTCTTTGTCGCACCTTCCTCTTCATGATGCGCCAAATGTTTTCTATGGATGACTGCAGGCTGGCCATTTCAGTACCCGGATCCTTCTTCTATGCAGCCATGACATTGTAATTGATGCAGTATGTGGTCTGGCACTGTCATATTGGAAAATGCAAGGTCTTCCCTGAAAGAGACGACGTCTGGATGGGAGCATATGTTGTTCTAGAACTTGGATATAACGGTCAGAATTGATGGTACCTTTCCAGATGTGTAGGCTGCCCATGCCACACGCACTCATGCAACCCCATACCATCAGAGATGCAGGCTTCTGAACTGAGCGCTGATAACAACTTGGTTTGTCCTTGTCCTCTTTAGTCCGGATGACATGGCGTCCCAGTTTTCCAAAATTAACTTCAAATTTTGATTCGTCTGACCACAGAACACTTTTCCACTTTGCCACAGTCCATTTTAAATGATCCTTGGCCCAGAGAAAACGCCTGCACTTCTGGATCCTGTTTAGATACGGCTTCTTTTTTGACCTATAGAGTTTTAGCCAGCAACGGCGAATGGCACGGTGGAATGTGTTCACCGACAAAGTTTTCTGGTAGTATTCCTGAGCCCATGTTGGGATTTCCATTACAGTATCATTCCTGTATGTGATGCAGTGACGTCTGAGGGCCCGAAGATCACGGCCATCCAGTATGGTTTTCCGGCCTTGACCCTTACGCACAGAGATTGTTCCAGATTCTCTGAATCTTTGAATGATATTATGCGCTGTAGATGATGATAACTTCAAACTCTTTGCAATTTTTCTCTGAGAAACTCCTTTCTGATATTGCGCCACTATTTTTCGCCGCAGCATTGGGTGAATTGGTGATCCTCTGCCCATCTTGACTTCTGAGAGACACTGCCATTCTGAGAGGCTCTTTTTATACCCAATCAGGTTGCCAATTGACATAATAAGTTGCAAATTGGTCCTCCTGCTGTTCCTTATCTGTGCATTTAACTTTTCCGGCCTCTTATTGCTTTTTTGGAATGTGTAGCTCTCATGAAATCCAAAATGAGCCAATATTTGGCATGACATTACAAAATGTCTCACTTTCAACATTCGATATGTTATCTATATTCTATTGTGAATTAAATATAAGTTTGAGATTTGTAAATTATTCCATTCCTTTTTTACTCACAATTTGTACAGTGTCCCAACTTATTTGGAATCGGGTTCGTATGCGAGTTTGTTTCAGATTTACACATGATGATTTAGTCTACACAAGAAGTTGAATCTCCTATTGAAAAACGGTCAAGTGTGATATATATGTTGAATTGTCAAGTAGACTATATCGCTTGTATTATGTTTCAATAATAGCCTAATTAAATTGTTGAATGGTGTGAGGGATTTTTCTGTAAATTGCTTATAATCACACGTGTTATGAATATATCATTAGGCATGTTTAATTCTGTCATTCTTGCATGATTTTCATTAAAGTCTATTGGATTCACAAGTTTCTGAGTTGAAGTGCTTTTTGTTTTAGTCATTGTGGACTTGGGTTTTCCACGACAATGGTTATGGAAATCTTGTATTTCATTTGTAAGTTCATTCAAATTCAATCAAGGCTCTATCATTCATCTGGGAGTATCACGCATCCATCCATTGACTTCATACAATCAGTGAGGGGTGATTAGCATCTGGGTACCATTAGCAGCTGCCTAGGTACCAACGCTAAGTGCCGTGGGCTGTTGGCTGATTAAGTCGTAAAAACTGTAAAATGTTTTCTAGATAGTCAAATAGCTCACTGGATATTTTTGTTTACTGCACCATTCTCTATTGTCTCAAGAGACTGTAGTGTGAAAATCTCAAGGGGGCCAGCTGTATCTGAGGTGCTAAAACCACCATGTCTGGCAACAACTGTCACAGCAGGGTCAAGGTAGCTTTGATAATGTGTCTTCCCTTCCATGTCAGTATGTTTAATATATTGAAGCAACATGATTTAGTGTTTCACTATGTTAACGGTGTACCTATTAAAATAGCTACCGAGTGTATAGTACCGTTCACTTAGAAATGTCCTTGTTCTCTACTTGTTGTCCATTATAATTACAACAAATTGATCAGAAACACAGTGTAGACATTTTTTATGTTGTAAATCACTATTGTAGCGGGAAATAACCAATTTTCAATGGAATATCAACAAATGCGTACAGACGTCCTTTATCAGCAACCATCATTGCATTCCAATGGCACATGGTGTTGGCTAATACAAGTTTATCAATTTAAAAGGCTAATTAATCAGTGATTATTTTAGCACAGCTGTGCTAAAACACAAAACAGTTGTGTGGATTAGAGAAGCAATAAAACTGACCTTCTTTAGACTAGTTCAGTATATTCAGCATCAGCATTTGTGGGTTCGATTACAGGCTCAAAATGGCCAGAAACAAATAACTTTCTCCTGAAGCTGATAAGTCTATTCTTGTTCTGAGAAATTAAGGCAATTCCATGTGAGAAATTGCCAAGAAACTGAAGATCTCACACAACAATGTGTATTACTTCATAGAACAGCGCAAACTGGCTCTAACCAGAATAGAAAGAGGAGTGGGAGGCCCCGGTGGACAACTGAGCAAGAGGACAAATATATTAGTGTCTAATTTGAGAAACAAATGCCTCACAGGTCCTCAGTTCCTGCCAGCTTCATTAAATAGTACCCACAAAATACCAGTCTCAACATCAACAGTGACAGGCAATTCCGGGATGCTGGCCTTCTAGGCTGGCCTTCTAGGCTGAATTTGTATGTCACTCTTACAGCTAATGCACATACTGCTATTTTCCAAGACATCAAATAGGACTTGAGACGCAAGATTATTATATTTTGTAAACTTGCAGATATCAATAGCACGCGACGCCACCTTCCGAGGTAGCATGCAGCACATTTTCAAAAGAGCCCCACAGGAGATTTTCCAAGTGTGAATAAAATACACTGCATAAAACGTCTGTGCATTGTGGACGCATATTACTCGATTTCCCCTCGATTGAGATGTTCAAACCAGTGTAGTAGGTCTCGAACATCCCAGTGTAATTTCAAATGCTACAGACATTATTATGCAAACTAAGGTCAATCTATGTCGCTTTTTATTCTCTCACTCTTTATGTTTAATAAGCCCTTATTTTGTCTTCTGTAAACCCATGATTTATTTGCAAGGTGGGACTTTTCTGCGGGAAAGAGGTTACGGTTGAATGACAACGTGACAAAAGGGGGTTTATGGTGTATGGTGTATATTGTTGTGGAAATTCTGATGTATACTTGGTCCTATACATGCATAAATGGGTTACTAGTTAAAGGTACTGAGTCCCCATGTTTGGATGAGAAAAGGAATGTAGGGGAGGGGGATCTGGTATTTGCCTAGGGGGCATAATTAAATGGAATCAGCAGATTATAGGGTTACTTGTAAATCTGTATAACCCATCAGTGTCTATCTGTTGTTTGTCCAGAGTCTTCCCCAAGCGTTGAAAAGGTTACCCATGTGGGGGAGGACAGCCTGTCCCTTTGTTTGAAGCCCAGGATATGTGATGGAACAAGGGGAATGTGTTTTATTGACATAAGACAGATGGGCAGCATCTCACCACACCCCTTTTTCCACTATAAGTACTGATGACTGTTCATGTATTAAGTTAGAGACTCCTCGGATGATTACGTTTGTAAGCATTTGACGCGTCTCTCTATTTGCAAATAAATGATTAAATTGTGCAAGAGAATTTTGTCTCTGTCCTTAATACTTTAAAAGTTCTGATCGATGAAATTGCCATCACAATATAACCATATATAAATGGAGTTAAAATGCTGTCAGTTCCTCATTAAACCAATAGACTTATGTTTCTTTCTGTTAGGGACTCCCCGAAGCTGTTGAAATGTAGTTACACTGACTAAAATGTCCACTAAACAGGGACACAAAGTCAGGGATTGGTGAGGGGACCCATTAACACTAGAACCTCCAGGCCTTTTTGAACCCCAGTATCCGCCAGAGCAGAACACCATTTGGTGTCATTATCACACATCCCTATTAGCATAGACATTCTCCTCCGCAGCATCACCATCCAGCCAGAGCATCAGTTCATCTACTGAGTCATCATTAAACTATATGGAAGTCTAAAAAATAATGAATTACAGAATTTGTTTTAAATGGTTAATTAATTTGAAAAATACAAGAATGTATTTGTATTGAAGGTCTCATCATACAAAAAAAAAGAAAACAAAAAAAAGAAAACCGAAAAAGATGGGGTCCGATATGAATAGGCAGTGAACAGCGTGTCTTTGCAGGTCTCTCCCAGGGGTTGTAGTGGGGCTATCGAGATAAGATCTATCCGTTGGCGTAGAAATTGTCTCCTAAATTACTGGCATATGATTTATCTATAGGTGACATGAATAAGTTATTAGGTATAAAAAATAAGGTATAAAAAACCCATGTAAATGTAAAGTCTTTAAATAGTTTTCTATTAGTCACTTTAGAATACCGACAACAGAACAATGTATTATACGCCTATTTAGGAAAAGTAATGGAAGGAGGAGGGTGTAGCTTTCAAAATGGCAGTTTTATTTTAATTACAAACTCAAACTCCAATTGGCGAAGGCATTTGGTGGTTTTAGTGTTAACATGGTGATTGTGAGAGGGACTCACCTGAGTATGCTGTGGCATCCATCTTGCCCACCCGCACAGGCGATCCAGAGCTTTTCAACTCAGCGCCGACATCATACCAAATTGGCTCCAGTTTTTTACAATAGCCACACCACGGTGCATAGAACTGCAATGCACAGCACAACACGATCAGAAACATTGAAACAGGCATTGTTCTAAAATCTTGAACACAAAATGGACCAGTGGTCCAAATTGAAACCAAACATGGTGGCGACACATTCCAACAGAACCTGCCATTTCTGTGGGAATGCTGCATCTTGGGATGGAATTTTCCACCTTAGGACTTTTAGCCCAATAGTCAATGCACTGCACTTTTTTGTAACAAGAATACTGAAGTGAATTTCGTTCAATTAACGGTAAGAGTGTTGTCAATGCAATAATTTCTACCCAATAGATCTGACCGGCGCATCCCACCCAGACCAAACCAGAAGCGGAAGCCTTGCAGCTTTGGTGATGGTTAGATTTGCTGAGACAAGGCATAAACCCCCTCCGATCCCAAACCCCCCCCCCCGCCCTGGCACACTCATCCCCCGCCATGCATGACTACTCACTGACTTAAACAAACAGAGGACCCAACCCATTCCCCCTCATACCACCCCCACTTCCATAAGGGATAAGCTAAACACTGGTGTTGAGGCGAGGGTCTAAAGCGCTGCTGAATGGGCCCAGACCCGCTTGGTTAGGTCGGTGTGACTGCAGTGTGTGATGCAAAGCAAACAAGACTCACATCCACCAGCCAGACATCATCCAATCTGGTGTCTTTAAATCTGAAAACAAAACAACAAAAAAGAAACGATAACAGAACCTTTCACGTTTCAAGCAATGGCTCCCTCCAAACAGATCTGATTAGATTGTTTTTGGAACATAAAGTAAAGCATGACAATGCTCAATAATCCCTATGAAACTTTGAAGAAGTTCTAACAGACGCACCACCATAATAAATTAGACCAATTAGACTAAGGATTCAACAAGTGCAGAGAAGCCAATCAAATGTATCAACTTTATTTTTCAAGCAAATGTGTAAATTAGTCAACGTCTGGAAATTGTTTTGTGGTATGTCATAGGTACATCTTTAATATAGTGTCAGGTTTGGAACACCAAGAGTTGTGAATTGTAGTCATTCATGTGAAAATCATAACCCTGATAATACACATTGGCATACTATTGCAAGGATGTGTAACAACATGAAATATTCTAAATATTTACCTAGGTAGGAATAATTTTAAATAGCCTCTTTTTTTTCCATTCATTAAAAAGAAATGTGTTTTTTGCTGTGTCATGATACAACATCAATATCCCTACAATGAATCAGACCACTGAAGCAGACCGGACATTAAATCTAAGGTAACCCTTCTATCATGTGTCATGGGATTTTCATTTGCAGTGGCATGCAGCTATCAAATTTGTACATAATTATTTATTATATATATTGTCAAATGTTAAGGTGTATGAAAACTTTTTAAAACAAGATTCAAAAGCCAATGTCATAACATTGACTCTCATCTCATCATTTGCATAGCCGGAACCACACAAGATGGCGACAACATAACTTGCAGTGACAAATTTGTCATTGTGCTTCACCCAGATGAGTGCTAAACATGTTTGCACAAAAGTAAATGCCTTAAATAGCCTTTATCTGTAGACAATTCAAGTAGTATCAGATGCTATTTGTTGACTCTGAAATCTGTTACATTATTTGATAGTCATTAGTGTAGGGTAATCTGCAACATATTTTAACAAAAAGTATTTAAATAAACTATAGCTCAAGTCAGTATATCAGTTTGCTCCTCATATGAGGTGAAAGTAACTTCAATTGTAAGCTAAAGATCTGTAGATGTTAGTAGGGTTGGTTTTGTATGTCTTAAGAACTGCTTCATTACAGTTTCCACGTACTGCCCCCTAACAAATAAAGAGGCAAACCAGGATTGGTAGAAACAGGATTTCATTTTCATCAATCAATGAGCATATCTTTGTCTATTCATTTGATAGTGGTTACATTTCTCCACCAGCAATTTCAAAGGGACATTTTATTTTAAACAAAATTTCAAATGGAAATATTATTTTAAACGAAATTACATTATTTATTAGATAAGACAGACTATTTAACTGTAAAATCCTTTTCTTATATTTGTTTTACTGTGGGAAAATGTATTTCAATTGTGTACATACGTGTCTGTGGGTCCAGAAAGAGTGACTGGTTTGAGATACATTTTTAACATTAAGACAAAAGTTATTTGCTAGGTAGTCAAACTCAGGTATTCCACTTGAATATAAAGTCTTTATACCCCAGTATGTAGTGACTACATCCTTAGGCATACTGACGTTAAACAATATCTAGAGACAAGAAGTCTATTTAATCAAATGCATACAGCAGTCACTTACGTGTCATCGAGATCTTCGACAATTGCAAACACAATTGAACAAAGAAAAAGCCCTACAATATAAAAAACATAAACAAGAATAAACAGTTGTGTGAATGCTTCTGCAAATGCTGCTGCTGCCTACAATTCAGTACAGCATTCAGTCTCATGATGCCTCAGCTACAATAGCTCGCACCCTTTAGCTAGCTTGCTGTCCGTACATATTATCGAACAATTTAAACCAAGCGAACAAATCTGATAAGGTATCAAGGAATGAAAGATAGTAAGCATATATAAACAAAACAGAAACATTTACAAAGTGTAAGTAGCTACCTGCACAAACCAAGGTGGCTTTCACTTTTGCCATCGCTCTGAATGGAAACATCAAGCAGGAAATACAAGCGGTAAATCCTTTGTCTGAGCATGCGCTGTGAAACGCAGCATGAAATCGGAAGCATCGCGTTCGATTATCTGGCCCAAATAAATATTTTTGGACTTGAGATTGCGTTCTCTTTTTTAACATGGATCTCTCCCTGAGGTACGCCTAGTGCCCACTTCTACACGACCTCGAATTCGCCTCAAAACGAAAGTGATTAAGGTTAAGATTATTTGTTTTACATGTAAAAGCAAATACTTTTGATTAACATACCGCTTTTTCTGTCTTACAATTGAACCGTTTCAACATTTTCAATATTGTGTAATATATGACTACGGAAAATAGTACTGTTTGATTGATGCACCATGCAACAGTGTTAAAAAAAATTGACAGCTCAGATTGCATTTTAATTTAAACCGTTCTCCGCGTTGGCCCGGTTCACCGCTAATTAGATTTATCGCAACTTCCTCACTGGTACCACGTTTGTAGTGAAGGACCTGCTGAACATCAATGCTGTACTTTGATGATAAGAAGGCGTATCTATCTAACATAAACCATAGATTATTATATATTTCATGTACACACAATATTTATTTAACATATTTTATTTATATACACTACAGTTCAAAAGTATGGGGTCACTTAGAAATTTCGAAAGCTACTTTTGCACATTAATCAGGAAAACTGTGTAGATATGTTTAATGTTGTTAATGACTGTTGTAGCTGGAAAGCAGCATTTCAATGGAATATCTACACAGGCCTACAGATACCCATTATCTGCAACCATCAGTCTTGTGTTCCAGTGGCACTTGGTGTTTGCTAATCTAAGTTTATCATTTTAAAAGGTTGATTGATCATTAGAAATCATTTTTATCGCTTCTGAAAAATATTGTGTTGATTAAGAAAGTGATAAAACTCTGTCTTTAGACTAGTTGAATATCTGGACAGGGGAAGAACTCTGCCTAGAAGTTCAGCATCCCGGAGTTGCCTCTTCACTTTTGATGTTGAGATTGGTGTTTTGCAGGAACTATTTAATGAAGCTGCCAGTTGAGGACCTCTGAGGCATCTGTTTCTCAAACTAGACACTTTAATGCATTTATATTTTTTTCCATTTATTTTTTCACTTGAAATGGTGAGTTATCATGTTTAAATAATTAAATAATTTTATGTTTTAATTTCAGGCTTTAAGGCAACGAAAGTTTAACATATAACTTTCTGTAACTACTGTACTGTATATACAGTACTGTTAATGTATGTAAATATGTTGTGATTTCATTGTGTTGATAAAATCAATGTTTACATGTTGGTTCAATGGTTCTGTGGTAAAAGATTTTTGCACAATAAATGTTTTGCACAGTAAATGTTTTTGCACAATACATTTTTGCACCACAAAAATAATTGCACAATAAGGGTTAGACTTCCTGTGAGACTGTGTTAAAATTGTTATGTTTGATGTTTTGAGTATTGAATATTCTCCACATTTTGATAATTTGATAATGTCAAAATCTGTAATGGATTGAGAGCTGGCCATTCCAGCCTCATCCTTCCTTTCTATTGTCTTGTTTGTGTGCGTGTCTGTGTGTGCGCGCATGCATGTATACATTGATCAGCCATAACATTATGACCACCTGCCTAATATTGTGTAGGTCCCCCCTTTTGCCGCAAAAACAGCCTTGAACTGTTGGGGCATGGACTCCACTAGACCTTTGAAGGTGTGCTGTGATATCTGGCACCACGTTGCCAGCAGATCCTGTAAGTCCTGTAAGTTGAGGTGGGGGCTCCATGGATCTGACTTGTTTGTCCAGCTCATCCCACAGATGCTCGATTGGATTGAGATCTGGGGAATTTGGAGGCCAATTCAACACCTTGAACTCATTGTTGTGTTCCTCAATGCCATTGGCAATACCGTTGCAATGAAAAGGTGCACATGGTCTGCAACAATGCTTAGGTAGGTGGTACGTGTCAAAGTAACCTCCACATGAATGGCAGGACCCAAGGTTTCCCAGCAGAACATTGCCCAAAGCATCACACTGCCTCTGCGGTTTGCCTCCTTCCCATAGTGCATCCATGTATTCTCCAGACAAGCCACGCACACGCACCTGGCCATCCGTGTGATGTAAAAGGAAACGTGACTCATCAGACCAGGTCACCTTCTTCCATTGCTCCGTGGTCCAGTTCTCATGCTCACATGCCCATTGAAGGTGCTTTCGGCAGTACAGGTGTCAGCATGGGCACCCTGACTGGTTTGCAGCTACGCAGCCCATACGCAACAAACTTCGATGCACTGTGTTCTGACATCTTTCTATCACTACCAGCATTAACTTTTTCAGCAATTTGAATAACACTTGACTGGGTGAGATGCTCTGACCCAGTCATCTAGCCATCATAATTTGGCCCTTGTCAAAGTCACTCAGATCCTTACACTTACCCATTTGTTCTGCTTCTAACACATCAACTTTGAGGACAGAATGTTCACTTGTTAGTGGTCATAATGTTATGGCTGATTGGTGTATGTGTGATGCTGATACTTACCACAAGATGGCCCTGGCACACACATTTTAAGGCTTTCTTGATTTGACCTGTTGAATCTCAATTGTCTCGTCTCATTGAGGTACTGCACATTTCCACAATAATAAAATATATTAAAAAAACAGACAAGGCCTTTTAAATTAATTAAAAAACACATTTAATAGAATTATTACACAGCCTGTAAATTAGAAATTCAATATAAGTATTAATATCAAATAATTATTGAGCATAAATGTTCCACAAAAGAATACTATGTTGGATATAATAAAGTTTCATTGCATCATATGCAGAAATATGTTCTGCCCTTGGTAACCACAGTTACATTCCCGCATAGAGCTCTCATTGTCTGTGAGCATATCAACATGGGGCTACATGGTTGAAGAGCATGGTTAGCATAGATTAGCAATATGAGAGACAGTTTGCCAAATATTTGGACTAAAAAAATAAATAACATTATCAACTTTGAATGTCACTGTTTAAAAAATAATCCTCTTCCATATGATTACTTCAACAGTCTGATTTATATTGTTGAAATTTGCATATTGCCATGTTGTGCAATTGTGTGTCAGAGAGACCAAATTATTGATATTTGTTTAGAAACTCCTGAGGCCCATAATGGTTGAGTAGCATTAAGCCATGACTGGTGACCGAATACATGCACAGGATCTATCACGAGTCATTGGCTACTTATCAGACTGATTCTGAATAAAAAATGACAAGACATCCAAGAAACAGCTTTATCCATTGTAAATTGTCTTCCTGTAAAATCCTCAGGTATAACGGTAGAGTCCCTTTTCAGCACAGGGTTGCTGGTGCCTTGAATTCCCTAACAGCTTATTTAGTGATATTGGGGAATCATGTAGTGGCCTATGTTTAACAGATGATTAATTGGCAACAGAGAGAGGGAACAGAGAGAGGGAAAATTAGATGTTTGGCTAAACTGAACCTACTGTGGTTTTCTTTTCATTAGATACATCTTTTTTTTCTCCAATGGTGGGTTTGGCTACAGACATTCCCACACTAAGATTGTGGTCAGCTGTTGGACAGAGCTGTACTGAGCTCACATGTACAATTACAGTAGCCTGCAAAACATAATGGAGGGTCTGACATGGACTTGCTTGAAATGGCGAAACACTAGTGGCATGCACTACGCATATAACAATCCCCAGATTTACAATAGCTGTTAATCTTAGCTACTCAAACCAATTGTTATAGATATGTAGTGTTCTGATTTATTACATTACATGTTTTGAATGAAAAAAACACTTCCAACCTACAGTATATCCCAATTACATTTCTTGGGCCTCATTTATCAATCAAGCGTATGCCCAAATCTTCACCTAAACAATGTGCAGGATAATTTCCAGTGTAAGTTTTATCATTATAAAAGTTTGTGAGTGTTCATAGATGTACACTGTGACAAGTGGTGGTTTAAGGGAAATGGTCAAACATATACAAATTGGTTAGAAATATATATACAAATGTGTGAATTACATTGTTAGGGGGGAGTGGTCATGACAGATCTTTCCATGGATGTAATTTTGAGGATATTCAACAATATTTTGATTGAATTGTGCTTCCACTGTACATTGTAATATCATACAATTAGAAGTCAACAGGTGGATCTGTTATTATAATAATCCACATAAAGGCACATGTAAAACTATAGTTGAAGTATTATAACAGACTGAGATAATTTTTGTTATCAAACCTTGGGTTTTTGGCAATAAGCTCTATTTAATAGGATATTATCACCCAGGTTTCTCACCCAGGAGCTAGCCAATAAACACTCTTTCTTTGGTGTAATTGTCAGAACACGCACAGTTACATCCCCTTTCCATACATCATCGCATAACAAGTCAAGGGAGGTTTATTTGTTATCAGTGGGTTCAAACGAATAGACAGCTCCTAGATCGCCATCAAAGCAACATCCCAAAATGAGTTAAACTATGTGAACAGAACAGCATTCCATCGCCTTTTTTGTAGGAGATATGTGATGCCTAAAAGACCCTGCTGAATATGGTACCCGGCAGAATGCTCAACTCATACATCCTGCAGAACAACATTTATGGCATATACACCTAGCCTACATGATTTAATTGTCTTAATTGTCCTCTCTTGGTAGCAAAGTTTTTTTAAATTTTTTACTGGTGAAAGGAGCCACAAAAGATTTCAATCTCAGATTTATGTTTTCACAGTGTTGTACGTAATGTGTTGTATTTTCCCACAAGCTTTAAAGGGACGATTTGGACCACATATGGTTAATTAGGGGTGTCTCATAACGCAGATTGTCAAGGTTGTACACAAGAACAATTGCTGAGATTATGTATTGATCAATGGTGACCATCTAACGGTTTTCAAATGGAGATCTTAAATCACACTTTTTTATGTGTATAAACATTCTAAATTATTTTTGTAACTAGTGTTTATGAATAGTTTCCAGGCAATTTTGATAAATGAGGCCCCTGGTATGGAAAAGTTGCACAGAAAGAAAAAAACTTTTCCTATTTAATCCAATCAAGCGCCACAGAAAAAACCCAATCTCTGGTAATACTGGTTCTAATGATAAAACTGCATTTAAGGCAGTTACCCCTTGCACACCAAGGTCCATTGAGAAGAATCCCAGAGAAGACCTTGATACATCACTGGAGCGAGGGATATAGGAAGCAGTTTAAGGAGCAGGCAATCTTCTTTTCTTACAACTCCATCTTGAGGCAACTGCTTCATTTATAGCAGATGAGGCACACTGGTCATTTCAGACACTGCAAGCCAGAAAAAAAGATACATTCTGTCTTTCCATCCATATGGCTGCAAAACCCCAGGACCTGCTCTTTCCTTTGACAGAGACAAAGCTGCGATGGAGAAGCCTCAGCCCCAATGTTAGTCAGTGCAGTTGCGCAGCTACTGAAGCAGTTATGTCAACCTGCTGGACAAAGATTTCCACAGCTAGGTCACATGACATGGGTTCCTTTCTGAGTGGTGCTACCCGTCAGACGTTTTGGCTTCTCATTCCAGGATGTCCGTCTCAAAGGGGACCAAGTGGTAGTATGACAGGTTTGTGACGTAGGCATCCGAGTCGTCGTCACTGATGTCTGGTTCCACCGCCAGGAATTCCCTGCCATCATCGTACCTGAGGGAGGAAAATGCAAGTCATTGCATCACTCGATGATCCAGTGGTGGATTTGAACCACACAGCTAGAAAAATATCAGTTGAAATGCACTCAAAGAACTGAATCCAGCATTATGACAGCTCCTAACTATTTTAAAACACTAGCCCAAGTGTGCGTTGTATGATATGAGCAGGCATTTGGGTAACATTCAATTGTGTTCAGTGGAATTTCAACAAATGTCTTTGTGATGACTGTGAGTGAATTTCCCTCCTTAGATTTCTTCTCAGACCCCACCCATGGAAGGAAGAGGTTCACTGAGACACTTCCTGAGGTGGTACTCTGAACAGCTTTGCATTCAAGGAATGTGTCACTCACATGTTCAGAAAGGTACACAAAACAACTTGTAGGAGCGTTTAGGTTGTTGTGTAGTGAAGTAGTACTGTACAAAACAGGATATATAATATCTGTGTAATTAAATAGATAAATATTTATGAGAACAAGAATCAGATCATTTTATCACGCATTAACATCGCGCCATTGTTTGAAACATTTCTTATTGACTTTACCTCCACCCCAAAAAGCATCTATGAACTGTATGGCTTTTGCCACTGGCTGTTTTAACAGCTTATTAGCCAGTAATAGACTAGTATCTAACTTACTACTTGGAATAGTCATAAGATTTGAGCAATTGCTAGCGAGACTGAATATGAACTTAACACAATATCCTTCAATTGGGAAAGGTACTGATACAATAACTATCAATATAGGTTACAATAACTGACTGTTTCGTCGGCACGTTCATGCACGCGCATATGCAAGCGTGCATGTATGTGCTTATGCACGCATGTTGTTCATCGTGCGTGTTTGTGGATGCTGGAGCAGACCTTGTTTGTTACTGTATTCACTGTCCTGTGTGTTTAACCGCTCCATGAGCTTTAATTAGAATTGTTGCTTTGCTAAGGAGTTCTACAAAGTTGTTTGTTTGGCTCCGACTCGTATATGGAAACATTACAGTATTATAATTTTTATAAAAATTTTGGTGAAAACCGGGACAATTTGGTAGTGAATGTCGAAAACCGGGACAATTAAGTGTTTCAGAGATATTTGTTATTTACTACACTGAACAAAATTATAAACACAACACTTTTGTTTTTGCCCCCATTTGTCATGAGCTGAACTCAAAGATCTAAGACTTTCTCTATGTACACAAAAGGCCTTTTTCTCTCAAATATTGTTCACAAATCTGTCTAAATCTGTCTTAGTGAGCACTTCTCCTTTGCTGAGATAATCCATCCACCTCACAGGTGTGGCATATCAAGATGCTGATTACACATGTGATTACACATGTTTATTAAACACATGTTTATTGCACAGGTGTGCCTTAGGCTGGCCACAATAAAAGGCCACTCTTTAATGTGTGGTTCCATCACACAGGACAATGCCACAGATGTCGCAAGGGAGCGTTCAATTGGCATGCTGAGTGGAGGAATCTCCACCAGAGCTGTTGCCCGTGAATTCAATATTAATTTCTCTACCATTAAATAATAACAGTTTACCGAAATATATTCAGTAATCCTGGCCACTGTATGGAAATGATATACAGTTTATAAAGTGAGCCAGTTAACATTAAAAAAGAGAAATGCAACTGCACGTGAGCGGCCAGAAATCCTCTCCCCAACAATCTCACTGACTTCAGTGATGCCAGTTATACTTGTTTGTTTTTGTCAAAGTTCTTTCGTTACCCTGGAGGAGATCCATGCATGTATTGAGAATGCAGTTAAATAATGAATATGGGCTTAGTGCAGTCTCTTGGCTTTAATTTGAGGGTATTCACATCCAAATTGGAGGAAGGGTTTAGGAATTACATCTCTTTAATATGTAGCCCCCTCTATTTCAAGGGACCAAAAGTAATTGGACAATTGACTCAAAAGCTGTTTCATGTACAGGTGTGGGCTATATTTCTTCACAATTTCTTGATCAATTAAGTAGGTAAAATTTATGGAGTTGATTCCAGGTGTGGCATTGGCATTTGGAAGCCTTTGGTGTAAACCCAAAACATTCTGTCAAAGGAGCTCTCAATGCATGTCAAACAGGCCATTCTTAGGCTGCAAAAGAGAGAAAATCCATCAGAAAGACAGCAGGAACATTAGGAATGGCCAATTCAATGGTTTGGTACATTCTGAGAAAAAAACAACACATTGGTGAGCTCTGAAACACAAATAGGCCTGGACATCCATGGAAGACAACAGTGGTGGATGATCGTAGGATCCTTTCCATGGCAAAAGAAAAACCCCTTCACAACATCCAACCAGGTGAAGAACACTCTCCAGGAGGTAGACATATCATTATCCAAGTCTACCATGAAGAGAAGACTTCACGAGAGCAAATACAGAGAGTTCACAACAAGGTGCAAACCATTCTTAAGCCTCAAGAATAGAAAGGCCAGATTAGACTTGGCCAAAAAACATCTAAAAAAGCCAGCCCAGTTCTTGAACAGCATTCTTTGGACAGACGAAACCAAATCAATCTGTACCAGAATGATGGGAAGACAAAAGAATGGAGAAGGCTTGGAACGGCTCATGATCCGAAGCATACCACATCATCTGTAAAACACAGTGGAAACAGTATGATGGCATGGGCATGTATGGCTTCCAATGGCACTGGGTCAGTAGTGTTTATTGAGGATGTGACAGAAGACAGAAGCAGACAGATTAATTCTGAAGTGTAAAGGGATGTATTGTCTGCTCAGATCCAACCAAATTCAAGCAAAGTTGATTGGATGCCGCATCACTTTACAGATGGACAATGACCAAAAACATATTGTACTGCGAAAGCAACCCAGGAGTTTTTAAGGCAAAAAAGAGGAATATTCGACAATGGCAGAGTCAATCACCTGATCGAGCATGTACTTAATTTGCTGAAGACAAAACAGAAAGACCCACAAACAAACAACAACTGAAGACAGCTGCAGTAAAGGCAATGGTGATGTCCACTGCACTGCACACTACTATAGTACTTTATAAAAATGTTAGGATTTGATCCCATGCTGATTTTGTATGTTTGCCCATTGACAAAGTAATGATCAGTCTATAATTTTAATGGTAGATTTATTTGAACAGTGAGAGACAGAATAACAACCAATAAATCCCGAAAAGTTGTATAAATTGATTTGCATTTTATTGAGTGAAATAAGTATTCAACCCCTCTGCAAAACATGACTTAGTACTTGGTGGCAAAACCATTGTTGGCAATCACAGAGGTCAGACGTTTCTTGTAGTTGGGCACCAGGTTTGCACACATCTCAGGAGGGATTTTGTCCCACTCCTCTTTGTCCCACCCCTCTCATCTGACCACAACACTTTCACCCAGTGTTTTCACTCTGAATCATTCAGATGTTCATTGGCAAACTTCAGACGGGCCTTTACATGTGCTTTCTTGAGCAGAGGGACCTTGCGGTTGCTGCAGAATTTCAGTCCTTCACGGCATAGTGTGTTACCAATTGTTTTCTTGGTGACTATGGTCCCAGCTGCCTTGACAAGATCCTCTTGTGTAGTTCTGGGCTGATTCCTCAGCATTCTCATGATCATTGCAACTCCACAAGGTGAGATCTTGTGTGGAGCCCCAGACCGAGGGAGATTGACAGTTCTTTTGTGTTTCTTCCATTTGCGAATAATCGCACCAACTGTTGTCACTTTCTCACCAAGCTGCTTGGCGATGGTCTTGTAGCCTATTCCAGCATTGTGTAGGTCTACAATCTTGTCCCTGACATCCTTGGACAGCTCTTTGGTCTTGGCCATGGTGGAGAGTTTGGAATCTGATTGATTGATTGCTTCTGTGGACAGGTGTCTTTTATAAAGGTAACAAGCTGAGATTAGGTCCTAATCTCTGTTTGTTACCTGTATAAAATACACTTGGGAGCCAAAAATCTTTCTGATTGAGAGGGGATCAAATACATATTTCACTCATTAAAATGCAAATCAATTGATAAAAATTTTGACATGCATCTTTCTGGATTTTTTTGTTGTTATTCTGTCTCTCACTGTTCAAATAAACCTACCATTAAAATTATAGACAGATCATTTCTTTGTCAGTGGGGGATCAAATATTTTTTTCCCTCACTGTATTATCTCTACCCTTTCTATGAAAGCAAATTTCAAGTTATTGTAATAGTACTCATTCATTGTTCATTACTCCAACTGATTGCATTCACCCACACAATCATGAAGTGCTTACAAAAAAAAACTAGTTCTGGCCTACCTTAGTCCTGCCTCCTTTCAACACTGGATCCCTAGCAGTTTGCCTACCAGTCAAACAGATCAACAGAGGACGCTATCTCCATGGCTTTACACTCTGCCCTGACCCACCTGGACAAAACCAACACCTATGTGAGAAGGCTATTCATAGACTTCGGCTCAGCATTCAACACTGTCATCCCGTCATCTGCCTTCTATTTGCACTTCTGGTTAGATGCTAATTGCATTTCGTTGTTCTGTACTTATAAATAAGTACTTATAAATTTGAATCTAATCTAATTCATTAAGGACTGAATGACGAAGACTACTTACTTAAAGAACAATATGATAAGATACCATTCAAAAGAAAAACCTTTATATTTTGTTGAGTTCTACAGGAAAACTCACAATAAAGCCTAACCTACTTGGGCATTTTGTATGTTATTAAAGAAACTAAATTGTAAAAAGATTTGGCGAGGAAAGTAATGTCGTATTTGTATGAATTAGTTGTGGAAAGAAAATTATGCCAAGTCAGTGTTTCGTTTGTTATTTACATAACATTTTTCAAAACTGTTGACACGTTACAACAATATGCATTAGATCTACATACCTTTAATTTACGATCTGGTAATGCAAAAACAATTCATATTATTTTTGCACAAACTGAGTCTGTGCATAAAGTTAAACTTACAGGAGTTCTGCAGAGTTAGCAGCAGAGTCTGTGGAAGATGGTCTTTCTTTGTCCTGTGGCAGACTTGCATCAAACACGATGGTCTCAGTATTGGCCAAACAGAAGCCGTTGGAACGCATGATTTCTATCGGGCATGAAACATGTTATCACTTTCATTGGGTAGGAAAATGCAAAACACTAAAGCAACATGCTACAGTTCAGGACAACAACCACCCTTTGCCTCATGTGTTTTTGATTTATCATCTTTAATTGTCTGTTGTTGTTTTATGAACTATACTTGAAAAATGTACAGTGCCTTGTAAAAGCATTCAAACCCCGGACTCATTTCTCTGATATTAATTTCATTATAAATGGTACATTGAAATGATGTACACTGCTAAAAACAAATATTGGAACGCGTCATCATCACAGTATAACACCAAGTCAATTAAACTTCAGGGATATCTATCTGTCCAGTTAGGAAGCATAAGCGATTGTGAATCATTGTCACCTCTTTTGGTGCAAAAATGACCACAGGTGCACTGTAGAGGGAACAGCTAGACCAGGGGTGTCAAACCGGTTCCACGGAGGGCCGAGTGTCTGCAGGTCTTTGGGTTTTCCTTTAAATTGGTTCCCAGGTCAGACCTGAACAACCAGGTGGGGGTAGAAATTAACCAATTAGTGAACTAATTAATCAATCAGGTACAAGGTGAGAGCGAAAACCTGCAGACACTTGGCCCTCCGTGGAACCGGTTTGACACCTGTGAGCTAGACAATTCTGAATAAGAGAATGGTTTTGCAGGTGGTGTCTCCTAACAATTGTACTCTCCTTATCCTTCCTGACTGAATCTTCTCTGGTTTTGGGATTTGCTGGTGTCCTTGTCACTACTAATAGCATGAGGGCGTACCTGCAGCCTATGTAAGTTGCACAAAGAGCCCAGCTCCTCCAGGATGGCACATCCATACGTGCCGTCTCAAGAAGGTATGGTGTTTCTCCCAGAACAGTCTCAAGAGCATGGAGGAGATACCAGGAGAAATCCTAAGACCCATGGTCAAACCTTACACTGGTGCAGTGGGCACTGGGTTCCTCCTGGTGCAGGACAATGCACGGCCTCATGTGGCCAGAGTGTGTAGGCAGTTCCTGGATGACAAAGGCACGTTCCCCAGACCTGAATCCATTTGAGAACCTCTGGGACGTTATCTATTGGTGCACCCGATGCCGCCAAGCAGCGCCACAGACTGCCCAGGAGCTCACTGATGCCCTGATCCAGGTCTGGGAGGAGATCCCCCAGGACACCATCCGTCGTGTCATCAGGAGC
The DNA here is from genome assembly GCF_011004845.1 of Esox lucius. Taxonomy (NCBI): domain Eukaryota; kingdom Metazoa; phylum Chordata; class Actinopteri; order Esociformes; family Esocidae; genus Esox; species Esox lucius. Next base: position 3,996,547 of record NC_047589.1, read on the forward strand.
ATGCCCAGATGTTGTCGGGAGTGCATACAGACAGGTGGGGGCCATACACACTACTGAGTCACAGTATGAGTTGCCTGTGATGAAATACACGCAAGTTGGAACAGCCTGCGATTTCAATTGTTTGAATCCAGCCCTCAATCGGTTCACAATTTTTGTTTCCATTGACAGTTGTTACGTCACTTCGTTCTCAACGAATTACACAATGCAAAGTAAAGACTTTGATCTTTAATATATTTTGTTAATTGAGACCCGATGTGAGATTTAAGTGTTCTATAAACATTTTGGAGCAGTATATTTAAGACAAGGCTGTCATATTACCACTGTTAAAAGATCTTTGTTCAGGGTTTGAGCATTCAACAAAAGTAAGAGATACAGTAAATCAAATGCACTGATTAGGGAAAGGGTAAAAAATTGTATCAGCGTTTGCCTATCAGTGAGCACAGTTTGATCAATAATCAGGAAGTGTAAGGTACATCACACCACTAAGATTAAGCCAAAAAAAAGGCGGCCCCTCAAAAATTAGGGAGAGTACGAAAGAAGCTATAAATGAAAAGTATCATCTAAAAGCATGAGTGACCATGCAGCAAATGTTTTGTGGTCAAATGAGAAATAGCTTTTTGGCCCAGAATTCCAAGCAACATGTGAGGCACACCCAACACTGCCCCATTACACATCATCCCTATATTAAAGGCTAAAGAATGGAGAAAATTGAATGGCCCAGTCTAAGTTCTGATCAAAATCCCATTATTCCACTATATAAAAAGTTTCCCAACCAGTTTGTATAACCTTGTGCAAATCTACCAGGAAGAATGGGCCAAAATATCTCACATACTGCTGGTTTACCAAAATACCTAAAGCTGTAATTGCAGTAAAAGGTGTCTCTTTTAAATGTTTATATTTGGGCTACTCAAATATTAGTTTGATAAATATTAGCTACTCAGGGGTTAGAATACTTTTGCAAGACACTGTTTGTCAATAGTACAGGCTATCTTATCATAGCCATTCTTATCGAACAATCTAACCATAATTTAACGTAGATGGATGCGAAGCATGGAATGTGTTTGATTTTTAATTACATTATTTGTTTGTGAGGAAACACTGCAGTAACTCTGGGAAGAAAAGGGAGTTTCACCAAGTAATAATACCTGATATCTTGTATGGACTCTGGAAGCATGGCTGGATCTTATGGACATTGTCATTCTTTAGCACTTGGTCCAGAGGCGATCGCTCAAAGAATGTCAACACTACCTCTGATCTAGAATACTGTGGAGAGCAATTAAGATAGTGTGAGCTGGGTTTTAATCAAGTAAACCATACACAATACATGAGAGTCAATGTAAGTTCAAGTAAAATGTGGTATATTTGAAGGTGTATATTTGAATGGATAATCAAAAACAAGAAGCGTGAGAGTAGTGGGGAAAATGTCACTCACCTTCCATGGCATGGTGATGGCATTCTTCAGTAGCCTCTCCACCTCATTTAGTTTCACTTCAACGTCACGAGCCTCTTTTATCTTAACAAGACCTGAACACAAAATGTTACTAAATAACAACATAACATCAATGGTTATTTTGACAAGACGTCTCACAAACTTGAAAAGCCTTGGTCTCAAGTAAATTCTTCAATGATTCAGCATGGGTTATCTTCAGGTCACAAATATAGGCATGACACACATTTACATTTCATTGCAGTCCGAGCTTAAACAGTCTTGTAAAAAATAATGGTCAAACCACTGCCAAATCTTGGTTTGCAAAGTTGGTAGAGACATATCTCAACAAACTCAAAGCTGAAATGACTGCTTCCACTAAGTATTACTTCAGGGGGTGGAGACCTATCCAATTATGATATTTATTTTTCTAAGAATACATATCTGAGAAAAATTAATTTCTCAGATAATCCCCCTAAATGTGTGGAGTGGTAAATCCACGTCAGTGGTATTGTGTAACTGTGTGGCACTGACATAACAAAAAATGGGTGTGCACTTTCCGGGCACTGTAAACACAGCTCCTGCAATGTTTACTGTAAGACCTCTAGTTACTGCTGGTGGATTGATAACTGGGCTTAAAAATGCCTGTCAAAATGGGTTAAGCTGCTCTGCTTTTAAAATACCCCAGAAGACATTCTCAAGATCAGATCCAATCTGCTCTACTTTAGACCAATTTAAACACCTTAGCAGTGTTCAAAGGCTTTAGTAAGTGGAAGAAACACTAAAAGAGAAAGTATGTCATGCAGTAAACAGAGCCCAAAACACCAAAATGTTAGTGAAACTAGTCCCCCGCAGTGTGACATTACATTTGATTAACTCCCCATGTAATATTCCTAAATATATCAGGATAATGTCTCTCAGTACTCTAGCAAAATTGAGTTTCCTTTCCAGTTTTAGATTCCTATAAATATGTGGCAGCTCAGTTGTTCCTAGCTTTGGTAGCATTTTGTAACAATAGGTAGTCTGAGCTTTCAGACTGAAATAACTCCTCTACTAAGAAAACGAGCCGAATCCAATCGGTGAATCCACTATAACAAAGGGGTGACTACTGTATATGGGCCGCCGTATCCAATAGCATCGTATCTATATGCACTTCACGTTGCAACACCAAACAGATGGTAAACTAACTTGAACTCTTCTCACGGAAAACCAGTAGAGTACAAAATTCTGTAACAACCTTTAAATGCACAATGCTCCAATAATCGTTTTCCTGCACACAGCAAGTACAGTGAAACAAAAATAGACTTCTTAAAGTTCAGTGGAGGTTTTAAGTGTCACGTATAGGCAAACACGCAAAAATGCCAACATGGCTAAATGCTAAAAAATGGGCATTCAGCACGCTAAATGGGAGGCATGGTACATTGACAAACAATGCAAAGAATAACATTTACGTTTTTGGCAAGACTTTGAGCTGATTAGAAATAAGAGCTAGGGATTTTAACAAGGACTTTAATATTGTTGTTATGGCAATATACAATGAGAGGTACAGTAACGGAGATATAAACAAGGACAAAAAACAGTGGAACCATTACAAAGCCACTAAAACAAATACTAAGACTAAAAATATGAAATAAGAAAGTGATGCCACAACAAACTAAACTGCCCACATGACACATTCATCTCTAGTGCTGACTTCCAGTTAGAACGAATACCAAAATATAATGTCCATTCATAGTCAAGATGACTACCATAGTGAGGTTGATGATTGTCATCCAACACACAATTACTGAAAAGGTCTTACTGTGGTGATGTGACAAGTATACACAATGCACCCAGAGATATTCTCGGAATAGAGAGTTGGATGTGAGTATTTCACGCAGCACTCTTGAGGATGACATTCATTACTAATGGGCCACCGTGATGACAATATGCTTCGTGAGTTGGGTTTAATGCCCGTTTGGGAAATGTCTGAATTGGAGTCCTATAGCTTTGGTTAAAGGGAGCTTATAGAGGAAATAGGGTGCTTTCCGCATACCATGTTACCTCACAGTTTACAATGATCATGTTTTTATAGTTAAACAGATTAAACATGTTCTTTAATTAAAAACCTGTAGTGCAAAGCATTTGGATTTTATAGATGATCAAATAATACCAGTAAATGTGCTTGGTTGTACGTGAAGGTTTGTTGTGTTTTGCTCTTATACACTTAAAATGTATGATTAGTACTTCTTATTTCTGCTCAAAATGCTAGCGTGTATGGCATTTTCACTATTATCTGGTATTTTGTTCCTTGGAGGCATCAGTTGAGACACATTCCTAATAACCCTAAAAACACAGCCTTAATGACAAGTGGAAAAGCCACAGGTCTATGAAACACATGGGGTTGTTGTCATCAGAGAAAAACTTGAAACCCTCTTGCTTTTCTGTACAAATGGATTATTGAAGTCTATCTAAAATATTTATTTGATATGAAAACATGAGCGACATGAGCTCTTGCACAGAATGCCAAAACACAGGTGTAGTACACAGCTACTACAACCATTTATTTTTATTAACTATAGCTGGAACTAGACTGATAGAGGTCATCTAAAAAGAATTTGCCATCAAAGATGTGGAAAAGAAACCCAGCTGTGGTAGTTCTTTACAGGCTCCCTGAGTGCATTTCCTTACTTCCTGTGGAAGTGTCCCATTTCCTGTCTCGATTTCCTGGAATCTGTGATCCATGTTGAGGAGGGAAACACTAAACTTGTGCCGGATCTTTCTGACATTATTAGTACTCAGGCAAATTGTCTAATAATTCTCCTCTGTACCAGCATTCTGGAATTTCAGACTGGTTCCATGTGTACATCAGAGAATTAGCCTGCAGTCAGGAAAGAGGCCGACAGTAGATCATTGTCTGCAGTCAAGTGGCAAATGCAAACCTGCACAGACTGCTGGTTTAATTTTCCACAGAAAACAATGTTTTCCTGCACCACACTGTATTAAATAAAAGGATGAAATTCTACAGCTGCTTTTAACCCAAAGTGCTACCACGCTTGAAGCCCAAGTAATATTCGGGTTAGCTTCCTTGCCCAATTAAAGAACAACAGATTTTTTTCTCCTTCACTTTGTGGCCTTAAAACCTTTCAATTCCTGGTCCACTGTTCCTAACCAACTGGTCACCTTTTGGGTAAGCTCCAACCAGGCTAGAACTTGGATAACTAAACCACTACACTGAGGTAGCTAACCTCTTGACAAGATTTGGTTAAGCTGGTCACAACAAAAATGTATATCTATCCTTTTTTTTAACTACAATTATTTAAGGTAAAGACATTGTAATTAGCCATGCACACAATATAATACAAATGTATTTCCACAATGCATGTAGTCAATGTGGTATCTTTTTGAACTTCCATTTCTATATCAATGAAGTAGACAAAGCAACATGACAGGAAGCATTAGCCTCCACATGATACATGATATTGCAACATTTATTACAAGCCATTTCACAATCCTCCAGCAAGTCATACGTGCCAATTGTGAGCATGACGATGCTAGAGTGTTCTAGCAGTGCTGTGTACGGCAACATCATCCATCCGCAATCTTACTGGTTTGATAACTGTGTTTCGTTAACTGTTCACTCAGTCCACCGTCACAGAACATCAAACTTCTAACACTTTTGATAGAAGAGTTTTCCGCTGAGCACTGGGTCGAATTCAAACCCACGCTGCAGCAGTAATGTGCACCGGAGGCAGCAGCTCAGACCGATGGACCACCCCAGACTACTTAGACTTTGTGGTTAAAGAGAGTTATGAGCTCTCCTTTCCGTCAACAGTCTGAGTCATGTCTGCATATTTGGGCTGTGTCCTCATCACTGGATCTCTGGCCAGTAGAACTAGCACCTTTTACTTCCTGTCAGGTGACTGTGAAGAAGCTCTAAGCTGGCTACAGAAAGGGCTAGCCTAAATATAGAAGGCCAATTCTCTCAGCTAGGCCTATGTTCCAACCTCTCACCATGATGACATCAGCCTCAAAATTCCAATGGAAGTTCTGCACGCCTTCCTTGTTGCCTGGGTACAGCCAAGAAACAGGGAAACAAGAGGCTGTGTGAAGGAGCCAGAAATTGAGGGTGAGCTAATACTGCTTGGGATAGCACAAAGCTAGTGTTAAGCCAGCTTTTCATCTGAGTGCAACAGAATGTAGGATCTAAATGAAATATGGTGGAAATTAAAAGGAAAGGAATGGGGGAATGGAATGGGATTAATCTGTAGCCAGGTATCCATCACTGATTTGATTATACTCTACCAGCAGCAAGTCTCTATTTCAAAACCGTCTCCCTCAATTCAACACTCATTTCTAAACAACACATGACGATAGATGAGAGACACAGGGGGAATAATATGTGCAAAGTCAGTGGCCTTTTCTCCAACATGGATCTCTCTTCTTCTGTCATGCATAATACATATCTGAAGCACGTGAGGAGCCAATCATCAGAGCTGACAGGCTATTTTGGTGTATGGGAAGGAAGCAGAGCCCTCCAGTCGCCACAACAAAACTGGCATGGTTTACAGGTTTCAAAACACACTTAGCCTGAGCGGGCACAGACAAATGAGCAGTGCCAGAGAGGCTGTGTATGGTGGTCACAGACGTGGCACACACAGGGCATGCTGCCAAACAGCCACCCAGTTGTAATGTCAGGGCACCATTGTGACAGACAGGGCAGTAACAGGCATACACCCAGGGCAATGTGTTCAGAGATCTACAAAATACACAATACACTAACTCTATGGTCTGGGGTGGTCCTGCGGTCTAAGCCACTGCATCTGGTGCACATAATGCTGCAGCATGGGCTCAAATCTGGCGAACTGCTCTTCAGCAAAAACACTTTCCTCTTTCTCCACTGTCTCTATGCCTGAAAAATACTCCTTCAAAAATGAGAAACAGAGTGGAAGACAAACAATTAAATATACTACTAAATAAACACACCAGTGGGACATGACATTTTAAAATGATTTCACATTTCATCACAATGAAGTCGAAAATGAAGATAATTTTGGTGTGCACACATTAAAACTGATATTTCCAAATGGGAGAATACATTTCTCTAGCTTAAACATCAGTTTATTATTGAAATTCAGAAAAAAACATGAATTGCATGGACAAAATTATTGTTACCCAATACCTAAAATATGGTTGCACATTATTTGGCAAAAATACCTACAGTTAAGTTCTCTATGTGCAACTTTTTAGCTCTAAACCATTCAGTTCTGCAATGCTTGAGGGGTGCCTTTTTACCCACCACTGATTTCAGCTCTGGTCATAGGATTTCTATGAGATTAGAGATCTGGACATATTGCTGGCCTCTAAAGTCCAGCATGTCTTCTATAGCCATGCCTGAGCACTTTTTCTTGTGTTTGGAATTGTTGTCCTCCAAGAAGACCCACAGACCCAGTTCCTTGACAATAGGTTGAACACTGTGCTCCAAAACATCTTGGTAATCAACTCATTTCATGATGTTTTTTAAGTGCATTCAAGTGCCCCAGTACCAGAGGCAGCAAAGTAACCCCACAGTATTGTCCAACCACCCTCAGACTTGACTGTTGGTATGGTTTTCTTGACTTGAAACACTTTATTTAGTCATCAGTACATTCTTGCTTTGCCCAAGAAATCTCAACAGGTTTAGCCAAATTCAATGTGATTCTCTTGTGTGTCTCAGGAGTGGGGTGTTCTGAGTAATGTCATACTGTTCTTCAGGTCAGCTTGCAGATTTCTAGCAGTTGCCTCAGGTGCATTATCAAAATCTAAACCAACTTTCAACAATATGAGGTTGTGTTTCTTCTTGCAACCACATCCTGGGCATTTGACTAATGTTCTATAGGCCATAAATGCCTCGATAAATCTGTAGACTGGACCTAGGAGATGGACTAGAATCCTTGGGATGTCTATGTTTGAAGATGTTTTTGTTTATGACGTCCTCAGAGATGTTCTTTGGTCTTCACCACTTTGAAAGTGGTATTTCCTATAATATTCTAGAGGACTGTTTTAAATAAAATAAACAGTTTGTCAGTTTTCTTTCTTTATCCTATGTTGTGGGACAAATTACACAATTTGTGACTAGAAATGTAAACAAACAAAGTATTCTGGCTATTCTTATTTTCATGAGCTCCACCCCCAAAAATATTATGTTCCAGAAAACATGACAGAAATATGCCATGTTGAACAAGCATGCCTCCTGGGATATCTGCTCTATTCGAGAGATTTCTTAATGGTTGAGACATTTTGAACGTCCAGATTTCTATAATTAAAAGATTATTTTATATTTTACAAAATACAGCCCTCCAAAAAGTATCTTGTTAAACAACTGATTCAACTGTATTTAAGGCCAGTATTCAAATTACAAAAAAATTACAAATATCTGAAAATACGTATTTAAAAAATAAGTAAAGAAAAAGTATATAATGCCACAATACTAACTAGCTTACTCAGTGTCCTATAAAACCCAGTTCTGTAGGATCTATCAACTTATTGCTTAACAAGCTGAGCAATAGTTCAATCATGCAGGCCATTTGATAGCGTTAATGTTAGTGTATTATTAAATCGTCCACCAACACTCGATAGGGGGAGTCGCTGAGTTTGTATCAACAATTTAAATGCCAATATGCAACGGTTAGTCCACATATTCATAATTTGCTCTAGAACTATTACTGACATATCCATCTGTGAACCAATTCCAATATTATTTGTAACTTGCCAGCTGAAAACTAAACCATAGATGTACTTACATCGGAAAAACCGCATGGAAAATGAAATCGGTCATTGCATTTGAGGATTTTTTCCAGAAAACTTAAAACCTTGTGAATCATGTTTTCTAAAGGGCAGCCATGTGATCGAATTTTTTGTCTCCCTAAATTGGACTTTGTCTGCTGAGGTCTGGGACATGAAAACGTGTCAAATGTCCCAATATAAATGCCTGTCAAAAATGCTAAAAAGAACATGCGGATAGCAAAGTCCCGAACACATTGTTTGGTGCCTATTCTGTATTCTATTCTCATGCCCATATAATTCATTACATTACATTTACATTTCAAGTGGTATGGGTACACAGTACCAACCTTGTATAAGCTGGGACTTGGATAGCTCTCTTCTGTCCTCGGGAAAAGATTCAACCAGTCTTTTGAATAGTCTCCCCAAATCTGAATAACTCCTGTGCAAGTACAAAACGTTTCTATCCGACCACTCGGTTCTGATTTCGTAGAATTCTTCTTCCTCTCCTCTTTGACTTATGATCAATCTCCGGATCCCGTTCACCCAGCAATCCTTGACAAACATGTTGACCAGAGATGTCCCCTCGAAAATCGCCGATGCCATTCCGATGCAGTCAATCCAGCATTCTAAGAGGGTATGGGACGTTCGATTTAATTGTAAGTTAGAATATCATAGGCCACACTCACCTGGGCAAAAAAGCTTAATAACATTGACCATAAATAGCGAAAATGTCGCAAATGACTCCTTAACTTACTAACAAAAAAACTATTATAATCCAACGGATGTGGTGACCACTTCCAAAACTACTGACCTAACTCAAAAACCGTTACAGCCTATCAGCAAATGGATTTTAGTTTCGCTTGCTCAGCCCATCCACAAACAATCTCAAACGTGGCACTGACACCGCAGGGCAAGAAAATAAGGTATTATTATCAAACAAGATAATCTTCCCTGACCTCAAATAGACAAAGAATATCAATTTTGATATTTTTCAATCGTAATTATTTATTTGACTAGTCTACTTTTGAAGTTCACGGTCACAGATTATATGACGCTTTAGGAAAGTTGGCAAACCGAAATTATATTAGGCCCAGTGTTTTTTTAATCTTACTGTTCTTTTGTGAGTCTTCTGATTGATCTTGATACGCTCATGTAGATGAAAGCCGTTTGCATATTCGCCGTGCTGTTCTTCAAGGTTACCCTAGTTTGCCGACTTCTGCCTTGTGAGGGTACATTTTGCTCACTGCCTATCACAGTTGACGGATTTGTCGCTCCAGCAAAATATCTGTTTGCTTCCTCCCGTCGCAGAAGTTGACTCCTTTACTCTCGCTCCCGCCTTCTTCCTCTATCCTCGTCAACATTGATTATTCTATGCAAGGAATTCAACTGCCCTAACAAACCAAATGAATCAGCGGTCACTGTTTCAGTACACAATTGGAAGATTTCAAGATGTGCAAAATAGTGGGGAATTTTATGCGATGGTTAACCATCCATGATATTGCAATTATAACACTGACACCCAACATAGCCAAATGTTTTCGTAATAGGTGATGTCCAAAACATACTTTTTTCTTAAGTAAAAAAGGGCATAATGTGGCCCAGACGTAGGCTAGCATTTAGTAGTTTTGTTGTCTGTCAATAAGGTTGTTGTGGCATCAGTATATGATTATTTTGACATCAGAAAACTGACATTTTGAAAACTGTCTACTTCTGGTGTAGTGTCTACTGCTCTGACAACACACCATTTGCTACAACTATTTGTTTTAGGCCATGCAAGTATGACTCAGTATTTTTGCTTGTGATCTCTCGATTATTTCTCAATATTGGAAATATTATATTCATAATTATACAAATTTAAAATAAATATTATTAATGTACAATAGCATATATTGACAAAAAAACATTCAGAGCTAAAGCAGCTTTTGGAAGTGTATTAACGTGGTCTAAGCTGCTGTCTTCTATGCACATGTACTGCTGCAGCATAGGTTGGATTTCATCCTATTGTTATTTCAGCAGAAACTTGCAGCAGAATATGTCCTAAGAGATTGCATAAAGAGCACCATTGAGGCAAGTATAATTCATGTAAGTCATGCCATCAGCAGGGATCAGCCCACTTGACTCCAACTGGTCAACAGGAGCCAGGGAGGATGTAATTAATCTAATATCAAAGTTCACATTTAACAGACAAGTTAGAAAGACCGTTTCTATACCAAATTCAGCAAATACAGTAATTTCAATACATCAAGATAACTTTGATACTTTAAGTATTTGATTGCCCTTTCCCAATTTGGAGAGGGGTTAAATGCTCTCCATTACATATTTGATCCTTTTAAAAATATTTAGCAAATATTTAAATTTCGATTGGGGAAGTTGATCAGTTTGTTTATTTCACACACAAAGACTTAATCCCAAATGTACTGTGGATACCACCAGACAATATTTTCCATCACATAAATGCTGTATATCCACTCTGATGTGATTCTAATATAATATATATACCATTGAATGTCAATGTTTAATGGTTTAGCTTTTCCAGAAATGTGTTTTACAGACTTGAAATATAGAAGGCATTTCATTATCTGAGGCCTTTGAAAATTATGTCAGAGGGATGTATTTTCTTTGTCTACAAATATAAATGTGAAACAAACTTATGGGTTTTGATGAAGTATAACATTTGAACTACTAGCTCATGACATCCAAAGTCTTTATTTGTCAAATGGACTTCCCCCTCTATATTTACACACTGCTGTTTTTTTGGTACTGGTGTTCAATTTGTTTTCACTTTCAAATCAGCAGACAAAAACAAAGAGCTAGCACAATTGAGACCAACAACCACAATGTTTTCAATCATTTGGTTATCAGACCATTAAATGGAGTAGAATAGTGTACATTATTTCTTTCTGCAACATCAGTTGTATAACAGTTACAATTGATATGCACAACTAGTAGGGGCTCACAATACATACAGTGCTACCTGCTGACGTAGTTGTCTGTGATTATGACAAACTTTGGCTAATTGTATTTCCTTTCATCAAAAGCGCAAATAGGGCATATCAGCATGAAACAACTGCCATTTCAAGTTGGCCTTGAGGAAGGGAATTTACTAAATACATTTTTTGTCATCATTTAGTTTTAGTAACTAAAAATCCTGCGTTGTGTGGCTCCAGATGGAGGCAGGACTCTGGCAGGAACTTACATATCTGTGTCATACTTGTGGAGGAAACTATCCCAATAAAAGATTGTGGCGGTAATTTTATATGAATATATTAGAATTTTAATCGATGACAACCTCTCTTTTGATTTGCATATTCAGCAACTTGCAAAAAAACTAAAGCTCAAGTTCTGATTTTATTTTAAGAATAAGGCTTATTTTCCTTTTGAAGCTAAAAGGACGTTTCAGCTACTTGTATGCCTATACTGGACTATGGTTATATTTTTTCTTCTCTTTATTGGCAAGATGTTGGACAGATACAATTATGCAAAGACACTAGACTGTAGTAGATAACTGATCCCATTACTGGGGGGATAATCTTCTTAAATCAATCTGTTGATTTAGAGGGAGAACGAGCACTATGGCAAAGGATGGCAGAAACTGTGCTTAGTTACAATGGTTATTCAACACTATGAATGGCCAAACTAAGATTCCTGGGGTGTCCACCAAATTTGAGCTAGCTAATGTTAACATCACTAGCCATTTTAGACTGATTTCGCTAGCTAATGACAACACTGCCATCAGTCTAAATAATTTTGATGAGGAAGACAATGTTTTTCTCTACTTAATATTTGCCACTTTATTAATGTCAGCATATTTCCAGGCCTCTATAGGGTAATGTAAAGGAAACAGTAATAAGCCCATGTTTAGAATCATGAGCAATATTGAACTTGTTTTTGAAGTAACAAAGATGAAATCCATGAATAGGAGACAGGTATTCTCAACCAAATTGTCTGTATCCTTTATTGCTGTTACAATGTGGAGTTCAGAGATGTGAGAGAACTGCATCAAAGACATGTCTTTAAATGTCCATTTAAATCCAAAAGCCTTATGAAAAGTAAATCCAACAGCTTTATGGACTAAATTAATAGCAGTGCACCAGACATAAATGGGGGAGTATAGAGTGTAAATTGTTCAACCTTGCAGATTTAGTTAATGGCTATTGAGCCGCCAATTTCTGGAACATTTCTTATAGGCTATAAAGGCTACATTTGAAACAAGGGTCCACCAGATCATCAAGTGTCTGGGAACTAGGTTATTGGCAGAGCAACAAGGTTGATTTTGTAACTCTTGAATGCAATTTAATACCTACTTATTGTCAAGAGAAGAACAATGTTCTATCCTCTCTTCTATGGCTCATTAACCACCACTATACAGTAATGTTTCATTGCTAAGTGCTTTAAGGAGTGGCTGGCTGGGTTTCGGTTGAGGAAAACCTATAACAGTTCACCATAATGAGGATTCGGCTGTGATTAACAATTGTATTCTAAATTAGTGTCCTCAGGCTATCGCTGCTGGTAAATGCTACTAATGACACTTGAGAATACAGGAAATTGCAAGTTAATTGCAAATGAAAACAAGTTGTAATTTGTGTTGCCATGGCCTGTGTGGTCCTGCTGTTATAACGGTTCACCAGTATGACCAAGTTGATATGGGTTTGACGTGTCCCTTCAAAGCTAAAAATATGAATTATTATTATTATTACTTTTGTAAAAACACATGCACAGATACACACGGACACAATGAAACATACAAAACATTTCTTTCCGCCCAACTCTTTTACTGGGTACCAAACTAAACATGCATAGAATACAAGACAGCATGATTTATTGAGAACATTTTTATATGATTTCAAGCATAGCAGAGCAGACCCGTTTTATACAGATCTAGAGAACCTGCAAGTACCCTTAAAATGATCCCCACCACTGTGGGCGTACAATCAGAAACAGAACACATACAAAGGACCTCAGACTAATCTCATTCCCAGAATCTTCTGTCCAAATATAAAGAAAGTTTAGTGGAACACTTCAACCAATGTGACCTTCTTTAGCCAATAAGAAAGCAATGAAAAAATCTTACCACGATAGACATTGGTTTTAATCAGCTTAGTTTACCAACTGATCATCTACCATCATATTACCATTATGAAACGTTGCTGGCTCGGGCTAGACTGGGTGTAGTCAAAGCTTTTGTTTACAAGATGCCACACTTACACACATTGTGTATTTTGATTGGCTAAAATTAAAAGATGACAAATACGGTACACTTCCAAAGAATTACACAGTCCCTCTCTAAAGGCCGACTGTAAATGGAAGTTGTTCCAGGCTCATATGAGTGTTTGCAACAGCCTAGGGACAAGGACACCCTCAGAGCAACACAAGGACACCCTCAGAGCAACACAAGGACACCCTCAGAGCAACACAAGGACACCCTCAGAGCAACACAAGGACACCCTCAGAGCAACACAAGGACACCCTCAGAGCAACACAAGGACACCCTCAGAGCAACACAAGGACACCTTCAGAGCAACACAAGGACACCCTCAGAGCAACACATGCACCTCTGTGGGCATTGTACCATCCCTGTATGCATTTTAAATGGCGCCCTATTCCCTACACTGTATTGTGCTTTACTAAACTGGCAGGCCTGGTAAAAAGGATAAGGAAATTTAGTTTCAGCTTAGTAATGGAAGAGAAGAAAGATCTCCAGTTAGGTGAGAATAATGTGGTGCCAACACATGAAATCTATCGTAACGGCTTTATCATTCAAAGCACATGTTTATGTCTTCTTTAATGGATTTTTTTCACTCCAGGAGGAGGCATAAATTAAGAAACTGTCCTATTAAAGGTCATGATCTGAACCAGGAGAAAATGTTATGGAAGAGAAAGACTTGATTATTGCGTACGTTCCTTATGCTTTTTGGATGTTGTGCTTAACAGTTATAAACTCTATTAACATTAACATTTGTATTAATTGAGTATCTAAGCAAATAACATTTGCTTAGAAACTTACAGAAGTAGTTCCAGCGCCTTGACACAACTACACATTTTTACTGGCCCAGTGCACTAACCACTAACTGCCAACCCAAGTTCATATGAACATTGGCTGACACCTTTATCAAGCAGTAATTACTTTGAGCTGCTAATATGGTGGTCTAGCTAGATACCATCCATCCATCATCTTCCGCTTTATCCGGGGCCGGGTCGCGGGGGCAGCAGTCTAAGCAGGGATGCCCAGACTTCCCTCTCCTCAGACACTTCCTCTAGCTCTTCCGGGGGGGGGACCGAGGCGTTCCCAGGCCAGCCGGGAGACATAGTCCCTCCAGCGTGTCCTAGGTCTTCCCCGGGGTCTCCTCCCGGTGGGACGGGACCGGAACACCTTCCCAGGAAGGCGTTCCGGAGGCATCCGAAACAGATGCCCAAGCCACCTCAGCTGACCCCTCTCGATGTGGAGGAGCAGCGGCTCTACTCTGAGTTCCTCCCGGGTGACCGAGCTTCTCACCCTATCTCTAAGGGATCGCCCGGCCACCCTGCGGAGAAAGCTCATTTCGGCCGCCTGTATCCGGGATCTTGTCCTTTCGATCATGACCCAAAGCTCATGACCATAGGTGAGAGTAGGAACGTAGATTGACCCTTAAATCGAGAGCTTCGCCTTGCGGCTCAGCTCTTTCTTCACCACGACAGACCGATACATCGACTGCATTACTGCAGAAGCTGCACCGATCCGTCTGTCAATCTCCCGTTCCATCCTTCCCTCACTCGTGAACAAGACCCCTAGATACTTAAACTCCTCCACTTGAGGCAGGCACTCTCCACCAACCTGAAGTGGGCAAGCCACCCTTTTCCGACTGAGGACCATGGCCTCGGATTTGGAGGTACTGATTTTCATCCCCACTTCACACTCAGCTGCAAACTGTCCCAGTGCGTCCCCTTAATGATGCGTAAGATTTTGAGTACCGTGACGTCACCCGGTATGGCGAAGCCGGGGCCCCACCCTGGAGCCAGGCCCGGGGTTGGGGCTCGTATGTGAGCGCTTGGTGGCCGGGCCTTCCCCCATGGGTGCGAAGAGGATTGGGCGGCAGTCGAAGGCAGGGGCCTAGACAACCCGATCTCTGGACACGGAAACTGGCTCTAGGGAAACTGTAGGTCCTGCATTTGAATGTCATCACTGTAAAAACAAAGTATGCATTATGATTTGTTCTGATTAGACAAACACTTTGCTAGATACAACCTACAAGCTATGTTATAGTAAGCCTAAAATAAAACAGTTTACGGTTATATTGCAATTATTTCTGGTGGATTTTCGAAGTACGCATCTGTGCATGCTTTTTGGGAAAATATGTGCTCGATCAAAACCCCTTGGGCAGTAAAAGAGTAGGGGTGTCCACGATTCTCTCATCTTTTCACTTGATGAAAAAGTCATTTATCGTCACAAATATTGATAGTTATTGTATCAATGTCATTCACTAATGAAAGAAAAACAAAACATTTTGTGCCATGAAATGAAATAGCTTTGCCTGTGTAAAGTTCATATTCAGTGAATTTCAGTCAAAAAAGTTTTTTTGACTATTCCAAGTGGTAAGTTAGTAGATACTAGTAAGCCTATTACTGGCTAACCAGCTGTTAAAATGGCCTGTGGCAAAAGCTATACATTTAATAGATGATATTTGTGGTGGAGGTAAACTTAATAAGAAGTCACTTTTGTTAGTCAGTTTAACACAATGCTTAATGGTGTCCAGCGAAAAAACTTGGGGTGATGTTAATGCGTGGCAAAATTATCTAATGTCAAGGTGCTATACCAACATTGGGCAAATGTATAGCACTGTGGCATAGTGGTTTGAGATACAGCCTCTCATGTGGGAGACCTGGGTTTGAGGCCAGTACAGGCTTCAATATTTATCACTTTTTATTGCGGGCCTGCTGAACTAGGCTTGCCTGGTTCCTTTTCTGGTTATTGGACACAAGTAACAAAGCAGTACAAAACAGTACAAGCTGGTAAGCTGTACATTAATCTCTGTCTTAGATTACAGTGATATAATTTACAGTACCAGTCAAAAGTTTGACAGACCTACTTATTCAAAGCTATTTCTTAATTTTACTATATTCCATATTGTAAAATAATAGTGAAGTCATCAATGCTATGAAATAACACATATGGTATCATTTAGTAACCAAAATAGATGTATATTTTAGATTCAGTAGCCACACTTTTCCTTGATGACAACTTTGCAGACTCTTGGCATTCTCTCATGAGGTAGTCAACTGGAATGCTTTTCCAACAGTCTTGAATATGTTCCAACAGTCTTGGAATTCCCACGTATGTTTAGCAATTGGAGTCTCATCTTAAACCATCTCAATTTGGTTGAGGATGTGTGATTGTGGAGTCCAGGTCATCTGATTTAGCACCATTACTCATTTTCTTTGTGAAATAGCCCTCCTGCAGCCTGGAGGTGTGTTTTGGGTCATTGTCCTGTTGAAAAACACATGATACTCCCACTAAGCACAAACCAAATGGGTTGGCGTATCGCTTCAGAATGCTGTGATAGCCATGCTGGTTGAGTGTGCTTTGAATTCTAAAGAAAACAACAGGCAGTGTCACCAGGAAATCACCCACACACCATCATACCTCCTCCTCCATGCTTCACCATGGAAACCACACATGCAGTGATCATCCGTTCACCCACTCTGCTTCTCACAAAGACAACGGCGATTGGAACCAAATATCTCAAATGTGGACTGGAGAAAAGGACAGATTTCCTCCAGTCTAATATCCATTTCTCATGTTTCTTGGCCCAAGCAAGTCTCATCTTATTGGTGTCCATCCAGGCCCGGATAATCTGTGGCCCCCCTGTTTTGCTTCCCCTTAAACACTGCAAATGGTATATGAATTAGATATGCCCCCCCATTGATAAAAATGCCCCCTCAGTCATTTACTTCCTGGAGCCGGTCCTGTGTCCATTGGTGGTGGTTTCTGTGGGAATTAACCATAAAGGCCTGATTCGTGTAGACTCCTCTGAGCAGTTGATGTTGAGACGTGTCTGTTACTTGAACTGTGAACTTATTTGGGGTGCAATCTGAGGTACATTTATTTGCCGATTTCTAAGACTGTTAACTAATGAATTTATCCTCTGTAGTAGATGAGTCTTCCTCTCCCTCAGCAGTCCTCATGAGAGACAGTTTCATCATAGCGCTTGATGGCTTCTGTGACTGTACTTGAAAGTTCTTAAAATTTTCCAGATTCACAGACATTCATGTCTTAAAGTAATGATGGACTGTCATTTCAATTTGCTAATTTGAGCTGTTCTTACCCGAATCTGGACTACTACAATACAGACACATTTATGGTCTTCTTCATAGCAACCCTTGTCACAACACACACCCAGCAAATGGGCTAAACTCAGTCGAGAAGCACTCACGTGGGGCTCTTAAGTAATTAACACAGGTGTTGCCTAATTAGGCCTTCATGCTATGTAAAATGTCATATCACTCTGAGGAAGACGCACCTGAGCGTCGAAACGTCAGTCATCATTTATTAAAAAGGTTTCTAAGAGTTTGATACCGGCATGATTTCAGATTTTTGAGTGCTCCAACTTCCCCCAGTTTTTTCTAGTTGTTGTCAATGTTGTTGAGCACCCCTCCTGTTTTTTCTTTCATGTGCGTTACCTACTTTTTCACATTAAGAAGGAAATCAATTCCACAAATTAATTAACACATGTTAATTGAAAAGCATTCCAGGTGACTAACTCATGAAGCTGGTTGATAGAATGCAAGTGTGCCAAGCTGTCATCAAATATAAATGTATTTTCATTTGTTTAACACTTTTTTAGTTACTGCATGATTCCATAATGTGTTATTTGATAGTTTTGATGTCTTCACTATTATTCTACAATGTGGGAAATAGTAAAAATAAAGAAACACCCTTGAATGAGTAGGTGTGTCCAAACCTTTGACTGGTACAGGCCTCAAACACTACCCTAAAGGCACTTGATTCTGTATGTATAGTGTCATGCAGCCCTAAGATTTATTACCAACCAAAAGTGTCTAACACCTCATTGTGAACTCTATATTACTGCTGGCTGGTCTTAGTTGACAGTGTAGGCTTAAACATTGGTATGCTATGACTAAAAAGTCAATTTTGGGAAATAAAATAAATACCATTTACAGTCTCACTCCTACTTCTAGTATAAAACTATTCTAGTTATTAATGATGATTTTTTATGGTTTGGTAATGTCTGATATTTTCCTGCCACCCCACTCCTCACTGCTTTCTTGGTTGGAACAGGTCTCTCTTGGTAAATGAGATGAAATAACCTGTATAAATAAAGGTTAATTAAATATAACTAAAATGTTTTTATAATTCTCAGGACCTCTGCTGCTCTACTGATGTTTTCAAATTGAATTATATATACTGTGGCATGTAGACTGTAGAAAAACAGCAAATACAGTACATAAGCTCTGCTAGTTTGCTGTTCATACTGTTGGTAGTAGCCTACCAACAGCTCAGGAAATACACACTCCTGAACAGCATCTGAAAATGCGACGATTTTCTATATACTGTAGAGTGCACTGCTTTTGCCATGCAGCCCAGGTCAAAATGTGTTACGTTTTACTTGATGGCAAGGTTGTCCCTTACATTGTACGTCACAGAGACAGAGACATAGATGTAGATTTAATGTTGATGTAGTCGGGAATGAGAGACTTGTATACTTGCTGAGTGTACAGTTTTATGGCAACTCAGGTGGGGGAATGGATTTGCCAACTTCATGTTTATTGGAGGCATTGGTTAGCCACCTGCTTTCCTAACCTTCAGCCTTCACTAATCCCTTTGGCTGTTTACTCCAACTTATCAACATAGTCATAACCACAGAATGTATATGGTCATAAGCCTTTAAAATCATAGGCATTACTATTGAAGGTGTTCTCAAAGGGTGAAACACAGCGTTGACGTACAATTGAACTACAACAGCTTTACCAACATGTTGAGTCATCTTCCAGTGGTAGGAGTCTTCGCTGAGTAACTGTTTTTTGGCATGCTGTGATCCAGTGTTTTTCTGTGCTCAAGCCATATGTCAGGAAGTAATGACACATGCACATTGTATTTCAGAAGAAAGACAATTTTCTCTGAAGGATAATTGGGCCACTCGGTTTGGAGTAAAGCCTTGCTCTATGCTTGAGCTGCATTGACAGTGTAAGCATATTGTCCACCCGCCTCATTTTGGTGGAATACTTTTGAAAGATAGAAATTGGGAAACTAAATGTTACCTCTGTTCCGAGGGATTGTGCGTGTGTTACCATGAATGTATGAGGATGTGTGTGTATGTTTGGAAATAGGGGCGTAGCTTAAAGTTTGGAGAGTGGCTTTGTAAGGAATGGAACAGATGAATGTCTGCTCCACCACCAGTGAGGGAGGGGGAGTCCATGATCCTTTGCCAAAGCACCTTGAAATAAACCTTGAAGCAAACCTTCATAAAGTTCTGCTAGTCACATGAATGATTTGTCAAGTCTTAGCAATTGTGTGGTCTAGGCAGAATGAACAGAACAAAATGAATGCCATCAAATAGTTTCTAACCACAAATGACAGTGTCACAATGCATTTATTTGAACTTTAAGTTTCCTTCTGCTGTCATGAGTTCAGTATTTTATCAATTCAATACCACTTTAAACATGGAAGTGGACATGTGAGGTGCGAGGGGAGCACGTGCGTAAAAGGAGAGGCAAAAATACGAAAACGACAATGACACGAGAACAGCGTTTCTAGACTTTTTATAACGATGCTCATGCAGTACCACACGCTCACGACAACAACAGGACACAGTAAAAGTGTCCCGTGAAGTGCGGGTGCTGAACAGAGAACTTAAATAACCACATAACAACTGATGAGGTGCAGGTGTGTGGGTGCCCTGCTGCCACCATCTCCAACTGGCGGTTAGTAACCCGGTGAGGTGGCGCGCCGGAGAGGGAGAGAGCGCGCAGCGCCACGTGGAGCAGCCCTCACAGGATATGCTGTTCTTGAGTAAAAAAAGTTGACTGTAATTGATTTACGCAGACCTCCGGCCCCTTCATTTCAGATGTTAAAAGCAGCAGTCAAGCTTTGGTTGGACATTGTGTCAAATTGACGACTAAAGGAATGGAATCCTTTAAATCTTTAAATCCTTGTTTGCAGCACCAAGAGGACTCTGCAATGCAATTTAAAGCAGTTTGTTTCATGCCCTATAAGTACAGACCAATACAATTATCCTGTGAAGAGCAGGAAAATGACGATGTCTGCAGCCAATTTCATTCACTAATTCTTAATCCACTACACTGATGGGGATGTTTTAAAAAGCATACACACCAAGGACATTTCTGGAACAGGGCAGGTGTGAACAGAGGCCTCAGGTAAATCATAGGCACATGTGTATATATCAACTCTTTACACAACTGTATGTGTTCTAATTAGGTTATTTCAAATCAATGGGCCTGGAGTCCAGTATTACTGTATCTTCCAAATAAAACAATCATCAGAGTAATTAATCTTTGTGAGGTTCTCTGTCACTGTAAAGAGCTAAATGTCATCAGACCATTTAACGTTTTCTCTAGCTTAATGTAATTTTGAGCATGCTCTAACAAGTATGCCGGTGTTTGTATCGCCACTCAAGTTTGATTGTTTTCGTCAATGTGAGCCCCACCAGAGCAAAATACCTCACTGCTGCTGGGGGTGATTAACACGACAAAGTATTGCAATTCTTTACTACAAAACACTGGCAATAAACATACAGTACAAATTTTCAATTAACAGGTGTTCCATGTTAAAGGTTTATTTTAATGCATTACAGTTGGTATAAAGAGGGTGACAAGCTAGGGCGGGAATACAGTTGACCATTGTTAAGTCAGCACGGTTGTAGTATGCATTATGGCAAGAACTTTGAACGTTTCTTCAACTGCAGTCTCATAACCCATCAAGCGCTATGATGAAACTGGCTCTCATGAGGACCGCCTCATGAGAGGACAAGAAAGGAAACCCAGAATCACCTCTGTTGCAGAGGATAAATTCATCATACGTTTTCCAGCCTCAGGAATTGCCAATTAATTGCAGGCCAAATAAATAGTTCACAGAGTTCAAGTAACGGATGCATCTAAACATCAAGAGAGAATGCCTAGAGTGTGAAAAGCTGTCATCAAGGTTACTTTGAAGAATCTAAAATATTAATGTATTTTGATTTGATGAACACTTTTTTGATTGCCACAATTCAAAATAAAAAAATTCCATAGTAAAACTAAAGAAATACCCTTGAAGGAATAACTTTTGACTGGTACAGCATATGCCCCTCTCTCCAAATCATTACAGATGGCCACTCTCCAAAGCTATCTGGGCTAGCATATAAATCTCAGTCAGCTTTCCTGCATCTTCCCTCAGTTCAAACATAAATCCCAACCTCCGACAAGGCCATACGCTTAGGGTTCGCTTCAGAAACCACTCCCTCGTCCCCTATACCCCCTGCAAATCCTCTTCCAGCCCCTCCACTCTTACAAACCAAACAGTGGAAACCCATAAAATGTCAACTGGAAATAGTAAACGAAAAGGGTAAAAACAAAGGGATTGAGGCATCTGTCGGAGAACAAAGAACATCTGCGTAGATGGAGACAGGCGGTCCCCGGGCTCAATGAGAGACAATATGCGCCTGGGGCAATTACTTCCACACAGCCTCGTTCACCAGGAGGAAGTCATCTGGAGCTGGAGCCATAACTCTGAGCCAGTCCACACTCCCAGACAAAACCCTGTGAAGAGCGAGGATGCCGGTTGGGCCAGGGGAGACATATGCTAGCTAAAGAGCCTGAGTGTTTTTAACTGACCCGGTAATGGACTGCGGTCGCCATCAAGGTGCATCTGCTGGAGCCCGTGTTTTATGGGCCGGGTCTTATTGTGTTTCTACTGACGTTGTGTGAGTAAAGGCTGTAAGGTTCTTATACAAAGAGGAGACCTAAAGTCTGCAAGCCCATATTTCAGATCAGTGAAAAACTGATGGTGAAAGGCCACAGAGCTGATTGTGGCTGCTGACTGCTTCACATCTCTCTCTGACCCACAGGAACACATCTACAATTATTTTTAAACCATAATGAACCACACCAATCATAGTAAAATAAAGAGCTACACAGCAAATTGGCCAGTGCTAGCTTCATTGTTGATTTTTCAATTATTGTGTTAATTAGGTTGTGACATTAATTTGTTGAGTATTAAATTGGTAAAGTAACTCCTGAGGTTGTGTTGAAAACCATAATTTTGTGAGAGTGTGATTGTTGTATAAGTTATATTATGTCAGCTTTAAGTGTAAAACATTCCCAAACCACTCCTGTCATTAAAATGTTTCCTGCATTCTCATTGATCGGTTCATTGATGTTACTGCATGCAAAATAAAATCTACCATTCAAAGGTTTGGGGTCACTTAGAAATGTCCTTGTTTTTGAAAGAAAAGCTAATTTTCTGTTTACTAAAATAAATTAATTAATCAGAAATACGGTGTAGACATGTTGGTAATGACTATTGTAGCTGGATACAGCTGCCTTTTAATGGAATATCTACACAGGCGTACAGAGGCCCATTATCTGCAACCATCAGTCCTGTGTTCCAGTGGCACGTTCTGTTGGCTAATCCAAGCTTATTAGGTAATCGATCATAAGAAAACCCTTTTGCATTTATGTTAGCACAGCTAAAAACTGTTGTGATGATTAAAGAAGCAATAAAACTGGCCTTTTGATTAGTTGAGTATCTGGAGCATCAGAAACTGTGTACTCAATTACAGGCTCAAAATGGCCAGAAACAGAACTTTCTTCTGAAACTTATCAGTCTATTCTTGTTCTGTGAAATGAAGGCTATTCCATGCGAGAAATAGCCATGAAACTGAAGATCTCGTACAACGCTATGTATTACTCCCTTCACAGAACAGCGCAAACTGTCTCTAACCAGAATAGAAAGAGGTGTGGGAGTCCCTGGTGCAAAACTGAGCAAGTGGACAAGTAAATTAGTGTTTAATTTAAGAAACAGATGCAAAAAACACCAGTCCCGATGTCAACAGTGAAGAAGCGACTCCAGAATGCTGGCCTTCTAGGCAGAATTGCAAAGAGAAAGCCATATCTCACAATATTGTCCACAATACTGGACAATAAAAAGAAGAGATTAAGATAGGCATAAGAACAGACACAGGACAGAGGATAATTGGAAAAAATTGTTTTGGACAGACAAATGAGTTTGAGGTGTTCAGATCACAAAAAAGAACATTTGTGAGACACAGACCAAATGAAAAGATGCTGGAGGAGTGCTTGACCCCATCTGTCAAGTATGGTGGAGGCAATGTGATGGTCTGAGGGTGCTTTGGTGGTGGTAAAGTGAAAGATATGTACAGGGCAAATGGGACTCTGCAACGCCATGCCATACCCGGTGGACTGCGCTTAATTGGAGTCACATTCCTCTTACAGCAGGACCAAAAGCACAACTC
Organism: Esox lucius; assembly: GCF_011004845.1. Classification (NCBI taxonomy): domain Eukaryota; kingdom Metazoa; phylum Chordata; class Actinopteri; order Esociformes; family Esocidae; genus Esox; species Esox lucius. The sequence goes on from NC_047589.1 coordinate 4,020,181, forward strand.
CAAACTATGCAAGAACTATTTAGGGAAGGAGCAGTCTGGTGGAATTCTGTCTATAGTGGAGTGGCCAGCACAGTCACCGGATCAGTTGTGGGAGCAACTTTACTGTATCGTACATAAGAAGTGCCCATCAAGCTAGTCCAACTTGTGGGAGGAGCTTCAGGAAGCATGGGGTGAAATTTCTTGTGACTACCTCAACAAATAAACAACTAGAATGCCAAAGGCCTGCAAGGCTATATTTCCTCTTCAAATTAATTTCATGTTTGTTTTCATTGGAAACATGGACATTTCTAAGTGACCCCCAACTTTTGAACAGTAGGGTATATCAAAATTTTATTTCTTAGGTTAAATCACGGGAGAAAAAATATTCAAACAAATTTGCAATTTCTTAAACTCAAATGGTTACATAGAATTGTTCTAATAGGGATTTTCAGTGACATTTGTTTAAACATTGATTCTGGTAAAATATCAATCCTATTGTTATTAGACCTTCAGTGTTTGACACAGCTGAACATACAAAATTGCTAGAGAGACTGAAAAACAAGCTTTGTCTAAGTGACTTGGTCCTAAATACTTGGTTTCCATAGGCATCTACGGTGCCCTCCATGATTAACGGCATCCCTAGTAAAGATGAGTAAGCAAGAAATGGAACCAGGCAAGACTAGCACGATTAGAAAGAATGAATGTTGTTGCCCTCACTGGATTCAAAATGGGGTCTTCTATGTGACAGGCGGTGTCTTTAACCACTACGCCACTGAGCTGTACAGTGTTCTGTGGTCTGCCTTCATTGTTAGTTAAAACAATTAGTCGTAACTCCACAGTTCTCGAAACAAATTCCCTACATCACCTAATATCTCAACCAACTACAGGTATAACAGGGTTGATACCCTACATTAAACTTGTTCAATTAGAAAGAGATTGGGACATACTACCTCGTCATACAATTGCGTCTCGCCATTAGATCATTTTGTCATTCATTAACTACTTGGAATAGTCATAAGAATTCAGCAATTTCTAGCGAGACTGAAAATCTACTTTACACTGCTAAAATTATTTCATTTCATGGCACAACAATGTAAGTTTTTCTTTCATTCGTGAATGACATTGATACAATTACTATCAATATAGGTCAAGTAAAATGACGAGAGAGTCGTTGGAACCCATCCTCTTACTGCGCAAGAGGTTGTGGTCTATATTACCCTAAAAAGCATTCTTGCATGTGCACTTAAAAAACCCAGTAGAAATAGTCACAATATAACTGCAAATAGTTTTATTTTAGGTTGACTATAACGTAGCTACAGAAGCTTGTAGCCAGCAAAGTTTTTGTTTTTTCCGGAAACAAATCATGATGCATACATTGTTCTGTCAGAGGCAAGGATCAAACATGGTTCGTCATCAAGGCAGTCCATGTCTCTAACCACTACGCAATTTAACAATGTGCAGTCAGTCAGTCAGGCACTCAGTTTGAGACATTCGCTGTTCATCTTTTGGTGAATTAGCTCAATGTCACAGCAAAAACATTACAAACATCCAACCTTTAATCAAAGTACATTTATTCTGTGAATTTATTTATCAAGAAATAATTATATCTAACAAAACAATGATGAGGACCATATAGACTCATTCACAGCTTTACTGTATATCCTGTACAGCCATCTGCAGTTGTGGATCCAGACAGGGCCATAGGGGAGAGAACAAGCAACATATGGCACAGGTCTGTAATTCATTGAGCACGGTGGGACAGAGGCCTGCACTAATTGACTATCTAACGTCTGCACAGCCGACACTTTAATCTCTGTTGAGACCTGCAGGCCTCATATTTACCCTATAAATCAGAGAGAACTTAGAGCTTTGAGGGAGAACGAATTGGCCGCAAGTTACAAAGCATCACCTTTCTTCCAAAGACCAGAGGAATCTTTGGGCTGTGTCCTAAATGGCATCAATTCCCTTAACAAAGCTCTGGTCAAAAAAATATAACACTACACATCAAAGGAGTCATTAAGGTTACCATATTGGACTTGACTGTGAGGTGTCACATGGGAAAGGAACCAGTGAGGTTGAAAGACGTCAGGCTTAGATCCAACAGACATCTAAGCCTGACGTCTTCTACTCTCCTGTAGTGAAAAGAGACCACCGAATATGTTTTGCTTAAAATAGTATTGTAGGTGACAGAATAGACACTCAGTTACTTTGCAAAATCTGGTGCATATTCTAAGTGAAATTATTTTGTATATTATTTATGTGGTTCTTGGTGTTGTCTGGTCACTGTGCAATCAAAGTCTTGGGCCATTAATTATAAAAAATTGATGGTTAAATAAATGAAGTGAAAAAAACTTTCTTACCAAGTCGTACATCCATAGTGAAATACTGTACATTCTTGAAGAACTCTGAATAAATTACATTGCCTGTGGTTCTGTATTCAATGTAACCAGGTTGTGAACTTTCACAAATTTCACAAATTGGGTAGTCAAAATCTGTATCTGTATATGCTCTAAAGAAAAAACTATCAAAAACAAAATAAATGTTTGCTAAGGTTAAGGTTAGTGTTAGGTTTAGAATAAGTGTTAGGGCTAGGGAATGGGTTACCATCAGAGATAGGATGAAGTTTAAGGTTAGGTTTAGTTTTAGCAGATATTTAATTGAAATGTTATTGAAAGCCTATATATATTCTGCAAAGGGGTTGAGGTATAAAGCAAAAAGAGTGGCAAAATACAACTCTGGAAAAGATTAAGCAACCACTGCAACTTTTTCTTTCCTTTCTAAAAAAGGAAGGTTTTGAGTGAGGAACAGAAAGGTTAGAATTGTGGCTTCTAAAATGATCTGCTAAAATGTGGCTTCCATAGTGCCCAGTCTCTTTATTAGGCTTGTCTTTCTCTTTTGCAGTAGCATTAGCATTGAATGTAACATGATGCTTCTTATTGAAATGTGACTGAGTGAAAATAATGTAATAAAATACAATCAGCTGAAGGTATTAGCATTGACTAACATGAAGTGAATAGGGTTTTGGCTGAGATGTGATAAGCAGGTTTAATTATGAATACAGTGTTAATTAAAATTGTTGTGCACAGTGCGGTTACAAAAGGTTTAACATCAATTTTCAGTTAGGAATCAGACTATGTGTACACATTGAAAGAGTGCACATTGTTTATTTAAACTACAGTGGTTGAATTTATTAGTGAGAATGTCCCACAAGTCCATTGAGAAAGTGAAAGAAACTTGGGATGATGGGATGGGGGCCGGTCACTGATGTAATGAGAGTGTAGAGGGAGGGCCCCTCATACGCTGTAGGGGGTGGTCTCCCCAAAGTGCACTGTTAGAATGTATTACTTAGAGAAGAGAATAATGGGAATGTTTGGTTCTTTGGAATCCCCGGCAGAAAGCTGGGATGAATGCACTGTCTGTGTCTCCGTCTCCCTGCAAGCACCCCCCTAAACCATAGTTCAACTGGATAGAAAATAAGCACTGAAACACAATTGGTTTGTGGCTATTAAGCATTTTGTTGTCACTTTTGTGGTGGCAACCACTGGGAGATAATTCCCTTATTGTTGAGAACTGAAAGATCTTATTTTGATATTCTGTTATTTTCATTTAAGAAAATGGTACATAAAACATTTAGGGTATAGTACAACATGCCCTAGGGTGCTAACTTTCCCTACAGTATAAAGTTTGCTTTATTTGCTAGAAAGAAGTGAAATATTGTAGCTAACTAGCTTAGTGTTATAATATAAATATTTTCTGTGTCCAAACCACCCACAAACCAATTAAACCATAATCTAATTGGTTTATGGCATCCTATGGCATCATATATGACATGTATATAATACATTGTAGTTCATACTACAAAGTAGCCTTTAGCCCACAGTAAACAGTGTTTGACTTGGCCTGAAACGGATAAGAACTGAGTTCTGGCATATTTAGAAGTTAAATGGCTGACGCTTAATGACTAAGTGTAATATAACTGCTTGTCCTCCTGCACCTCACAGAACATTAATATATAGACAGTGCAAAGTTTCCACTTTTTTGTCAACAACTCAGCAGTGTTGAAATTCTCAGCAGTGTTTTTTTTTTGGTTGTCCAGGATGCAGTCTCTTCAACTAAAGCAGGGTGTAACTTCAGTCATTCCAGTCATTTTATTTTACCAAGTAAAGTTTCCAAATTTTGAGTGACAAAGACCAGTGGTGAGAGCACCTGAGAATACCCTTGTCTCAAGTTTCTGTTTTTAAAATAAGAATAACTATTGCTAGGAAGAAACCAATACATAAGTAAAGGCAAAGACTCGTACCAGATCATCACCCCGTTTTTCTCCTTGTCACTGTTAGCATGTTCGTCTTACTGACCTCTGATGGAGAAAATTAAGCATTTAACATATTCAGTCAACTCAGTACGTCGCCTGTGCGGTAGAGGGCAGAAGCACAATTTATTGCAGTCGTGTGTGCTCTGTACAATACCTTGAAGCAACAAATAACCCCGGCTTAGGAAAATGGCCGACGTAGAGATGGATATCGCGTCTAGAAGAATGAATAATGGAAACGAACACGTGTAAGACATTTTAGAAGATTAGTCAGTCATGCATCTTTTTTTTAAGTACTTTTACCCGGCCCACTGATTTCGGCAAGTCGTCGTTGTCGTTTGTGTATTTGTTTTCTGTAGTATTAAAACATTTTTTGGGCTAGCCAGCTAGCTGGCTAGCTAGCTATCTCTGGATAAGCAAGCCTTGCGTTAATGTTAGCTTGTTACGGTACTAGCTATAAAGCTGTGTTCAAACGTGTTTTGGGGACATATTTGCATTTTGTTCTAAATCCTTACTAACGATACACCAAATGAATCTTAGTGCAATAATATACGACGACAAATTGTAGTTTACACGCAAGCTAGCTACTTTGTCAGCAAGCGTTTATTGCATAAGTTGTAGCTATTTAGGAAGCTAACGTAACGAGCTAGCCGGAGTTTGCTAGCATATTAATGCTGGCTAACTTAGCTATGTAGCTAACTGTCTGTCTTGGCGGTCAAGCGTTTGTTTGTGTTGTTAGGTCATGTTTGGACAGATTTTGTTTGTGCTTTCTCACTAACGAACAGAAAGTGTTGTTGTTATTTTTAAAAAATACGATTCTCTTTGAACTCCATAGGAAAGAGGATTTGGAGAGCCATGACAAGAGTGGGAGTGAGGAAAGTGGTGAACATTCTGAAGAAGAGGGTGGGAAAGATGTTGGGGAAGGCGAAGCTGAAACTAATGGAGGAAAGACCGCAGGGGGGTCCAAACATCACAGTAGTGGTAGCAAACATAAGAAGAAGAAACACAAACACCGCAGCAAGCACAAAAAACACAAGCATGCCTCTGAAGAGGACAAGGACCGCAAACGCAAACATCGACACAAACACAAGAAACACAAACGTAAAGATGGCTCCTCTCCATCAGCCCCGGTCATCAACAGCTCCTCCAGTCACCGAAAGACTGACATTTCCCCATCATCTGATGACAAGGCCTTATTGGAGGAGTTGGAAAAACAGAGAGCAATGATCAAAGCAGAGCTAGACAGCCAGATTATGGAGGGTGGCAAGGTGCAGTCTGGCATGGGCCTCATCCTCCAGGGTTACAACTCTGGCTCTGAGGAGGGAGATGCAGAGGGTAAAGTCAGAAACGGGGAGCAGCGGCAGAGAGCAAGCGTGGGGAAACCCATCTCTCCCCGGGGAAGGAGTAAAGCTAGACGGGACTCTGCAGAAGCAGGGAAATCTGGTACTAAGCACCACAGTCGGAGCAAGTCCGGGGAAAGAGCAGGCAAGGAGTCCAAGTCCGACAAAACGACCAAAGGCAGCAAAGATGGTGCCACTAAAGACCGAAGCCGTGGGCGCAGCAAATCAAAAGAGGGAAAACGTTCCCAAAGCGGGGATAAGTCCAAAGAGAGAAGTAAGAAGTCTCCTTCCCCCTCCAGCCGGAAAGCAGAGCATAGGAGCAGCCGCTTGGACAAACGCACCTCACCCCAGCCCGAAAGCAGACCACACATGGAGCGCAGCAGCCGGAGGTCCAGATCCCGGGAGCGTCCAGGACGCTCTGAGGCAGAGAGGGATCGGGACAAGAGGCCAACTAAGTCCCCATCCAAGGATGCCTCGTCTGGGAAAGAGAACCGCTCTCCCCACCGGCGTGGAGGGGGCCACAGCAGCCCCCCACGGAGACGCAGTCCCTCTCCACACGCCACTAGGGAATCCCAGCAGGCCTCAGCCTCCACCTCCAAACAGGGTTCCCCCTCCAGAGCAGCCAGGTCCCCAGCAAGGAGAGGCCGCAGCCGCTCCACAGACACCAGGAGGAGGGATGCTGACAGACAGGGCTCCTCACCACTCAGGTTTGTTAAAATGGATTTACCTTCTTGCAGATGTTACCCCTTATGTAGTTTTGTCAACCAATAGAAATGTATTTGGAACGTGCCGAAAACAATTGGTCTACACGTTGACAGTGAATATGCTTACTTAATCTTATTGCATTGACGTAAGCTTTTTGTATGTGCAATTTTAAGGATATTTCAGTTTAGCTTATAAATGTGGGTACAACTACTTAACAAAAAAGTTTTAGTATGCAAATGTAGAGAGAATTAAATTATAAATGGGGTAAGTATTAAGTAAATGACATGTTGTCATTTATCAATAACCTGTTATTATTTAACATTTACCCTATGCCCAATGACTATTGTATCCTGTCTATTTTAGTACTTAATGGTGCTATTAGCTTGGACATGGCAAGGGCCCCATATTTAAGGGGTTACTGGGGCATTTTGATTGCACCATTAGTCTTCTAACATATAAACAACACTAGACGTGTTGCATTGCCATAAGCGTCGCGTCAACCTGATACACAGCACGTTTTTTCGTAACATGTATATACTACACTATATGCGCTGCGTTGCATTGCCATCAGCGTTGAGCCAGCCTGATGTTTTAGCTGCTACACAGAGGGTGTTTTTTCATAAGGGAGAAGAGTGGCTGAAGAAAGTTCTTTTTTTAATAATGGGTAAGTAAAATATCTAAGTTTTTCACAATTATTACGTTGCTGCTAGTGGATTATAAAACCGTCCTCTAATACACAAGTTGCTTTTGTTTACATTGTTCACTAGCGGGAAAACTACTACTAGCTACCTAGCTAGATTACAGTTGTCCTGGCTTCATTCATCTTCATTCAGTTTACCTGGCTTTCCAATAATGGTCCAGTCTCGTCCCATGCTCGTTCTTCACAGTAATTTATTTATACAATGGGTTAATTGGGTCATACAAAAACCTATATTTCTACACTTCCATAATCAGTTATTTGCCATCCATCAAAAACTTAACACAGCAAGCTTGGTGTGTCAGCTGATCTGCGGCAGCATCCAAAAATGTATGCTATTAAATAGGCGGACAAAAGTACATAACGGGCCCCCTACATAACAGGCCAATATAAATTACCAACATTTGTATGAGTTTTTAACAAGTCAATACACTTACTCCGCCTCCCAAATCAATCTTTTTCTTGATGCCCATGCAAGAATTGCACTTCAGTGTTTCGTAAAGCTTGGATGCTGCCATTGGACGTGACGCAACGTGAGTAGTGTACCAGCAGTTATTTATTTCCAATGGGGCATTCCACAACAGTTGAAGGCTGATGGCAACGCTGAAAGCTCGATGGCTGTAGTGTAGGTCCTATGTAACACTTCAGCCATCGAGCTTTCAGCGTTGCAGTCAGCTTTCAACTGTTATGGAATGCCACATTGGAAATAACTGCTGCTAGCAATCAGTATTGTGATAATGTGATGTTGTTCCACTACACCAGTTTTGAATTAAAGTGTAACTACAACAAAAACTAAATTACTCAGACTCCTTTCTAGACCTGATGTTGTATAAGCATTTTTATGAACATAGGACAATTCTTTTTTTTTTCAGTTAAAAATGTTTGCGTTTATGATGCAACGCCGGAAATAACATTAACCTAAAGAGATATTGAAAATATAGTATAACAAATGACAAAAGTAACCTAACCCTGACTGATGGCAATGCATGCCGCTAATGTGTGCTATGTAGCAGGGACATCATCTTTCAGTTTGCTCTATTCCACAGGAAGCGAATACGGCCAGATACAGGGCCAGGGGGTAGAGCAAGGTCACGGGAGACCAGCCCCAGAGGTGCTGCCCAACGACGCAGGATGAGCCGCTCTCCCTTCAGGAGAAGGTCCCCATCGCCTTTCCGGAGAAGGAGCCGGTCTCCACTGAGACGCAGGTGAGACCAGGAGAACTGAGTGGTTAAAAGCATAAGGGATGTCTAACCTAATTGGATAAATTAACATTTTAATGTGGATTTGTCAAATCGTGTAGAGGATATGTAAATTACAGAATTGTAAGTCCGACTATCGCAATGGACAACATTGTATTTATTTGACACACTGCAAAAAATTCCTATCAAGTATATTTAACTTGTTTTCAGGTTACGAAATATAACCGTCCTTAAAATAAGGTACATTTGTCTTAACAAGCTAGCATATACCGCTTGTTTTTAGATTAATTTTTTGAAAATATGCCTTGAATATCATGTAATCGGTCTTATTTCACTTATTCCAAGCAAATATCTCTTCCAAAATAGTGAAATTGTCTTGATCCGTTGGCAAAATGTTTTGCAGTGCAGAATGGACAAGCAATTTAGGGGGAACAGAAACGTTGAGCTTAAGTCAATGAATCTTAAATTCTTAAAGTAAAATATTTATATGCACTTTGAAAGGAAGGCACTGTTGGCATACGGAAATATCAATTTAAAAAACATTATTTCTTGAGAGGAAAATCAACCATTAGGGAGGTCCTTCATTATGATTATGATGTTGCGCTAATGCATGTTCTATGTATATGAGAGATTTATTAACCCAATTTCCTTATAAACACCTGTCTGATTCCCGCTTATCTCAGGCGTAGTCCACACAGGTATTTTTTTAAATGGTATTTTTTTACTCCTGTCCATGTAAGAACTGTTTTAAAAATCTCCATCCACATGAAATCGCCAAACCCACAGGAGACTATATAACCCTAACCTTAAAGCCATGAGAAATGTTATTACCAGTTGCGGTAGGCTAACAACAATGGCGCGTGTGTTGGATATAGCAGTGATCTCTGTTGCACATTCTGACACCTCTGTTCCTTAATATAGTGGGAGAGTAATTGTACATTTATATGTAAATGTTAAAAGTCCACTTAACAAGATTAAAACCAGCACTATTTGGCTACATCCGCCCTTCCACAAAATCTCCTGGTAAACAAAGGAGATAAAAGAGCACACTGACGTTACAAGCCAAAATATCAGTTTTCCCTGTCTACACAGAAACGCAGAAAACTAGTTTCTGAACATCTTCACTCTGGCAGGAGTTTTTCAAAAGGTCAGTTTTCAGTGACCTAAAACGCTGTTTGCATGTGGACGAAAGGCCAAAATGCTTAGTAAAAACCTGTGTCTGTATAGTTTTAAAAAATACCCGTGTCTGTATAGACTAGGCCTCAGTTGACTACTCCATTGAAGAACTTTGCTGTGTAGTCACAATCAGATGGCTTAGTAAATCACTCAAAACGAATTACTAACCACTTATAAAATATTATTTTTAGGTCTGTCAAAGTCAACCTGCTAAAGTGTGAGATTAATTAAAGTGGAAACAAATTTTAAAAAATTAACAACTTTTTACTGTCAAGAGTAATGAGTCTTTTTGGTGACTTGTTCAACTGTATCATTCAGTCGAACAGTTTACTGGAGATTTCCACTTCATCATTGGTTTCATATGCGGCCCTCCAGTTAAGTGCTCTGACCAACAGCTGTTTACATTTGCTGTGAAAAATAGATCTAGCCAGGCAGAATTTTGCTTTCGTTAGGGCTTCACGATTTGGATAAAATATTGACGTTGAAGCAGAAACTTTTAATAACCATGCCTTTGTGTATGTGGGACAACACCTTGGTGCCACTTGCTATCTTTATGCAGATGTCTTCGCTAGCAGTTGCAGTGTTAACTCAAACAAACATTGAAAAGTATTGCGACAGATGCTACATTTCACTGGTAGAAACATACCATCCATATTTTCTGGTTGTAAGCAAATAACAAAATTAGTCCAGGTATTTAAGTAATCTACAAAAATACCTACAGCACCTGCAAAAAAAATATTACAGATATATGATGCATGCCCGTTGCCTCGCCTAATGCACATATCATTCACCTTTTTTTGGGCTGAAATATGTGTAAGTTGGCAATGTGGATATTGCATGTCAATATTGCAATTTCGATTATGTTTTGAATAATTGTGTGGCCCTGTTGCATGTTTATAACTCAGTTGGACACAGGTTGGAATAATGAATATCGATAATTATTTTTAATACCCACATACTTCTGTGAAACCATACACTACATTTTTGTTAAAAAGACTAAATTACCAATGTTGTCATTAATTTTAACTACTGTTTCCTTCATTCAAACAACCGGCAGTAGAGAACTACAATATTAATAACTGATCATATGCAATACTAATTATTTTTAGTAATTGTTCTGGATTATTTTCTTTTTTTAAAGACAAATCAGAGTCTTAGTTAATTTGTCTTTATTGCATGGTAATTTATGAATGGTATTTTTCATTCTTAATTATTGATTTTCTACAACAAAAAATGAATATATTTAATTAGATTAAATAAAATGCAATTCAAAGTAGTGTTTTTGGCTTGGTCGTCCATGTTTAGCATTCATCTTTAGTAATCTTCCTTGTTGTACATGAAATAGCTCCCTGTGCGTTGCATAGTCGTCGTTCTCGGAGAATCTCGCTTATAAGTAGTATTGGTATTGTAATTCTCACTATATTCAAATTAAATCTAAATCGAATCGGGACCTCGTGAATCAAAGTCAAATTGGGAGGTCAGTGCCCATACACAGCCGTATTACCATGTCTTTGCCTATTAATGAAGTAGCCTACCTTTTGAATTTGGAAATGTGTGTGGTTCTGGCCGACCATCCAATGCAGGGTGCTTTAAAAACTGACATTTGAAACATACTTTTGTTGATGTTATTTCTTCTTGACCATGCAGATTTGGCAATGTTTTGCTTCCCTAAAAGAGCTTAATGCTTTGCCCTTGCCTGTGAAAGAGGCTTTGAATGTTGGGAATGAAGTATGTTAAAATTTACGATTGATGCATGCTTAATTCTTTGTGCAACCTGACCTCAAGACCCAACTAATGTCTCCAGTTGTCGAGTTATGATCCCTTGGACCATCCTCCTCACTTTGCATGGGGTCCATATAGATACACATCCTGTTCCATGCCAATTGTTAACACCTCCAGTAGCTTTAAACTTCTTAATTATTGCCCTGATAGTGGAAATGGGCATTTTCAAATGTTGAGCTATTCTCTTATAGCTGTTTCCTGATTTGTGCAGCTCAACATCCATTGTCGCACATCATTACTGTTTTCTTGGGTCTTTCCCATTGTGATGATTGACTGTTGGAATTTGGCCACCACATATTTATACCCCAGTGAAACAGGAAGTCATGGCTTACCACTTACATGTTCCTAGTCACTCAGGTGAATTATTATAATAAGAAATAAAAGTCCCCAGCTTTTTAAAGTGCCAGTTTTCTCATGCCTTTTATAACATTTGTCTGTTACACAAATGTGTTCCACGCTTGTCTGTTACACACAGTTCCACGCTTTTCTGCCAGTTGTAGTACAGTTGCATTCCCCAATACGCAGATTTTCCAGTAAGAGCATTTTCTTAAATAAGGGCTTGTCTGTTTATCAAGGGACAAAGAAAATGGACTGTTTAAATTTCAAGTTAGTTGATAGTCCAGATAGCAGTGAATAATCTTAACCCTACAAAACAGCATAGCTAAATTTTGCCAACTTGTCACCAGTATTTACAGATTTTATATTTTATTAATTTCTGCCTTGGTGCATAGCTTAATAGACATGGGTAAACCCTCCCAGCTCTAAGAATTCCATTCTACTGCAGTGGCTATGAAAAATAGTGAATAAATATTGAAATATTAAAAACATTCTTGTATTACTTTTGAGGCAAAATACTACAATTTCAATCTCAAAAGAATATTGCGGATATCAGAGTGAGGCTTAAGCCAAGGTTGTAAAAGTGGTTAACCATAAAAAATTCCCCACATAACACACTGCAGGTCACCGGAAAGAGATAGATACGGCCGGCTCCGACAGTACGGCCGACGCTCCAACTCCCGGGACCGAGACAGGCGGAGGAGGCGTAGCCGAGACGAAGACAAGTTCAAAGGAAGCCTCTCCGAGGGTATGAAGGCTGATAAGGAGTCCTCCTCTGAGGAAGTGTGAGTAAAGGGGGGGGGGGGGGGGGGGGCGCATGCAGTCAAATGTTACACCGCAATATGGCCATTCTCTGGGTTATTGTTTTGTAAGTGTGTTTATTTTCTGCTTAGGCTGGAGGACTTTGATGGTGAGGAGGTGGATGAAGAGGCCCTCATAGAGCAGCGGCGTCAGCAGCGTCTGGCCATCGTCCAGGTCAGTTGCAGCCCTCCCTTACATCACAACAACCTTTTCAGGGTTAAACCCTTCCCTTTTATTCATATCTGCATAGATGGACCCGCATTAACTACCCACACTATGAAATGGGACATTTCTGAGTAATTTAGAAGATGGTCTTATCCAAAGCTATTTTCAGTAGTGAGTATTTTCACCCGCTCCCCCCTCCCTGTTTGGAATCAAAACCCTCGCCCGATCCTGACTCATTCCTGTCCTGGGTCAGAAATACCGTAGTGCTAACGAGGACAGCATGGCGTCCGTGGCATCGGAGCCCAGCAGCCCCCAAAGCAGCACGCGAAGCCGCTCACCCTCGCCTGATGACATCCTTGAACGAGTGGCTGCCGACGTCAAGGAGTATGAGCGGGAGAACCTGGACACGTTTGAGGAGAACATCAAGGCCAAGCAAGGCCTTATTACGCAGGAGAAAGATGGTAAGGGGTTCTGTCTGGAAAAACAATTGTTTCTCAATTAAATCCTATTCTTTAGTCATTGTGCTGCTTTTCATAATCCAATCATATTCCTCATTGTTGCTGAGGAGTGTGCGATTAAGTGATTAAAACAGGTTGACTCATTATTGAAAGACTGAACACATTATAGGAGAACATTTGCAATTAGTAACCTGTACTAGTACAAAAAACAGGAGGTTTTTTGTACAGGTAACTAATTGCTGAAATAGATTTAGTTGAGCACTGGTGCTTAATTACTATGGTATTGACATGTCATGTGTGCTATAAAAACTTTGAATCTCCTCATGCAACACATGCTACATTTCACTGGTAGAAACATACAATCCACATTTTCTGGTTGTAAGCAAATAACAGAATTTATGTTGACTGTAGAAACTTATTCCGCCCCTGTTATAAAATCCCACATTGGTGATTGGGAACAGAAGAATAAGGGCTCCTGTAAACTTCACAGAGCAAGAAAGAATTTTCAACCTGGCTATCCAGCAATGTTGTCGCAAATGGAAACATTGTGGAGACGATTCCAACAAGGACATATCTACCCGCCTAGTGTGATCAAGAAATCACAGAAGTCACAATAATTGTTCAAAAACCTGACATTGGTAGAACTCGCCCAGGGCAATGTTACAAAAATTCTGCAGTGGTGCATAACTATGCCTGAAACGCCTACAATCATTAATAAGTATCTAGAGAGAGTGCAAAATACACCCCAATTAGTGTATAATGAAATCAAAAGTGAGTATTCTGTAGTGTTCAACTTATCAAGCTATGCAATATGATCCTAATTTGTTCCTTCAATGAATATACTCGGAACCATACAATCTACAGATTAGGGTTTTCCTAAAAGCTAAACAATCTACAAATTGTTTTAAATTTATCACAAATACAAAACCTACAATTAATGTTTTCTCAAGTATTTTCCCCCTTTAATTATTTAATTGATCCCATGTGATGACCTACAACTTTGGGGCCGAATGACTACATTTCCAAAGCTTATTTACATTACAGTACACTTTGTTCCGTTTCTAACCTCAGATTTCAAGATTTCCTGAACCAGACAATTGTTCCTGTGCTGTTAATCTGCTTTGTCATAGGCTGCAACAACAGAAAAGTTGTGACATTTTGTGCACCCGTGATTATTTGCAAAGTTTGATGTCAAGGTTATCTAAGCCATCAACTCAATCAGTTATAGCTATTGTATGTAAAACTGAAGGGTTTGTGCTAACTGTACATGCAACAGTATCACTCATGTCAGAGCATGTATATTTAGCTGGTCTAGCTTAGTAACTAGCCTACTTCAATAGCTAACATATTAGCTGGAGTGGGTTTGTTTGCTAATTTGAGTTGTGTGAAAAGCTTGCTAGACACCAGATTATTTGTTTATCAAGAGCCACTAGATCAGCGATCCTGGCGTGACTTCCCATATTTGAGTGAGCTCAGTTGATCCCTATTGTGTAACTCAGTGGTTGCTAGGGCTATGTACAGTACTGTATCAATACACTGGGCCATGATTCAATGTATTAGAATGTTCCTTAATGTTGCTGCGATATGATACCATGCCATATGATACATTGACATTTTCATTAAAAGTTGCAATATTTAATGCTTCACAAAAAATGTGTGTACTAAATGAGGTCTGTATAAGGGAAACACATCCTGAATTAACCAGTAATGTACAACAGCACATTCTCAAATAGTGTTCACATGAATAACCAACTTTGATCGCATTCAAATATTTTCACCAACAAATGGGCTTTATAGCCAATTTCTTTGTTTACCTCAGAGTGTCCGGGCGCATAGTGGGCTAGACTTGATTGTGGCCGCTACTTTTGTAGCTGAGTAATCATCCAAAGAAATCACTTTGTTTCCACCTTGTTAGATTGCTAACGTTTTGGTCTTGTTTTCTACATTGAAGTCAGTGTTCCTATTGTGGGTACACCGGGAGCAGCGTGTTATAGGATACATATTATACCGGCAGAAGGTTGAGCGGGCACCGAGCTGTGTGCGCCTGCAACGCGTTGTCCCTACAGCTCACTCAATCTGCAACAGCCTGTCTCACTACCTGATGAAAAAAAATTGCTGTGGTTGAAATTAGAAGTACTAACGGTTGCCCAAGAATCTTTGGTCCATTGCATCCAGTGAAATTATGACAACCACCGCAACTTTGCCACAATCATTGTGAAACTTGGAGGCATTTTAAGATGCATTTTTCTTTACGTATTACAACAATAATATTTTCTGACTACCAACAGTAAAGGAGTTGTTGCCTAAATGGTGAATGTTCCAAATTGAAATAATAGCTCTCTGAAATGTTAGTACCACCTTTAGCTAATGATAAAAAAAAAACAATGCCTGTTCGGTCCAACTGATGGAATCTGCCCGTATAGAGAATTAAAATGCAAACAGCTCCCTTGGGCTATACAACTATTGTCAAACTTTGGCATTACAAACACTTTATGCTTTTCATATTCAGCAGCATTATTTTCTGACTACCAGCGGTAAATGTATTTGGTTGCCTGAGACTGGTCAGATCAGCCCACAGTTATTTATCTAGTTATCTGATGTCTAAGCACCACCTTTATCTAACTAGCTAAGCCAGCTAGTTGAAATCCCATTAAAAAAAATTTGCTTACTTAGTGTACCTATCAAGTCACTTAGCTAGCTACCTACATAGCTTTCTTATGCCCAGGCATGTAAGTAAATACAGCAAAACCTAATATTTGAAATTTGGTCGTTGTGCCAACGCAATATATTTCTCAGTACATTAATGTTAACTTAGGTATTAACTTAGGATAGAGATTGATCTTGCTTCAAGCTCGCTGCGTGTTGATGATGTTCGCTACTAGAGTAGATGTGTCCTGTTGGCTGTTAGTGGCAGCAGCACAGCGATTTTCAAACTCACCACTAGAGGGGGCACTTGAATAGGCTATGGAGGGACTATCGGTGAGACCAATAGAAAATCGCATATGGACTGGAAGATATGTCAGCCATCCTATATATCGGGTGTTCTCTAGTAGCATCTAAACATGCAGTTCCTGTATATGTAGTACAGAAATTCCAACAACCACTATTTATTTAGCAAGAAGCAAGGAACATATCATTAGAATTAACCTTGAACTGATTATATTGTCCCAATGTGTTTAGTATATACATTTTTTAAAGCTCTATTTGAAAGCGCTGGTTTACCCACATGGTTCAATATCACCATTTAAGATCACTTCCAAAAAATATCCTTCATGATGTCAAGCTGTTGTGTTATGTTAAGTAGGTTGACTCACACTCAGATGTTGTATTCTTCAGCCAAATCTAAGGCCGTTGTTGTTTGGGGTGTGATTGTCTTCCATTTGTTTTGTCTTCAGCCCAACAAACTACAGTTACCAGGCCAACGGCTCATTAAAATATCAGTTTGCATTTTCATTAGTGGTGTGTCACTTGCCTTCTTACATAACCATATTCAGTTTCAACTGTAAATGTTTTGAATGATGGACTAAGATTATAAACCAAGCATGGCTCTTAGATCCATGGTCAGCTAGTAGAGCCTAGCGACCAAACTAATTATGGAAAAGCTGCATTTAGCAGTTATGCTGCACACAACTGGAATAAACTTCCAGAAGATCTTAGACGTGCCCCAAACGTATACATTTTTAATCCTTATGCCACCCTCTGACATTTTTGTCCTTTTTGCTCAATTTTTTGTTGATTTGGTGATCATTCTGTCTGTGTTGCAACTAGGAGCAGGATTTATTTTGTCAGAATTCTTATTTTTAGTTACATTTTTGAAATCCAATGTCTTTAACTCTTACTTGTCTTTCATACTCTTTTTACGAAATGTACACCCTCTTGACACCTTTGTGGACAGAAATGTCCCATTGACTTCCATTAAAAACAATTTTTTATCTCACTGCCATTACAGTATAAAACCATGCATTCTGTATTGTAAGCATTCCATTTTGAAGAAAAGTAGTGATATTAGAAATGTTTACTGTATTCCACCACGCGTGCACAAACACACAAACGCGTGCACACAAAACCTCTTGGGCCCCCTTGGTCGTCACATGGCTCCATAATATAACTGGCAAAAAAAACAAGAATTTCTTCCATTGGCCTACAATGGGAAAATGGTTGAATCTGGTAGAATACAGTAAAAGTGTGTGTGTGTGTGGTCGAATACAGTAAATAATTCAAATATCACAACTTTTCTTCAAAATTAAATGCTTACATTACAGAATGCATGGTTTTATACTGTAATGACAGTGAGATAATTTTTTTTTTTTTAAATGGAAGTCAATGGGACATTTCTGTCCTCGAAGGTGTCAAGAGAGTAGTAAATTTGAGGAGGGCACAAGGGTTAAATCCAGGTTAAAAACACTTCTCTTTTCTCGTGCCTGTGACTGAGCACTTTAACTTAACCACGCTGTTAGCCCTTCAGCTTTTATAGCTTCCTTATGGAATCTGCTACAGAATCTACCAGTTATGTTTTTGTTTTTATTCTGTTTCTATTTTCTTGTTCTGTGTTTCATTATTAAGGTGGTTAGAGTCCACCTCAGGTGTTGAGTCCCCTTGTTATTTAAGGTGGTTAGGGTCCACCTCAGGTGTTGAGTCCCCCTTGATTTATTTGTTTTTATTCTATTGTATTTTTATATTTATATTTTTCTTTGTAATGCAGATTGAATTGCTTCTATATACGAATTGGGCTGTATAAGTAAACTTGCTTGCCATGTTGCCTGGCTGATGGAACCATGTGACTACACAGCACAGACCTCCACATGGAGTAGATGACTGGGACAGGCAGAAAGGAGACATTGAGTGGCCATGCAACTCTCTGAGGAACAGACTACCGACTAAACAGTCCTAGTCGATCCCTAATAAGCTGTAAACTTGTGACTGGGCCTCTAACTGTGTGGCTGTCAGGGCCTCTGTAGTCTCTCACCTTTCCCCCAACTCTTCTAAGGTTGTTTCTCTTTTACGGGGTCCTGACAGCACTCGCATTGAAGGTACACAGTACAACAGGGCTCTTTGATCATGTTTGACTTAATTGTTTCACTTGGAGACTGCGTAATGCTGTGATTTCACACTTGAGACTAACATTGACTAATGCAGGGTGGCAAATTAATCTTTGGTCTGAAACTAAAGCCCATTTTATTTTCACTCAATCTTATTCATATTCAGCCTAAAATGTGCACCTGTTAAAGCAGGTTTCCCGTAATGTGGCTAGCTTTTGTTGAGAAATGTAAGTCTCATGTAAACATTTTCAATCTTGTTTCTGCTATCCATCAGGACCCAAAAAGCCTTCGGCCCCAGATATGTTTACAGAATCAGACGACATGTTTGAAGCGGCCATTGATGTAAGTCTTTCAGGAGCCTCACTCCCTACCACCGATGTCCTGACATTTACAGCTTTGATCTTTAGAGTGCTGGTTGAATGTTTGTGCTTGAGCCGACAACCATACGTCTTTGTACAGAATGCCAGGATGAGAGCGGCAGGCGCGGGTGGGAAGGACTTCAAAGAGAACCCCAACCTCCGGGATAACTGGACGGATGCAGAGGGTTACTACCGTAAGTACCCACTATAATGACTTTTGGTGTCATTCAATAATCCATCCATAAAAGGCAGCAAATGAGCTTCATTTTCTACAAAATGCAATATTCAGTCTTGTTTACCTGTGCTGTCCCTTTCAATTTCTCCATAATTCAAGTAGTGTTAGTTCCACGTTTAGTCACGGGATGTTTCTGTCCTGCTGGGGGCTAGGTGTGAACATCGGTGAGACGCTGGACAAGCGCTATGACGTCTACGGCTACACAGGCCAGGGGATGTTCAGCAATGTGATTCGGGCCAGGGATACGGCCCGCGCTGGACAAGACGTGGCCGTTAAGATCATCCGTAACAACGAGCTAATGTAGGTCCTCTGTTAGGCAGACAGTCTCAGGACTCAAACTGCACATCATTCCCTCTATAGTGCACTGCTTCTTGATCCTGCCTTCTGAAATGTAGTGCAGTATATAGGTAACAATGTGCAATTTGGGATGGGCTCCTGGTCTCTAATGTATGTATGTACCTTCACAACCTTATACACTTGAGTGTGTTCTCTTTAGAATTTGCACTTTTGTCTACTTGGACCGTCCAGGGCAGCAGGTGGCCTAGCGGTTAGAGCGTTGGGCCAGTAACCGAAAGGTCGCTGGTTCGAATCCCCGAGCCGACAAGGTGAAAAATCTGTCGGTGGCCTTGAGCAAAGCCCTTAAACCTAATCGCTCCTGTAAGAGCATCTGCTGAATGACCAAAATGTAAATGATCATTTTTACCACAAAATGTAAATGATCCTTTTTACCTACATTTTTTGGGGGGGTTTCCAGGCAGAAGACTGGCCTAAAGGAGCTGGAGTTCCTCAAGAGGCTCAACGATGCCGACCCAGATGACAAGTTCCATTGCCTGCGCCTCTTCAGACACTTCTACCACAAGCAGCACCTGTGTCTTGTGTTTGAGCCCCTGAGGTAATCCCTGACTGCTGCACTGCAATGTGACCACGCAATTGGTCCTCTAGCAAACTGTCGCTTGGACTCAACATTTTGACATCTTTCCAGTATGAACCTGCGCGAGGTACTGAAGAAGTACGGCAAGGACGTGGGGCTCCATATTAAGGCTGTCCGCTCCTACACACAGCAACTCTTCCTAGCACTCAAGCTCCTGAAACGATGCAACATCCTCCATGCTGACATCAAGCCTGACAACATCCTGGTAAGAAGCCCATACTATCATTAAACCATCATTGACCAACACTGTCTCACTAAGGCCGGGTGGCGTTGATCCCTACACCAACCGGAAGTACCAGCACACTGAAACAAGGATTTTGTAACTAGATTAGACAGTAAAGCAAACATTGTCTTTACGTTGTGTGTTTGGAGCTGTTTTGCTATAAAGTGGCCTAATTTGTAAGACTACAGTTCTCTCTAATCAAAAGATGTTTCTTCATCTCTCCACACAAGGTGAACGAATCCAAGACCATTCTGAAACTCTGCGATTTTGGCTCGGCGTCCCACGTGGCAGACAATGATATCACGCCGTATCTTGTCAGCCGATTCTACAGAGCTCCAGAAATCAGTAGGCTTTATTTTGAGTTTCTAGATTATAACATTTATCTGGAACAATATTTTCTGATTGTCATTCTGTCTGCATCTGTCTCTCAACAGTCATTGGGAAGCCATACGACTACAGCATCGACATGTGGTCAGTGGGTTGCACGCTTTATGAACTCTACACAGGCAAAATTCTGTTCCCTGGCTCCTCTAACAACCACATGATCAAACTGGCCATGGACCTCAAGGGAAAGATGCCTAACAAGGTGAACTGTCTATTACTGGACCGGCCAGTCTCCAAGCCTTTGTATCCCTTTGTATTTCTCTCCCCTCAGATTTTCTATGACATGAGTCATAACCTCAGGCAAGTTGTTTACCGCAGTAAGATAAATTTGATGAAATATTTTTGTTCTCAGATGATCCGCAAAGGACTTTTCAAAGACCAGCACTTTGATCAGAACCTCAACTTCCTCTACATTGAAGTGGACAAAGTGACTGAAAGGGTTAGTATATTATTTACATTTCATCTGCTCAGTTTTCTTTAGTTAATGTGGGAGCAAAACGGTTTCCCTTGTTCTTTGGATCTACAGTTAGTAGATCGCATGCAAATCAGTTATGTTTGCTGGGGTAATGATGAAGGCTCGTTCTAATGGTTCTTTTGAAGGCATTTTTCTTTCTTTCTAATTTGACCTTCACTTTTCGTCCTCTTCTGCCTCCCTCCACCTGACCCTCACTGCCTCATCAACAGGAGAAGGTAACGGTGATGAGCACCATCAACCCGACAAAGGACCTGTTGGCTGACATGATAGGGGGCCAGAGGCTGCCTGAGGAGCAGAGGAAGAAAGTCCTTGTCCTCAAAGACCTCATCGATAGCACGCTGATGCTGGACCCAGCCAAACGCATCAGCATCAACCAGGCTCTGCAACACCCCTTCATCCAGGAGAAGATCTGACATCAGACACACCCTATTACCCAACAGGCTCTGCCGCAATGCTTCATGCAGGAGAATATCTTACTTCAGATCAGTCCAACCAGCAACCCGGCTCTGCCGCACCCTTTTATCCAGGAGAACTAATCTCAGACCAGCTCACGTTATGCCACTAGCCTGGTTTCAGATCCCTTTGTGCAGTCTTGTAAACTCCTGGGGTCATTGTGACATGACCTTAATAATTAGCAAGACAACACAGTTGGATCTGGATCCGTTCTACAAAGCCACCATCTTTGCCAGGTCTAGCTGCAGTCTGGTAACCAAATAAGACAAAGATCATTGTCCATAATTTAACCTCCCTCATTTAGATTTTTAAGGTTACTGTAATCTGATATCTGGTCATTAATGTAAATAGTTCATGGGAAATATTCATTCATGAAAAAAAAAATACTTTTATGATTTTTCATTGTAAAATGTCCCATCTGGACAGCAAAGGCCCAGTTATGGACTTTAACAATTGAACGGGCGGCAAAGCGGCATCGAAATAATCTAATTACTGTAAATACAAATCTGAGTGTAGGTCGGTTTTTGAAATTTGTGTTGTGAACTTGACGCATGAAGGAGATGATACATAATGGCATGTCTTTGGCAGTTTTTTATGATCACCCTCATTGCCCGTCTTGCGGCGATGCATGCTTTTGAATGTCAACCCCTTTTGCTAAGCTGTAGATGTGTGTAGCTCAGGCCCGTGTACTGTAAATGCTCTCTGTGTGTGTAACAGCATTCACCACCCATCTCGCTGGTCCCAGGCCTGTGCTTAAAGGACAATGTCCTATTTTTGGTTTCACTTGTTGAATGGTTTCTCACCTTGAAAGTAGTCATTGGGCTGACAGAAACTGCAATACACAGTTGTTTTCTGTCTACTATGAACTATTGAAAACTTAACTTTTGCTGCCCATAGTTAAAAAGAAAATACGATGTTTAAGTAAAAGAAGTTACACTTTTTAAATGTTATTTGGCCAATTAAAAAACAAACATGATCCTCCCTTACTTCCATAGATTTTTTTGTTAGCTGAAGCTAAAGTAAGCTAAAATTCATCATCACTACCAAACCATAGATTACATTTTATCTTAGCCCATCAACTTCTTTCAGGGTGAGAAACATCTAATATCAAGTATAAAAACAAAAAAAATACTTAAAGGAATAGAATCAGCAGTAGTACTGTATTCCACCTGAAGAATCTGACAGTTTAATTTCTAGGCTGGTCATTTTACAGAACAGAGCTGCCCCCACTAACTCCAGCAATGTCAAATTTCTCCTATCATTCTTTCTCCCTTTTTTTGATAGGGTTCTGGCTATAGGCTCTCAGATTTAAGTGCCTCCTGCATGAGCCATGTTAACAAAATGCCAGCCTGTGATATCCACCTCTCTCCTTGCTCTCCTTTCATGTTGTATATATTCCATTGTTACCCCAGTCTTTCTCCATGTTAAAGATTTTCACGTTTGATTTCCTAGTTTTTTTTTTCATTTCAGAGAAAGATTTTGTGATTCAAGCAAATAATTGAGTTGTGAAATTCAGCTGATCTGAAAAGAGCACCTTCTGTGTACCACAACTTTTAGTAATAAAATATTTCATATTCAGTGTTTCTTTGGCTCTGTTCTTTGATCAGTACTGCAGATTCTTAATTGTCATTTTATGAATTTGTACTATATTTCCTCTAAACTAACACACTTCTCAAACCTCACAGCCTTTTAATTCAAACCAGGGATGAAGTGGAGGGTGTTCACTGTTTACGTACCTTTTCATTTGTGAAGTAGCGTTTACTCAACCTTTCATTCAGTTAATTATTCCTTTTCCCCCTTATAGTTGTGTTCACTAAGAACTTTATGCCTCAAATTGGCGCTAGGCCACTCTAAAGGGAACGCTTGAGGTCAAGTTGGCCTAGAAATAGTTTTTCCGTTAAAGTCATAGAAGCTTATTCATTTGGCAAAATTTCAGTTTGATTTGTTGAACATAACTTGTTCTTCTCATGTGTGCTCTGTTTAGTAAATAGCAGATTTTACTGTATTCAGTTCTTCTGTCACATTGGGAGTTGTGTGTTTCACAAAAAACATGTTAATTTAATTGGGTATGCAAGTCTTCAATTTGTTCAGATAAAAGAAACTCTGGTTATTCAACAGTGATTTTAGAGGTGTAATCCATGGTTTCATTACTTTATTCAGATGTAAATAAAGACCCGGTCTGTTTTTAAAGAAAGAATCTCCTTCAGAAGCAGTGCATGTAATTAGTTATTTGTGGTCGTCTATAGTTAAAAGAAAATTGCATCCCTGGTTATACACTGCTCAAGCAAATTAAGGGAACACTGAATCATCACTGTATAACACCAAGTCAACTTCAGGGATATCAATCTGTTCAGTTAGGAAGTACAGTTGTGCTCAAAAGTTTGCATGCCCTTGGGTAATTGATTATATACTGTATGAATCCCATAAGAAATAAAATACATGTATATCCCTGCTCACTCATGTTTTTACTCATTTGTAAAGAACATAAGTGAGCAGGAAAAACATGTATTTTACATGTTGAACCTTCACCTTTTTCTGCTGTAATCACTGGAGGGTCAACTTGGCCTTGTGCTTTGGGTCATGCTGGAAAGTCCAACGTGCAGCATTCGTGCACAATAATTCAAATTGTCTGCCAGTATTTTCTCTTAACGTGCTGCATTCATCTTGCCATGAATTTTCACAAGATTCTCCATGCCTTTAGAGCTCACACCCCCCCTAAAATATCAGTGAGCCACCACCATGCTTCAGAGTGGGGATAGTATTCTGTTCACTATAGGCCTTGCTGACCCCTTTCCAAACATAGCACTTATGGTTGTGACCATAAAAATCTATTTTGGTCTTGTCACTCCAAATTACAGTCTGCCAGAAGCTGTGAGGTGTGTCAAGGTGTATTGTAACCAGGCTTTTTTGTGACATTGGCACAGTAAAGGATTCTTTCTGGCAACTCGACCATACAGCTCATTTTGTTCAAGTATTGTACAGTACTGACTGGCATATGCAAGGCTTTGGATATCTTTGTCTTTTTCCATCTTCATAAATTTCCATTAACTTGTTACGCAGGTTATTTGACTGTTCTTTTCTGCTCCCCATGACTCAGTATCTAGCCTACTCAATGCATCCATGTGAGAGCTAACAAACTCATTGACTATTAATACACAGACACTCATTACAATTTAAAAAGCCACAGGTGTAAGAAATTAACCTTTAATTGCCATTTCCACCTGTGTGTGTCACCTTGTGTGTCTGTAACAAGGCCAAACATTCAAGGGGTATGTCAACAGGGCCATTTGAGTGATTTCTGTTATAATTATGATTTAAAAAGGAGCCAATTAACTTTGATAATAAAAAGCTTCATACGATCACTATCCTTAAATAAAAGGCAGTTTGTTTGCATAATCAGTCATATTTTCAAAATCAATGCCATAATTTCACAATTTCTCCCAGGGTATGCAAATGTATGAGTACAACTGTATATGCAATTGTGAATCAATGTCACTTGTTTTGGTGCAAATAAAAGTGACAACAGGTTCAATGAAGAGGCAACATTAAGACAACCCACAAAAAGGGAATAATTTTGCAGGTGTTGGCCACAAACAATTGCTCTTTCCTTATCCTTCCTGACTGATTCTTTAGTTTTGCATTTTGCTGGTGTCCTTGGCATAACTGGTAGAATGAGGCGGTACCTGCAGCCCATTCAAGGTGTACAGATAGCCCAGCTCCTCCAGGACGGCACATCCATACATACCATCACAAGAAAGTTGTGCAATTCTCAAGAGAATGGAGGAGATACCAGGAGACAGGACAGGGTCGTAGAACGGCATCTGCCCCTTTGTGTGAGGAGGAGCACTGCTAGAGACCTACAAAATTACCTCCAGTGGGCTACTTGTAGTGAATGTTTCTGTCCAAACTGTGAGACCTGTGCAATAAAGTTGTTGGACAGTTAAGTCCAGATAAAAAGGACCCGGATACAAGTTTTGTTATTTTGGCTGTTTACCAAAATATATTCTAGTTACAGTGTCATAATAATAACATGGGCTTAAAGTGCAGTCTATCAGCTTTAATTTGAGGGTATTCACATCCAAACAGGAGGAAGTGTTTAGGAATTACATCTCATCAATATGTACAGTGGGGAGAACAAGTATTTGATACACTGCCGATTTTTCAGGTTTTCCTACTTACAAAGCATGTAGGGGTTTGTAATTTTTATCATAGGTACACTTCAACTGTGAGAGGCGGAATCTAAACCAAAATACAGAAAATCACATTGTATGATTTTTAAATAATTAATTTGCATTTTATTGCATGACATAAGTATTTGATCACCTACCAACCCATAAGAATTCCAGATCTCACAGACCTGTTAGTTTTTCTTTAAGAAGCCCTCCTGTTCTCCAATCATTACCTGTATTAAATGCACCTTTTTGAACCTGTTACCTGTATAAAAGAAACCTGTCCACACATTCAATCAAACAGACTCCAACCTCTCCAAAATGGCCAAGACCAGAGAGCTGTGTAAGGACATCAGGGATAAAATTGTAGACCTGCACAAGGCTGGGATGGGCTACAGGACAATAGGCAAGCAGCTTGGTGAGAAGGCAACAACTGTTGGTGCAATTATTAGAAAACGGAAGAAGTTCAAGATGACAGTCAATCTCCCTTGGTCTGGGGCTCCATGCAAGATCTCACCTCGTGGGGCATCAATGATCATGATGAAGGTGAGGGATCAGCCCAGAACTACACGGCAGGACCTGGTCAATGACCTGAAGAGAGCTGGGACCACAGTCTCAAAGAAAACCATTAGTAACACACTACGCCGTCATGGATTAAAATCCTGCAGGCCACGCAAGGTCCCCCTGCTCAAGCCAGCGCATGTCCAAGCCCGTCTGAAGTTTGCCAATGACTATCTGGATGATCCAGAGGAGGAATGGGAGAAGGTCATATGGTCTGATGAGACAAAAATAGAGCTTTTTGGTCTAAACACCACTCGCCGTGTTTGGAGGAAGAAGGATGAGTACAACCTCAAGAACACCATCCCAACCGTGAAGCATGGAGGTGGAAACATCATTCTTTGGGGATGCTTTTCTGCAAAGGGGACAAGACGACTGCACCGTATTGAGGGGAGGATGGATGGGGCCATGTATCACAAGATCTTGGCCAACAACCTCCTTCCCTCAGTAAGAGCATTGAAGATGGGTCGTGGCTGGGTCTTCCAGCATGACAACGACCCGAAACACACAGCCAGGGCAACTAAGGAGTGGATCCGTAAGAAGCATCTCAAGGTCCTGGAGTGGCCTAGCCAGTCTCCAGACCTGAACCCAATAGAAAATCTTTGGAGGGAGCTAAAGGTCCTTATTGCCCAGCAACAGCCCCGAAACCTGAAGGATCTGGAGAAGGTCTGTATGGAGGAGTGGGCCAAAATCCCTGCTGCAGTGTGTGCAAACCTGGTCAAGAACTACAGGATATTTATGACCTCTGTAATTGTAAAAAAACGTTTCTGTACCAAATATTAAGTTCTGCTTTTTGATCTCTTTTTCAAGGGACCAAAAGTTATTGGACAATTGACTCAAAAGCTGTTTCATGGACAGGTGTGGGCTATTCCTTTGTTATTTCTTCATCAATTAAGCAGGTAAAAGGTCTGGAGTTGAATCCAGGAGTAGCATTTACATTTGGAAGCTGTTGTTGTGAACTCAAAGGAGCTCTCAATGCAAGTGAAACAGGCCATCCTTAGGCTGTAAAAAAAAATCCATTCTGAGATAAAAAGAATGAGCTGGTGAGCAACACAAGAAGGCCTGGACGTCCACAGAAAACAACAATTGTAGATGATCATAGGATCCTTTCCATGGAAAAGAAAAATGGAGAAGGCTTGGAATGGCTGAAGAACCAAAGCATATTGTCACGAATCCCCCCGGTGCAGGTGCTCCTCCGTTGTCACCAGCCTTCTAGGCACCACTGTTCCAGTTAATCACCTTCACCCCGGTCCCCATATTATCACACACACCTGTTTTCCATTCCCACTGATGATGACACATATACAGCT
The DNA here is from genome assembly GCF_011004845.1 of Esox lucius. Taxonomy (NCBI): domain Eukaryota; kingdom Metazoa; phylum Chordata; class Actinopteri; order Esociformes; family Esocidae; genus Esox; species Esox lucius. The sequence continues at coordinate 4,047,264 of NC_047589.1, forward strand.
CTGGAAACAAGAAACCAGGAAACCCTAGTTCAGCTGGCCTGCAACAGAAAGTGTTACCCTCTCGAGATTCAAACCCATGTCGCCCACGCAAAGGGCTGTTTCGTTAACCACTACACCACGAAGCTGTACCTTTGCTGAGTGTCAGTATAGCCTCTTGTGTCTATCCTGAATAAATCCTCTTTCATGAATGAAAATGATACAGTTAAACTGAGGTTTTAAAAGTTTTTACTAAGTTTACCTCCACCACAAATAGTGTCTATGCACTACATGGCATTTGCCACTGGCCGTTTTAACAGCGTATTAGCCAGTAATAAGCTTTACCTGTATCTTCTAAGTTACTGAAATAGTCATAAGAATTGAGAAATTGTTAGTGAGTCTGCCAAAGCTATTTCATTTCATGGCAAAAGAACGTTTTTTTTTCATGGCATAACAACATACTTTTTTCTTTCATTCATGAATGACATTTAAAACATCATTATCAATAAAGGTGACGATAACTAAGTTTTCCATCAAGTGAAAAGATGAGAGCATCTACCAGAAATAATTAATAAATGTCATTGCTCTCAATAGATTCGAACTTAGGTCATCCACATGAGAGGCACTGTCTTTAACCACTATGCTACAGTGTTACACGTTTCAGCCGTCGTGTAAAACTGACTAACATTTCTTATTATGTTAACCTCCACCATAACGTCTATGAACTGTATGGCTTTTACCACTGGCTGTTTTAACAGCTAATTAACCAGTCATAGGCTTACTAGTATCTACTAACTTCCTAGGAATAATCATAAGAATTGAGCAATTTCTAGCAAGACTGAAGATGAACTTTTCCATGCCAGAAACAGACGCAATATAACCGTATAGTTTTAGTTAAGGCTTACTATAACATAACTACTGTATGTTAAGCCAGCAAATGTGTTTGTCTATCCTGACCCAAAACGCATGCACAGATGCGTACTTCAAAAATCCACCAGAAACAGTCGCAATATTACTGTTAACTGTTTTATTTCAGGCTTACTATAATGGAGATATTGAAGGTTTTAGCCAGCGATGTTTTCTTCTATACAGAATAATTCATACATCACTTTGCCTGTGAGGAGATACGAACTTGGGACCTATAGTTTACAGGTCTGCTTCTCTAACCACTAACGCAATTTAACAAGGGTTACTTTGTCAGTCACTCAGAGACATTTCCTCTTAAAAATAAAAAGTCTACACACCCCTGTTAAAATGCCAGGTTTTTGTGACTTAAAAGAATGAGACAAAGATAAATCCACTTTTAATATGACCTATAATGTGAACAATTCAATTGAAAAACAAACTGAAATCTTCAAGGAAGTAAAATGAAAAATTGGTTGCATAAATGTGCACCCCCTCTTATAACTGGGGATGTGGCTGTGTTCAGAATTAACCAATCACATTCAAACTCATGTTGAATAGAAGTCATTACACACCTGCCATCATTTAAAGTGACTCTAATTAATTACAAATAAAGTTCAGCTGTTCTTGTAGGATTTTCCTGAAATGTTCTTAGTTGCATCTCAGAGCAAATGCCATGGTCCACAGAGAGCTTCTAAAGCATCAGAGGGATTTCATTGTTGAAAGATATCAGTCAGGAGAAGGGTACAAAATAATTTCCAAAGCATTAGATATACCATGGAACACAGTGAAGACAGTCATCATCAAGTGGAGAAAATATGGCACAACAGAGACATTACCAAGAACTGGATGTCCCTCCAAAATGTATGAAAAGACGAGAATAAAACTGGTCAGGGAGGCTTCCAATAGACCTATAGCAAGATTAAAGGAACTGCAGGAATTTCTGGCAAGTATAGGGGAAGGGTGGCAAGACGGAGGCCATTTCTTACAAAGAAAAACATCAAGTCTTAGGAGCCCAGGAGCCCAGGAGCCCAGGAGCCCAGGAGCCCAGGAGCCCAGGAGCCCAGGAGCCCAGGAGCCCAGGAGCCCAGGAGCCCAGGAGCCCAGGAGCCCAGGAGCCCAGGAGCCCAGGAGCCCAGGAGCCCAGGAGCCCAGGAGCCCAGGAGCACAATGACCAACGATGACAAGGAGAAAAAGGGCTGAACTAAATACACTGAGAAACGAGGAGAACAGAAACAGGTGGGGGCTAAACACAGGTGACCTGAATATACCGATTGACAGAAACAAGAACAGGAAAGACCATACAAGGACAAGACAAGGACACACAGAAAACACGAAGTGGAATGGTCCCTTCCGGAAGGGGCCATTACACTTAGTATTGTATGCAACATAAAAAAGGTATGTATAGAGGCTTTAGGCCACCCACACGTTATTGTAGGCCCAGTTTAATATGCAACCCAATTTCAACTTAATTTGGTGGGGGTCCCTGCTCCGTCTTTCTTTCAGCTAAGGGGTCCTTGGCCTAAAAAACTTTGAAGACCCCTGATCTAGACAACAAAAAGGGAGTAGTAAGCACACAACACATACCTCATATTGCTGCACAAGGTTTTCTGGATCTTCACCCATGTAGATACAGACTCCCTTGATGATACACAATTTTTTTATTAGCATCTTAGTTTAGCACTTTTGAAGTCAACTACTGGTGTACACTGTCATATGGGTACATATTTCTCTAAGAATATTACAACAGGGTTCCCACAATGGTACTTCCCTTGCTGTCAGCTCCAAATCACGTAGGAAAGAGTTTGACAGTAAAGACAAAGAAAGACACAAATATGAAGATCAGAAAATAAATAAAGAGGAAAGGTTAAAACTGAGACAAAAAGATGAATTTAGTAGGAGAAAGAGGAAAAGTAAATAGACGTGGGGCCTCCCTTGCTTTCTGTACAATTTGTATGCCGTTCTTGCCAATAAATTGTGGCAAGTAAAATATTTTACCATTTTACATAACCTTTCCACAATCTTAATGTTTTCAATAACACAGTCATAATTCCTAAAGTATCTAGGTTTTCTGGCCCGGGGGCCCCTAGGAACTACTTACCATTTGTGCAATGACTGTTTTCAGCCTTTGCTCTAGCTGTCCAGTGGGACTGTGGTGATTCTCTTGAATTCAGCGATGATCTGAAAACAGGTAATAAGCCCAAAGGATTTAGGTTAAAATGGTAAACGTCCGGGATAAAGCCACCATCACACATACAGTAAACCAGGACAGTCGTGAGTAATAAAGCACAGATGGAAAATATACAATCAGGCATGTTAGCAGTTTGCCACCGTATCCAAGACCTCACTTATATCAACAGTAAACCAGAGATGAAAAACCAGCATGAGAGAAGCCTTACCTCACTGACGTCAAACAGAGCAGGCCACCTTACCATGAAATCCTCCACCATTGGTGCAACAACGAACAACTTCATGTCTTCTGTGTGCAGAAATATTTTCCATCTTGAGTTTCACAACCTCTCTGTTGTCTCTCTTCTATACATCCAAGAGCAGAGCTTTTTGCATGGCCTCCAGACTTTCCTCAGTTTCTGCTGATGGATATGTTGGGCAAAAATTCACCTCCGCTCTCTGCCTTTTTGACACCAAAGGCTGCACTGCGTCTCCCTGTAGGCTTGTTTTTTAAAGAGTTCACGGTCACTTCAGGGCAGCCTAGTTTTCTCAGTTGTGTGTGGTAGTTTGATAGTTTATATTTTAAACTGGTCTTCCATCCATCACATCCAGAAGAGGACCCCTTCTCAGTTAAACATGGATGTGTCTTGATGAGACTCTGTGCTACCTGTTCCATCTCCTTATCAGTGAGATAGACTTTATACTGCACAATTTTCTGCACCAAACTGTCAAGAATGGCCGACTTCAACTTAGGATCTGGAATAAGTATAGTGCCATTTTCAATATAAGCTAAACTTGTCTGAGTTTTATTTCAGAATCGTAGGAAAACTTAGGCACATGAAAGACGGCAGGCCAAGTGGACCGTGAGCTTGTAGACTCATTCGATGACAGTACATCTGTATCTACAGATCCACCTGAAAGGGACGAAGAGTCACATGAAGGACTGAAGGCTTGGGGATTTAGGGCTGTACTGAGAATATTAGACCTCTCATCATCATGCTGCACAGTGGTGGACCTTGACATATCAATTACTTTAAGAGTACCTCTGTCTTGTACTTCTGACATTGAGGTAAGGTTGAGGAACTCATTTCCGAACAAGCAATCCATAAACTGACGTCTAAAATTGCCCTGAAGTCCACACTGTTTCTTCACATTCTCCATAAGTTCATCAACAGATGCAGGGAGTCCATGGGGAAGAGTCAACCTCTGAGAGCTACCATCAGTGGATCTTAAGGATCACAGGAGTCTCCATCTTCACAGCTGTTTACTCTACACAGACACACAAATAAAAAAAAAACAGACTTCAGACATTCATCTATAAATTACCCTCACTATGCTACCGTTGAAGTTCAGTGATATTTTGAGCCTTTTTAGTGGTACAATATAGTGATTTATTTGTTCTTTCCCTGTGCCCCGAGTAGCATTGTAAGCTAATCAGCGGTCCGCACTCTCTTCGTTCAAGCTACAAACACAATCAATTAGCATGAAAACATGTACCAGAGAACGACAGTGTAGTACACATCGGTTATTAACCCCTAGGTTCATTTTGTGCTGGAATTGTCCTTTAACTAGATGATTGTATTATACTGTTGTTTAACTTAGACAGCAAGATGCTGGTATACATTTAACTAGGACCCATACAACTGGGGACTGGTCCATGGATTTTCTGGAGTTTCTTTCTGAAGGTTAGTATGTGAGCTGCTAAATCTGACATGGTACCTCTGATGCAGTAGAACCTGTAACTAGTAATGTTAATAAAAGAGTTTGGGTTAAAATTTTGACCATATGAATTAAAATGTGAACTTTCCCTTGTACTGCTTATTATTTATAAAATTCAATTTCAGATATGTTTAGGATCTGCGGACACCCAGTGATATAAGAAATATAGTAGGTTACAACAAGTATTGCATTAGAAGGATATGCAGGAAGAATAGAAGAAGCTGCACAACCTGGTAACCATATTTACTTATGTAGACAAAAGCATATCATCATACCCCTCCAACTCCATTGCTAGCTCACCTTGTATTTCAATATGCCTTTTTAAAGTCACCATGCGTGCTGATCCAATCTTGTAGTCAGCAAGTGGATAAGTATCACTGAGTTCACTGGGTGCCACAAAAGTGAATGTACTGATGTGTGGTTGGCTGAGTTCAAAGGCTCTATAATGCTCTCTGTACCAACCACTGAGCTCTTTTACAATGTAAAATACACTCTCATGTAAAATACAGATTTGGTCCATTTCACTAAATTCAGGCAATCCACCTGCTGCTCTGTGGGCCAGTATCATTCCCTTCCTATAGGTTATGCACTGAGTTGTCACACACTGTGCAAGGTGTACCTCAGGTGTGTCAGGGAACTTTTGCCTGATGGCTTGTGCTATCTCCTCTTTGAGTAAGTCTACTGGTAGAGTGGATACAGCTGAGACCTCTAGGTCAGGCTTGCTCAGACATGGAGAGCTCAGATGGTAAGCAGTCATCACCTGATGCTTCACGGCTAATGATAGGGGCACATTCTTGAAGCAGCTTGTGTGTCTGATAACCTGCTTGAAAAATCTATGCTTAGCCTCAAAGCGCATTGTCTACTAGCTGACAACTGGACCGAACAGCCTAATCATCTGGGGGTAGTGTTCCAAATAATGCTGTTTTGGTAGCAGCCTGGTGTCAGGGAACAACTCTTTGTATCTCTGCCGGTGCTCTATGATTTTACCTTCTAAAAATGCAAGCGAGTCATCACTATGCACAGGGGCAACAACAAGCTCTGTGATGTCCTTCAGGTGCATGAGAACAAGCCACGCAGGCTCATCTTCGGGTACAAGTGATCCAACCAAAAAAGGTCAAAACCAGAGCAGGCTCCAGTTTTCATGAGCATTTCCCCCCCACTGTTTTTCTGCTGGAGAAACTTTGTGACACTACATGAGGTTTGTTAGTCTTGTCAACCCATTTGTAGGGAAACTTTGTTCTCAGACTGAACGCACCAGATGCAACAGAATGGAGCTGAAAAACAGTACTTTTTCTTGTGCAAAATCTGCAACAGTGTTCCACCGAGAAACTCTCCAAAAATCCTGCAACGCTGTGTGCTCCCAGGTTGTCAGCCACTACACTGAATACAGTACCTTTAACTGACTCACCTAACAGCGAGACATAAACACCCAGCTCCTCCAGAGTTTTCAGATCTTGTAGAAGAGGTTCAAAGACCTTATCATAACCATAGGTTTTAACATCATCGGATTTGCACAAAACTGACAAGTAGATAGATGATAACGAGGAATGAGACCCCACAGGCAAGTTAGCCAACACCCAATATACCGCACAAAGCTTATGTTTTTTCCGCGACGTGCCAAGGGGGTTACAAGTTTCAAAGTCATCCACATATAAATTTAGGATGATTCTCGGCTTTTCTCCAGAGAATAAACTATTTTCCTTAAATAGGGAACCATCTCTTGAGGTCCTGTACTTATATGACACACCAGAATATGTGCCCTCCTGTCTTTGATGGCCCTCAACAATTTTATCAATGATATCCCCTCTACTTAACAGCTGCTGTAAGGACTTCAATATTGGGACATATTGGATACTGCGTTTGTTTTTTGCATCAAGAATGTATTCAACAGGCTCTACAACACTGAAGTTCTCCTTGTAATACTGCTTATGCAGATATGCAGTACTTAGAGGGCCACCTTTTTGTATGGACCTTTGCACAGGATTACCAGAACAAATTGCATTAACAGTTTCTCTAATTATAAGTTCATCGACAGGGATGTTTCACTGATTAAATATTTCACTGACAATGCCACAAGATAACGAAACAGGTGCAGAACCAATCAAATGATGGAGTTCCCCCTAAGAAAACATTGACAGCTTAGCTTGGCACATGGACCAAATGCTCCAACTTCAGCAAAGCAGCTGCTAATCTTTGCTCTATATCCTTCTGCAAGTCCTCAATATGATAATGAGTATTTGAAGGAATGGCAGTATCTGACTGTTCTACACCCTCCTGACTATTTGCCTCCAATTCATTTACAGATTATATCCTAGTAGTAATAACTACTCCAGGTTTAAAATCAACCAATGTATGATGGCAGTGTTTTTGGGTTTTGTGCGATTTAAATGTACAATAAATGTTTGTTTTAAAGTCACAGCCTAAAAACATACAAATGACTGTCTAATTTCTTTTGAGATGTGCATTTATATGAGCAAAATAATCCCACTCTGATGCTAAATCACTACATGCACAAAGGCTGAATATCGCTTCCTCCTTGTGAGTGGCTTCTGTTAAGTGGATTTTACTTTGGTGGACAATAAGGGCATTCCACGTCTTAAATGTGCATGGACACTGTCAACGGTGTGTCAGGGTGTGTGAATAAAGGAGCCAAACGCAGGGAGGTAGTTAATCTTCTTTCTTAAACGAAAAAATGGCACGCGTAACAACAAGAGCGCAAGAGCGCAAAAGCGTGCAATAGTCTTGCAATACAACACCAAACATAGAACAATACCACACAAAGACGCCCAGAAACAAGGGAACTAATATAGGCAACCTAATGAGGGAATGGACACCAGGTGTGTGCAATAACAAGACAGGACAGTGCCGTGGGAGGAGGAGCGGCGTGGCTAGAAGGCCGGCGATGACGCGCACCGAACACCACGTCGGGAGGGGTGGCGCGCGTCCTCGTTACAGTACCCCCCCTCGACGCGCGGCTCCGGCAGCACGCCCCCGCCGGCCCCGGGGCCGACCCGGAGGGCGCCGCGCAGGACGATCAGGGCGCCGACGATGGAAGTCGGCGAGGAGCTCCGGATCAAGAACATCCACCGCCGGCACCCAGCAACGCTCCTCCGGGCCGTACCCCTCCCACTCCACCAGGTACTGCAGGCCCCTCCCCCGGCGCCTCGAGTCGAGGATGGAACGGACAGAGTACGCCGGGCCCCCCTCGATGTCCAGAGGGGGCGGAGGGACCTCCCGCACCTCAGACTGCTGGAGGGGACTAGCCACCACCGGCCTGAGGAGAGACACATGGAACGAGGCATTAATCCTGTAATCAGGGGGAAGTTGCAATTTATAGGTTACCTCGTTCACTCTCCCCAGGACTTTAAACGGCCCTACAAACCGCGGGCCCAGCTTCCGGCAGGGCAGGCGGAGAGGGAGGTTCCGGGTCGAGAGCCAGACCCGGTCGCCCACAGCGTAGACCGGGGTGTCATTGCGCCGGCGGTCAGCAGCGGACTTCTGGCGAACCCCGGCGCGCCGGATGTGTCGATGGACCACGGACCAGGTGTCCTCGGCGCGCCGGAACCAGTCGTCCACCGCCGGAACCCCAGACTCGGGCTGGCTCTGCCAGGGTACCAAGACCGGCTGGTACCCCAGGACACACTGAAAGGGAGTCAAGGACGTGGAGGAGTGACGGAGTGAATTCTGAGCATACTCTGCCCAGGGCAGGAACTCCGCCCACTCCCCCGGCCGGTCCTGGCAATAGGACTGCAGGAACCTGCCCAGGTCTTGGTTCACACGCTCCACCTGCCCGTTAGCTTCGGGGTGGAACCCGGAGGTGAGGCTGACCGAGACCCCCAACCGGCCCATAAAGGCCTTCCAAACTCGAGACGTGAACTGAGGGCCCCGGTCAGAAACAATGTCCTCCGGCACCCCGTAGTGCCGGAAGACATGGGTGAATAGAGCCTCTGCGGTCTGCAGGGCCGTCGGGAGACCAGGGAGGGGAAGGAACCGGCAGGCCTTTGAAAACCGATCCACAACAACCAGGACCGTGGTATTGCCTAGTGAGGGGGGAAGATCGGTCAGAAAATCAATGGACAAGTGAGACCATGGTCGTTGTGGAATGGGCAAAGGGAGTAACTTACCCGCCGGAAGGTGTCTAGGTGCCTTACACTGAGCGCACACCGAACAGGAGGACACGTACGCCCTCACATCCTTAGCCAGACCAGGCCACCAGTACTTATCGGTAAGGCAGCGCACAGTACGGTCTATGCCCGGGTGACCCGTGGAAGGGGACGTGTGGGCCCAGTAAATGAGACGGTCACGGACATCCAGCGGGACGTACTGACGACCCGCAGGACACCCAGGAGGCCCAGGATCGCTGTGCAACGCTCGCTGAATGTCCGCGTCCACGTCCCACACAACCGGCGCCACAATGCATGAGGCGGGCAGAATCGGTGTATCATCTACCCGCCTTTCACCCGCGTCGCACAACCGAGACAGCGCGTCTGCCTTGGCGTTTTTTGTACCCGGAACGTATGAAAGCGTGAAATCGAACCGGACAAAAAACAACGCCCACCTGGCCTGGCGAGGGTTCAGTCTCCTCGCCGCCCGGATGTACTCCAGGTTACGGTGGTCGGTCCAGACTACAAACGGGTGTCTCGCTCCCTCGAGCCAATGTCTCCAAACAGTCAAGGCGTTAAACACAGCCAACAGCTCCCTGTCACCGACGCCATAGTTGCGCTCTGCCTCACTGAGCTTTCGCGAGTAAAAAGCACAGGGGCGACGCTTAGGAGGGGTACCCGACAGTTGGGACAATACAGCACCTATCCCCACCTCCGAGGCATCCACCTCCACTATGAACGGCAGTGACGGATCGGGGTGAGCCAGAACCGGGGCAGAGGTGAACATTCTCTTAAGGGTGCGAAATGCGACGTCTGCCTCGGTCGTCCAGGTGATCCGGCTCGGCCCACCCTTCAACAAGGAAGTAATAGGAGCTGCCACCTTGCCGAAGCCCCGTATAAACCTACGGTAGAAATTGGCAAACCCAATAAATCGCTGCACCGCCTTAACCGTGGTGGGAACGGGCCAATTACGCACGGCTGACACGCGATCGACCTCCATTTCCACCCCACCGGTGGAAATCCGAAACCCGAGGAAAGAGACGGCTCGCTGGAAGAACGCGCACTTCTCTGCTTTAGCGTACAGGCCATGCTCCAACAGTCGCTTCAGCACCCTGCGAACGAGAGACACATGCTCAGCACGCGTAGTGGAATACACGAGGATGTCGTCAATGTAAACCACAACTCCGCGCCCCAGCATGTCCCTAAACACGTCGTTCACAAAGGACTGAAACACTGCCGGGGCATTCATCAACCCATACGGCATCACCAGGTATTCGTAGTGACCCGTGGTGGTGCTGAAGGCGGTTTTCCACTCGTCTCCCTCTCGGATTCTCACCAAATTGTACGCACTCCGGAGGTCCAGTTTTGTGAAGAAGCGCGCCCCATGCATTGACTCAATATATTGGGAAATCAGGGGGATAGGATATGAGTACCGGATCGTCAGTTTATTTAACGCCCTGTAGTCAATGCACGGACGCAAACCCCCATCCTTCTTCCTCACAAAAAAGAAACTCGAGGAGGCGGGCGAGGTGGAACGGCGGATCTGCCCCTGCCGCAGGGATTCGGCCACATAGGTCTCCATCGCTGCGGTTTCTGCCTGCGACAGGGGATACACATGACAATAAGGCGGCACAGCATCTCCCTTTAGGTTTATAGCACAATCCCCGGACCGATGTGGTGGCAAACGACTAGCCATGGTCTTCGAAAAGACCAGCGCTAAATCGGCATATTCCGGGGGAATGCGCACTGCGGAGACACGGTCTGGACTTTCCACCGAGGTCGCACCAACGGAAACACCTAGACACCTCTCCTGACACCCCTGAGACCACCCTGTCAACACTCTCTGCGACCAGGAAATAGTTGGGTTGTGTCCCGACAACCATGGAAGACCCAGCACCACAGGGAAAGCAGGAGAGTGAATAACATGAAATTCAATCTGTTCGGTATGGGCGTGCTGTACGGTCATCGTGATAGGGACTGTGACGTGCTCAACGAGACCAGTGCCTAGTGGTTTGCTGTCTAAGCCCGTAATGGACCTAGGTTGAGACAATGGAACCAGCGGAATGCGCAGTTTCTGTGCGTAACCGCTGTCCATAAAATTCCCAGCTGCGCCTGAGTCTACGAGCGCCTTACACTGAGAGTTAGCAGGAAAATCAGGGAAGGCCACCAAAAGTGTCATGTGCTTCGCAGAGAGCCCTGACAGTGTGTGTGGTCTACTCACATGACTCGGTGTAGGGGTGTCAGGCTTCCTCCGCTCGACCCTTTCTCGCTGGAAACAGTAGGAGGCAGAGTGTCCCTTCCTCCCACAAAAGGAACACTCCCTAGACCGCACCGTCTCCCTACGTGCGGCGCCTCCCACTTCCATGGGTTCAGGTCCGGCGACGGGGTGTACCGGAGGGGGCTGATCATTCCCGGTGCGTCCGCGGGTGGCTAGCAGATTGTCCAGCCGGATCGCCATGTCGACGAGCTGGTCGAACGTCAACATGGCGTCCCGGCATGCCAGCTCCCTACGGACGTCAGACCGTAAGTGGCACTGGAAATGATCTATAAGTGCCCTGTCGTTCCAGCCCGACCCCGCCGCCAGGGTCCTGAACTCCTCCTTGTCCCCTGCCTCAGGTGCACGAGACGCTCGCCGACCTCCCTGCCGTCGGGCGGGTGATCGAACACGGCCCGGAAGAGGCCGACGAACGCCCCGTAATGGGCCAACTCCGGCCCGTTGGTGGACCAAACGGAGTTGGCCCAGTCCAACGCCTTGCCCCTCAGGCAGGAGACAAGGGCCGAGACCTTGTCCCTATCCCCCGGGTGAGGGCTGAGGGGGGCAAAGTAGAGCTCCAGCTGGAGCAGGAACCCAGAGCACTGGGCAGCGTCTCCGCCGAATCCCTGAGGAAGGCTCAGTTGAATGGTCCTCCTCTGCGACGGTGGAGACGATGGCAGGGGCACTCCACCCGGGTTGAGTGTCGGGGTTTGCTGCTCAGATGGCAACCTCGCCTCCACCCGCCGCATAGCCTGGACCATCTCTGTCACGGCCTCCCCCAGGGACGCGATCATGCTCCCATGCTGGTGGATGAGGTCGCTCCCCGCTGGCTCCATTCTGGAGGTGTGGTATTCTGTCAACGGTGTGTCAGGGTGTGTGAATAAAGGAGCCAAACGCAGGGAGGTAGTTAATCTTCTTTCTTAAACGAAAAAATGGCACGCGTAACAACAAGAGCGCAAGAGCGCAAGAGCGCAAAAGCGTGCAATAGTCTTGCAATACAACACCAAACATAGAACAATACCACACAAAGACGCCCAGAAACAAGGGAACTAATATAGGCAACCTAATGAGGGAATGGACACCAGGTGTGTGCAATAACAAGACAGGACAGTGCCGTGGGAGGAGGAGCGGCGTGGCTAGAAGGCCGGCGATGACGCGCACCGAACACCACGTCGGGAGGGGTGGCGCGCGTCCTCCATGCGCGTCCTCGTTACAGACAGTCCACGTATGTACATGGAAAGCGAGAACTACGTCCAAAATGTGGATGCTTTAACTTGTAGTGATGCAAAAGCTTGGACCTACTTTCTGTACACCCCTTACATCTCCACATTCCCACCGCCCTGTAACATATAATCAAGTTCAACATTACGGCCAGTCATTTTTCTTATCATTTAAGCCCAGATCTACAATTCAGATATAAACACAAAGGTCAAAATTCACAACATGATAGAAATCTCACTTCCAAATTGATGTCTTTAAATACAAGAAATTACACTAAACAACTTTTAATGTTTCTGATACTGTTAAAGGCTTTTTTAAAATGGAAATGTATGTGGGAGTAGGTCCATTTTCATTTACAGTATAACCAATTGAGAAAAAAAACGAATGTTTCCATCTGTAACTTTCAATTATTTTTGGAAATGTACACTGAAAAAAGCAACACAAAACAAATGTGACAGCACTTACCACTGTAAAGCCTTTGAATGTGTTTGCTGTTCAAATATGATCCTATGAAAGAAAATATTTAGAAACAGTGAGGTGAACCAAGTACATTGGCTCAACAATTAAAAGACCACACAAAATAAAGCAAAGACACAAAGGCAAGCTAAAAATCCAGTTTGAGTCCGACCTTAAGAACTCAGCTTAATTTATGATATGAAATATGAAATATGATATGACAGCTTACAACACTCGTTCTTACCCGACACTGAAGCCCAGAGCAGTGGGACCGTCGTGGGAGGAGGGGGGGGGGGTGTCAGTAGAGAAAACTAAGTAGTAAGCTAGTGGTGGTATTAGTTAGCTAACCTTAGCTATTAGCAAACCAATATATTTATAACGTAGCTAATGCCCAAACAACTCAACTGACCTTTTTAATTGTTACAACAGCATCAATGTAATGGAAATGTCGCGAACAAAACACGACTTTGCTAACACTCATTCTCACCAAAAGGAATCCATACAGTTAACATTCTTCAAAAACAACTGAAGTCTACATGATTGAACCATGTTCTTGAAAGGAACATAAATGAATTGCGTAGCATATTCTAAATTCATTTTTGTAAAATTAAAGACCTGCTATTTACCATTAGTGTATTGTTAAACATCATACTTATTGCTACTTATCTTAACATTGAATATCTGGTGAATTTAACATTCCCAGAACCCTAGAGTCCTATTGTTGAACATCAAAGCCACCACAAACCACACACCCCCATACCATATTTCTTCCTCGGACATGCATATGTCATACTGGAAGTTACAACCCCAAACAATCGTCACATAGGAAGTACCACCCCCGGATCATATGTCACACCAAAAGTACCATCCCGGAACATAGGTCACACTGGAAGTCCCACCCCTGCATAGATCACACAGGAAGTCCCACCTACCAAACCGGAAAGTCCCGCCTACTGTCAATCAATCGTTCAAAGGTGACAGAATTAACCTTATATCAACTACTACTGCCTACACACTCTGGCCACATGAGGCCAGGCATTGTCCTGCACCAGGAGGACCCCAGGGCTCACTGCAACAGAAAAGTGAAAACAAGGGGCAGGAAAAAGGTCAAGTTCATCTGACAGTTCACAGTCACAGAAGTGGAGAAAGACAGGAGGCAAAGAAAGCCCAGACTCCTCATCATGTGAGAAACAGAAAAAAAGGATAGAAAAGTTAGTGGACTTTTGTTTAAGCCACTGGCTAAATCTCCCACCACAGATATGCATAAGCCCTGTGTGACAATTGTTGATGTAAACTGGGCTTCTCGAAATTAATTTGATTCATTGATAGGGTATGTTATGATAGGTACATTTCTATTTCGGATGAAGTTGTGTTGGCTCTAAGATTGCTAGCATAAGATATTGTTCCTATGGCCAGAAATCTGTGAGTTTTCTTTGATCTAGACTTACAATTTGAACATAAAACAAAAACACTGGTGCAGTCATGCTTTTACCAGCTTAGAAACATTGCCAAAATAAGATCGGTTTTATCTTTTGAGGACACTGAGAAAATTACACATTCTTTCATTTCATCTCGCCTAGACTAATGTAATGCTTTGTTTACATGCCTCAACAATAACTCCCTAGGTAAACTCCAAGTTGTACAGAATTCAGCTGCCAAATTTCTTACAAGGACTAAATCAAGGTCTCATATAACCCCAGTGTTTGCAGCTCTACATTGGTTATTGGTTCTACCCATCACTTATAAGGCACTACATGGTCTGGCACCTGATTACATTAGAGTCATGCTAAACCCATACTGCACTGTTACGCATCTCAGATCAGTTGAAAAAGGACTTCTGGCTGTCCCAGGGTCTAGACTGACAACTAAAGGGAACCAGGCCTTTTCTATTTGGGCACATTCTTTTAATGCTTACCAAAAAACTCATTTTTATAACATGGCTTTTACAAATATTTTATCATTGTGATTTTATATTTTGAAAAAAACTTTTTGTTTTTGAATAATATATGTTTTATATATTTTTTATTATTCTTTTCATGTGTTTCTATTTTTATTGTTTGAAAGCACTTTGTGTAATTGTACTATAAAAGTGCTATACAAATAAAGTTATTATTGTTATTATTATTATTTACTTGGTGCTAGCTTAAAGGTGCCTTATCAGATACAAAAATATATGGAAGGAATCTGAGCATAAGACAACAGGGTCAATTTTGCATTTGATGGTGAGCGCTGATGTTTGTGTGAACAGTGATGCAGAGTTGGCTACCTTTCTACTTGATAAGTAGGTTGTATGGTCTCATTTATCTAGTTAGCTAGATAGTCAAGGAAATCTATGTTTAAGTTACTTGATGATGACAGAGAAACAATAATACTACGTAGAGAAACATTTTATGTTCTCATTTATTCTATTTGTATGAGCTGCAGTAATTCAGGAAAAAGGAGCCCCAACTAAGTATTGAGTGCTGTACATGCTCATACTTGTCATGTTCATACTTTTCAGTTGTATTGGTATTAAGTAATATTAACATTTTCTGAGATACTGAATTTAGGGTTTTCATTAGTTGTCAGTAATAATAATCAAAATTAAAAGAAATAAACACTTGAAATATATCAGTATGTGTGGTATGAATGTATACATTATACAAGTTTCACTTTTTGAATGGAATTACTGAAATAAATCAACTTTTTGATGATATTATAATTATATGACCAGCACCTGTATGTAAGATGTATTTAAAAATTCTGCTTCAGAGTTCAGTGATTACAGAAGTCTGTAATGTAATTTCATAAAAGTTTTAACTTTATTGATGAGCATTAAAATTTACATAGGATCATGAAAGAAGTCTTAGTTGTAACACATTGAATTTGAATGGGAAAATTACCCTTACATAATAAACTGTAACCACATGTTATTGAAATCCTAAAACCTAAGTAGAGGTTTTTGAGGCAAAGAATTGTTTTTTTAATGTCTTTTGTAACACATCCTAACACCTGCAGTTCCTTAGGACTAGAGGCACTCTAGACCACAAAAAAATTATAGCTTAGCCACATTAGCATTACAAAAAACGGATGCGAAATATGTAATTGTTTTTGTATACATTATGTAAATCATATACGTTCGCATATAGAATACGTAATCTGCATGTCAAATTATGAAATTACAATAGAGATTGCGTCATCTGTATATGAACCAAAAGGGTTGATTTTAACCTTGCCATTTTTGTCAATTTTGTACCATAAGGTAGGCCGCAAATGAAGCCTGGTCTTGAGCTGTAACACCTTTTGGACGACCTTGGGAGAACTGTTTAGGGTAGAAACATGCTTCAAAGGTTTGAACACTCGTGAGGTTGTTGCGATGAATATGGCCCTACCCCTAAACATGTGCATTTAACCTTTCACTTTGAAAAAGACACATGACCAAGATCATGACCTCTCCCCATAGGAATACATGGGGAAAGTACTACACACTCATATTATTAATGTGAATATATCCCAAGCGCCTTAACCCCCGACAAGCCCAATGGTCTCTCTTTTTTGACCGGTTCCAGTTCCGTGTCACCGACATTCCTGGTGAGAAGAATATAAAGGCAGACTCTCTGTCCCGGCAGTTCAACCCACCTGCAGTGCCACTCCTGAACCCATCCTGCCTCCGTCCTGCATAGATCATACAGGAAGTCCCACCTACCAAACCGGAAAGTCCCGCCTACTGTCAATCAATCGTTCAAAGGTGACAGAATTAACCTTATATCAACTACTACTGCCTACACACTCTGGCCACATGAGGCCAGGCATTGTCCTGCACCAGGAGGACCCCAGGGCTCACTGCAACAGAAAAAATCCTATGGGGAGAGATCTCACTTCGTGGGGCATCAATGATCATGAGGAAGGTGAGGGATCAGCCCAGAACTACACGGCAGAACCTGATCAATGACCTGAAGAGAGCTGGGACCACAGTCTCAAAGAAAACCATTAGTAACACACTACTGGTTTTCTGCAGCGCATGCAAGGTCCCCCTGCTCAAGCCAGTGCATGTCCAGTCCCGTCTGAAGTTTGCCAGTGACCATCTAGATGATCCAGAGGAGGAATGGGAGAAGGACTTGTGGTCTGATGACTCACCGTGAAGAAGAAGGATGAGTACAACCCCAAGAACACCATCCCAAACGTGAAGCATGGAGGTGGAAACATTATTCTTTGGGGATGCTTTTCTCCAAAGGGGACAGGACGACTGCACCGTATTGAGGGGAGGATGGATGGGGCCATGTATTGCGAGATCTTGGCCAACAACCTCCTTCCCTCAGTAAGAGCATTGAAGACGGGTCGTGGCTTGGTCTTCCAGCATGACAACGACCCGAAACACACAGACAGGGCAACTAAGGAGTGGCTCAGTAAGAAGCATCTCAAGGTCCTGGAGTGGCCTAGCCAGTCTCCAGACCTGAACCCAATAGAAAATCTTTGGAGGGAGCTGAATATCCGTATTGCCCAGCGACAGCCCTGAAACCTGAAGGATCTGGAGAAGGTCTGTAGGAGTGGGCAAAAATCCCTGCTGCAGTGTGTGCAAACCTGGTCAAGAACTACAGGAAATGTATGATCTCTGTAATTGCAAACAAAGGTCTCTGTACCAAATATTGAGTTCTGCTTTTCTGATGTATCAAATACTTATGTCATGCAATAAAATGCAAATGAATTACTTAAAAATCATACAATGTGATTTTCTGTATTTTTTTTAGATTCTGTCACTCACAGTTGAAGAGTACCTATAATAAAAATGACAGACTTCTACATGCTTTGTAAGTGGGGAAACCTGCAAAATTGGCAGTGTATCAAATAATTGTTCTCCCCACTGTTGATCACATGATATCAGCCACACACATTGAAATACAGAGGTCTGTGTAGTAACTCTTTACAAAGAGCACACATCACAGACACTTATCTTAAATAAGTAGTATTAAATGAAATGGTTGTATTTTTCATGTTTATTCAAGCAGAATCAATGAGATTTTATGTCCTTCAGTGCACATACACCATATTCCCAAAAGTATGTGGACCCTTGACCATCACACCTACATGAGCTTGTTGAACATTCCATTCCCAAACCACAGGCATTCCTAAAAACATTTGTCCCTCACATTTGAAATCAAACCTACTTCCCTGGTTTAGTTTGCAGTGTTAACTGTTTTGGGAGCATTTACCTGCGTTTGGAGAAATGTGTCAAATTGATTGGGAAAAACTTAACCCAATCATGTTACTGACCTATTGCTTATTGACCTAATTCGTTTTTTTTTTTAGCATTAAACTTGCATTAAACCTCTGTCCCAACTTTTTTGAAACATGTTGCTGGCATCAAATTCAAAATGGGCATATATTTTTCAAGAAACAATAAAATGTCTCAGTTTCAACATTTGATATGTTGTCTTTGTACTATTTTCTATTGAATATAGGGTTTGAATGATTTGCAAATCAGTGCATTCTGTCTTCATTTAAATTTAGAATTTTTTGTATGTGTTATGAATATTTATTTTTATTTTTGGGTGGCCAGAATCAAACTTCATGCTAAATAAAGTTTTTATTTACTGGCTGTGTTGGTGGATTCTTTTTGTTTTCCTACATAAATCTTCCAATTTCATGAGAGAATTAAATTGTTCTACACGCAGTGTTTTCTTAATGCTCAGTGTGAGCAACATATACACTCACCTAAAGGAATATTAGGAACACCTGTTAAATTTCTCATTAATGCAATTATCTAATCAACCAATCACATGGCAGTTGCTTCAATGCATTTAGGGGTGCGGTCCTGGTCAAGACAATCTCCTGAACTCCAAACTGAATGTCAGAATGGGAAAGAAAGGTGATTTAAGCAATTTTGAGCATGGCATGGTTGTTGGTGCCAGACGGGCCGGTCTGAGTATTTCACAATCTGCTCAGTTACTGGGATTTTCACGCACAACCATTTCTAGGGTTTACAAAAAATGGTGTGAAAAGAGAAAAACATCCAGTATGCAGCAGTCCTGTGGGCGAAAATGCCTCGTTGATGATAGAGGTCAGAGGAGAATGGGCCGACTGATTCAAGCTGATAGAAGAGCAACTTTGACTGAAATAACCACTCATTACAACCGAGGTATGCAGCAAAGTATTTGTGAAGCCACAACACGCACAACCTTGAGGCAGATGGGCTACAACAGCAGAAGACCCTGCCGGGTACCACTCATCTCCACTAAAAATAGGAAAAAGAGGCTACAATTTGCACCAGCTCACCAAAATTGGACAATTGAAGACTGGAAGAATGTTGCCTGGTTTGATGAGTCTCGATTTCTGTTGAGACATTCAGATGGTAGAGTCAGAATTTGGCGTAAACAGAATGAGAACATGGATCCATCATGCCTTGTTACCACTGTGCAGGCTGCTGGTGGTGGTGTAATGGTGTGGGGGATGTTTTCTTGGCACACTTTGGGCCCCTTAGTGCCAATTGGGCATCGTTTAAATGCCACGGCCTACCTGAGCATTGTTTCTGACCATGTCCATCCCTTTATGACCACCATGTACCCATCCTCTGATGGCTACTTCCAGCAGGATAATGCACCATGTCACAAAGCTTGAATCATTTCAAATTTGTTTCTTGAACATGACAATGCGTTCACTGTACTGAAATGGCCCCCACAGTCACCAGATCTCAACCCAATAGAGCATCTTTGGGATGTGGTGGAACGGGAGCTTCGTGCCCTGGATGTGCATCCCACAAATCTCCATCAACTGCAAGATGCTATCCTATCAATATGGGCCAACATTTCTAAATGCTTTCAGCACCTTGTTGAATCAATGCCACGTAGAATTAAGGCAGTTCTGAAGGCGAAAGGCCCCTCCTTGAACTGCCACCTTAACGTGGTGGAGGGGTTTGAGTAACTGAGTGACCCTAGGAGCTATGTTGTCTGGGGCTTTAAATGCCCCTGGTAGGGTCTCCCAAGGCAAACAGGTCCTAGGCGATGGGTCAGACTAAGAGCGGTTCAAAACACCCCTTAATGATGAATATTTTCTTGGGTTCCTTGACGTTGCCCGGTAGGGCGCAGCCGGGGCCCCACCCTGGAGCCAGGCCCGGGGTTGGGGCTCGTACGCGAGCGCCTGGTGGCCGGGCCTTTCCCCATGGAGCCCGGCCGGGCTCAGCCCGAACGAGCGAAGTGGGGCCGCCTTCCCGTGGGCTCACCACCCACAGGAGGGACCATAAGGGGATGGTGCAGAGAGGATCGGGCAGCAGTCGAAGGCGGGGGCCTAGACAACCCGATCCCTGGACACGGAAACTAGCTCTAGGGACGTGGAACGTCACCTCGCTGACAGGGGAAGGAGCCTGAGATTGTGCGTGAGGTTCAAAGGTTCCGACTAGAGGTAGTCGGGATCACCTCTACGCACGGCTTGGGCTCTGGAACCACACTCCTTGAGAGAGGATGGACTCTTCACCACTCTGGAGTTGCCCATGGTGAGAGGCGGCGGGCTGGTGTGGGTTTGCTTATAGCTCCCCAGCTCTGCCGCCATGTGTTGGAGTTTACCCCGGTGAACGAGAGGGTTGTTTCCCTGCGCCTACGGGTCGGGGATAGGTCTCTCACTGTTGTTTGTGCCTACGGCACAAACTGGGGGACTTCAACGCCCACGTGGGCAACGACAGTGACACCTGGAGGGGTGTGATTGGGAGGAACGGCCCCCCTGATCTGAACCCGAGCGGTGTTCAGTTATTGGACGTCTGTGCTAGTCACAGTTTGTCCATAACGAACACCATGTTCAAGCATAAGGGTGTCCATCAGTGCACATGGCACCAGGACACCCTAGGCCGCAGGTTGATGATCGACTTTGTTGTCGTTTCATCTGACCTGCGGCCGTATGTCTTGGACACTCGGGTGAAGAGAGGGGCGGAGCTGTCAACTGATCACCACCTGGTGGTGAGTTGGATCCGATGGCGGGGGAGGAAGCTGGACAGACTCGGCAGGCCCAAGCGTACTGTAAGGGTCTGCTGGGAACGTCTGGCCGAGTCTCCTGTCAGAGAGATCTTTAACTCCCACCTCCGGCAGAGCTTCGACTGGATCCCGAGGGAGGCTGGAGATATTGAGTCCGAGTGGACCATGTTCTCCACCGCCATTGTCGAATCGGCTGCTCGGAGCTGTGGCCGTAAGGTCTCCGGTGCCTGTCGAGGCGGCAATCCCTGAACCCGGTGGTGGACACCGGAAGTAAGGGATGCCGTCAAGCTGAAGAAGGAGTCCTATCAGGCCTGGTTGGCTTGTGGGACTCCTGAGGCGGCTGACGGGTACCGACAGGCCAAGCGGACTGCAGCCAGGGTGGTTGTGGAGGCAAAAACTCAGGCCTGGGAGGAGTTCGGTGAGGCCATGGAGAAGAACTATCGTCTGGCCTCGAAGAGATTCTGGCAAACCGTCCGGCGCCTCAGGAGAGGGAAACAGTGCCCTACCAACGCTGTTTACAGTAGAGGTGGGCAGCTGTTGACCTCAACTGGGGATGTCGTCGGGCGGTGGAAGGAGTACTTCGAGGATCTCCTCAATCCCGCCGTCACGTCTTCCATTGAGGAAGCAGAGGATGAGGGCTCAGAGGTGGACTCGTCCATCACCCGGGCTGAAGTCACTGAGGTGGTCAAGAAACTCCTCTGTGGCAAGGCACCGGGGGTGGATGAGATCCGCCCTGAGTACCTCAAGTCTCTGGATGTTGTGGGGCTGTCTTGGTTGACACACCTGTGCAACATCGCGTGGCGGTCGGGGACAGTGCCTCTGGGAGGGCAGACCGGGGTGGTGGTCCCTCTTTTTAAGAAGGAGGACCGGAGGGTGTGTTCCAACTACAGGGGGATCACACTTCTCAGCCTCCCCGGGAAAGTCTATGCCAGGGTTCTGGAGAGGAGAATATGGCCGATAGTAGAACCTCGGATTCAGGAGGAACAGTGTGGTTTTCGTCCGGGCCGTGGAACACTGGACCAGCTCTATACCCTCTACGGGGTGTTGGAGGGTTCATGGGAGTTTGCCCAACCAGTCCACATGTGTTTTGTGGATTTGGAGAAGGCATTCGACTGTGTCCCTCGCGACGTCCTGTGGAGGGTGCTTCGGGAATATGGGGTCCTGGGTCCTTTGCTAAGGGCTGTCAGGTCCCTATACGACCGAAGCAGGAGCTTGGTCCGCATTGCCGGCAGTAAGTCAGACTTGTTCCCAGTGCATGTTGGACTCTGGCAGGGCTGCCCTTTGTCGCCGGTTCTGTTCATTATTTTTATGGACAGAATTTCTAGGCGCAGCCAGGGGCCGGAGGGTGTCAGGTTTGGGGTTTTCGTCTTTGCTCTTTGCGGATGATGTTGTCGTGTTGGCCCCTTCAAACCAGGACCTTCAGCATGCAATGGGACGGTTTGCAGCCGAGTGTGAAGCGGTGGGGATGAGAATCAGTACCTCCAAATCCGAGGCCATGGTCCTCAGTCGGAAAAGGGTGGCTTGCCCACTTCAGGTTGGTGGAGAGTGCCTGCCTCAAGTGGAGGAGTTTAAGTATCTAGGGGTCTTGTTCACGAGTGATGGAAGGATGGAACGGGAGATTGACAGACGGATCGGTGCAGCTTCTGCAGTAATGCGGTCGATGTATCGGTCTGTCGTGGTGAAGAAAGAGCTGAGCCGCAAGGCGAAGCTCTCGATTTACCGGTCAATCTACGTTCCTACTCTCACCTATGGTCATCAGCTTTGGGTCATGACTGAAAGGACAAGATCCCGGATACAGGCAGCCGAAATGAGCTTTCTCCGCAGGGTGGCTGGGCGATCCCTTAGAGATAGGGTGAGAAGCTCGGTCACCCGGGAGGAGCTCGGAGTAGAGCCGCTGCTCCTCCACATTGAGAGGGGTCAGCTGAGGTGGCTTGGGCATCTGTTTCGGATGCCTCTGGAACGCCTTCCTGGGAGGGTGTTCCGGTCCCGTCCCACCGGGAGGAGACACCGGGGAAGAACTAGGACACGCTGGAGGGACTATGTCTCCCGGCTGGCCTGGGAACGCCTCGGTGTCCCCCCGGAAGAGCTGGAGGAAGTGTCTGGGGAGAGGGAAGTCTGGGCATCTCTGCTTAGACTGCTGCCCCCGCGACCCGGCCCCGGATGAAGCGGAAGAAGATGAATGAATGAAGGCGAAAGGGGGTCAAACACAGTATTAGTATGGTGTTCCTAATAATCCTTTAGGTGAGTTTATGTTTGTGTGTATGATTCTGACTTGACATTTGATGGCTGTATGTATAGTTTTTTACGCCATCCTTAAATTTTTCCCTTGTGCAAGGTTTTGGAGTTGTGACAGGTTTGGCTGTTGTGATAGTCTAGCTTCCCTCGTTGTCAAGTGCAGGAATATGGTGAAGTAATGTGTCAGAGATCACATTCCTTGTTGACTTTCTCAAGTCCTTAATCTACCTGTGCCGCTCTCTATGATGTTATCCATTGTACCAAACACATAGGAGCTTACCTGTAGCCCTTTTTATTCCTGTCAACATTCCAATTGTTGTTGACAAGTTGTGCCGTTCAGACCTTGACAACTGTGTTCAAAGTGGCTGTATTGTGATGATTTTGTGAGTTGAGTGGGATATTGGCAGTCTTTCCTGCATAACATCATACTGACAATTGCGCTTTACAGTTGTGAGTAGGGAAATGTGTGAAATCAGGTGAATAGTGCTAATAGGTTGGGGTAAATTGTCTTCAACCTGGATCTTTACAAGATACAGTAAGAAGACAGCCTAGGATACAAGATGGCCTTGGATAAAAGTGGTTCCCAAATGGCAGCCCTGCCATTAATTTCAGCTTTGTGAAGCTCACGATTCATAGTTTTTGTCGAGACTGGGTCACAGAGCTGCTGTGTGTGTCTATACCTGCCAGTCCGCTCCAATACAGTCTGTCCATGCTCAGCATATGCTATCAAGATTTTTGACAGATTAAATCATTTTGCAGTTTTTGTGAACGATGCACTTGCAATTTTGTCACCGACTATTTGGCCTGTTTGGTACTCTGTTGCCTCATGTTGCTTTGAAAACTAAAATAGCAAAGTGTTAATTTTGAGACCTCTTTTCAGACCATCGCTGACCTATATGAAGTGCTCATTGGCAATCAATCTTATGTCACTTTTGCAGCTACATCTGTAATTAGTAATTGAATTACTTCAAAGTTACCGTCATTTTCCATGTGGCATAACCATTATTTTGTCCATCCCCTTTGGAACCAGTTTTAGTGTGTTAGCAATTGTGAAAAACTGTAATAAGACCTAGGACACAGTGCAGTCAACAAGGTAGAAGACAAAATCAGAAGTGTTCAGTACCAGGACCCTTCATTTTCTTCCTACCCTTGATTTGCATTATTCTGAGCAATACTTGTTTGATTTTGATGTTTACTCTGAGCAAAATGAGATGCGTTTAAAACATGAACTTATAATGATGGTTATTCCCATCAGTATCTCCATCGATCCCAGACAAGTTCGACCTTCATAGTTCTTCAAATATTCCCTACAACAATTGGGTTTACACATTTAGCCTAATCTGAGTTTTTCCACTAATTTATATTTTGAGCAATCCTATTAGATCTTTTCACTTCAGATTTTGTTTCCCGGCTGATTTGATTGGTTTACAGACTAATTTGTAAAAAATAAGATCTGAATTATTCTGCCTATGAAAACACAGCCGGAAAGGAAAATAAATCTCTCAGAATTGCTTTTGTCTGAAACATCTGCAGCCTGCAAGCTTCAAAGCCAAAGAGCCCATCCTGTGTCCAGTTGTAATGATTTATAGCCCTACACATAATCCCCCCCCCCTATGTCCTCTGACGCTAGGTCCTTTTTGAGAGTTGGCCATCTTGCTGATTGCAGTTGTGCCCAGTCACTGGCTTTTAAAAGACAGAGTGTTTAGGAAATATTTTGCCCTCCAAATAAGTCTTACAATGTCCAGGGGAAAGGTGTATTAATGTAAAGCTCAGCTCTATTTTTATGAAGGGTGCCTACAGAAATTTAAATGGTTGCTGAGAGGTTGAGATGCAACAGGTTTGGGTGAATTATGTGGGTTGTGAAATTGAAGATTTAAAACAGGTCAGGGAGACTCAGTATACTCTGAAAGAAACACTACTAGTATTTATGTTACAGTTTTTTTCACTTATAGCCAATGCATTTACCAAGTGTGCCATGTTCTCTGCTTTACACTCAGTTTGTAATTTTTTAACACACTTTTTGTAAAACTGTAAACACAACTCAGTTTTACACTCAGTTTTCAATTTAATAACACACCTATAGCAAATCTGTTAACACACAAATCAGAGCTTGAGCACAACAAATAGGCCACAGGTACACATTATCCTATATCTGGACCCCTCCACAACACACCAATCAATAATGACCAGAGGCCAGAGCAGCCCAGGTATGTTATCATCTGGGACAATGGTAGTTTCCACCGGCTGCTGTGGTCCGCAATTGGTTCACAGGTCACCCACTTTTCATTGCACTCATTCTCCCCCCCCATACACTCCGTTTTTGAATCCTATTGAATAATTCTTCTCTACATGCTGCTGGAAGGTGTATGATCACCAGCACCACCAACACATCCCGGTTCTACAGACAATCAGGGGTCACGCTAGGCCTGGATATGGCACTGCAGGCTATACTTTCCACACTGCCTATAGTAGCTCAAAATTGTGTGTGATGTGGATTAAGTTTTATGGCCAGACCCACAAAGAAGAGATGTAGCAATTTCTTTCTGATTTTGATTGGGGATTTTACATATTGGTAACAGCTTGTTTTTTGAAAGAACTATGAATTTCAATGCATTGATCTTTAATAGTGCACATTTATAGAATAGGTGCTTGTTTGTCCTGCTTGGTTGTGAGGGTGGTTGTGGATATGGACTTTAAATGTGGTTGTTACACATAACCAGCAGGGGGAAACAAAAGCCCAGAATATTTGCTTGTGTAAGTATTCTGGTCACACAGCTATAGGCAGTAAGTTAGAGCAATGACCTAGCAAGCTGTATTTCCCATTTTGTGTGTTATTTATTCTCATGAAAAATATCATATATGGAAGTCCACAATGATCCAATATAATAAATATTGGCACACCATTTGTTTTGAGAAAATCACTCTGATGAACAGGTTTAGACAGAAGTTGCTTAGGCATTTAATACCATTTCCAGGACAGTGACTTTATTATACATTCTTAATAATTTCGTCCACATCCATCTTTAAGGGTTTAAATCTTATCCAAACCAGCACACATGCAAGACAGGAGACTTGAAATATAATTTCCTTTTTCTTTAATTAAAACCATACAAACATTTGTGGTCTGTTATAAAAGAGCAAAGTGGCTCTTCTGGTAAACGGGCAGTGCTGGGCACTCCGCCCACCAGTCTGAGCCAAATCTGCTTGGACTAGAACCAACCCGGGTCTGGGAATCCCTGTTGTAAGAGTCATTTCTTTAGTGGCCCCTTGTGCCTCATCCTCATATCTGAGCTAAACCTACAGAAAGAGTAATGTATTTACATGTAAGTATAAAAAAGGCAAGAAAATGAAGAAAACAATAATAAAAAAGGAAGTCTAATGCATTTCACACATCTCAACCTTTTTGATAATCCTTTTTTTATGTAAATGTGTATGTAAATTGTACAGGTCTTACAACACGTCTTTTTTGTGACTAACATGGGAAGATTGGCAGTGATCTTTTTTCTTTTCTGACAGGCAGATTTTAAGGCACATACCTCATGGCCATTCCCTCCGGTCCTTTCACGAAGGAATGAGTTCTTACCTCTTTCAAAACAAAATGACTGATGCACAACTACAAAAAGACAAAAAGTACCAAAAAACACCAAAACAATTCTGTACCTCATAGTTTTTGCCACTGAAGAATATAGGAAACTATTTAATATACTGTACACTGTGTTGTGGGACTTTAAGATGATACTAACACTGTTTAAAGAGTCGCTGCACTTCCTAGTGGCAGGAATTACTGTATTATAGTATACTCCTTTGGAGAATAGAATATGGTTGATCCATTACAAATGTCTAATAGACATTAAAAGAATCTAATTTCGAAAATGTTCAAATACAATGGTGGATAAAAACCACAGAAACACACAAATGGTACCCTTTATATGTCAGTAAATCGTGTGCTACCCTTGAATTAATGGTTGATTGAAACCAAATGTTTTTAAAATGAATTGTACTGCTTTGCAAGAGCTGATTTTAACAGAAAAAAACTAAACATTATTATATATATACACCTGTGAGTAACATTACAGATGATTTGATCATGCCATTGGTGTATGAACTAAACTGCTATGTTATGTTTGGGTATTTTAAGACTTTGAAGTGTGGTCTTTTAACACATTTACTCATTATTTCCACCATACTCAAACACACCAGCAATTGGTAAGAATTGATATACACAGTGAAACACTAACACTTACATATTTGCAAAATAACATACTAACAAAATGATGATAGCAAAGGTGTAAATATCATTGTAAAAACAAGTAAATACTGTATAGAAAGACAACACAAGGGTCTTTTTTCATTGATTTGGCCTTTGCCTTGCCATGACCCGCTGACATGAGGATTTATATGAGGCGTCCGTTGCACCAAAATGGTAAATGGCACATCCAATTGGATTAGAAACTTGGCACATGGACTAGTCTATGTACTTATAAAGACAGTGTTTATGTTTGACCTTGAATACAACATGCATTTATATCAACAGTGTACAGTAAAAAAAAAAAACTGTGACGATACACAGAATACTGTTTCAAAAGGACAAACCCACAGAGGCCACCAAAGGCCTCTCGCTTACCATCATAAAGTACTACAAAGGGAAGGGCTTCCAAAAATAGCCTTCATTCCACAAAAGGAATATATCTATATATCTATACATACTTTGACACATCTCCTGCCTTGGAAGAGACAAGATGCCAGTTTTACAAAATAAATCTGTTTGGCAACAAATCTGTTTCTGGTAACACTTACGCAAGTATAATAAATTGTCATAATTTGTTGCTTTGTAGTAAGTGTTGCTGTCTTTAATCTGTACTCAGTTCCTTACATTAATCCTTTTAATCCTTTTTTAAATCCATGACTTTTAACCCACACAGTGGTGTAGTCGGGGGTAAATGCAGTGCACCTGCCTTTTTTGCTTTTACACAACCCACTTTTTGTGGAGAAACGCATTGAAAATACAGGGAACTAAACTTCATCACCAGAAACGGACATCCGTTTACCCACAGACAACTACACCATTGATCTCTCAGGAGAGAAGGAGGGAGGGCATTAGTTACTGCATGATGGCCAGGAACTTACTCTCTTCTGCGAGGGTTGTGAGCAGGGAGCTCATGTCTCCAATGGCCATGTTACTGAGGTTGGAGGGAACCATTCCGTTTGCGCTATGGAAGGTGGCGGACGCCTGGGGGGTGGTGAGACGGGACGAGGTCCGTGACAGACCCTGAAAGATGGAAGGGCTAATCACCCCCGACACCAGACTCCCCTGGTCAAAGCCTAGCCCCACGTCCTCCAGCATGGCCCCGAAATCCAGTGCCACTACGTCGTCTAGCACATCAGCTGACCTGCATGCACCACTGTCTACTGTGCTGGTCACCTGGTCGGCACCCGGGGAGAGAAGAGAGGCTGGGGCCGAGTCCTGCCCAACCTGCTCCGTCATGTTCTCAAGCAGACACTGCTCCTCCGGGGGTGAGAAGGAAGGTGCCTTGGTATCTCCAGGGTCAAAGCGCTGGTCCAGGTACCCCTGGTCAGGAGTCTCCAGTTTCAGGCCGGACACCTGGTGGGCCAGGGAACAGTGACTTTCTTGGTTCCTCAGGTTCTGTTGGGCAAGGTTCTGCTGGGTGAGGTTGGCATGGCATTCGTTGTTGGTGTTTTGTTGTTGATGCTCTGTGAACTGTGGCGTTCTAGCCGGGTGTCTGTAGCTGCTATTGGTATGCTGCAGGTGGAGCGCCGGGGCCTGAGGGTGGTGGAGCGCCTGGGCCTGAGGGTGGTGGAGCGCCGGGGCCTGGGAGAGGCTGTCCATGGAGACCCGGCTAAGGAGCAGGTTGTTTCCGGTCTGTCGGGAGGTTCCATGAGTCTGGTTCTGGTACTGCTGCTGGCCATAGCCCTGGGGCAAAGGCCCTACAGAGATCTGGGAGAAGTCTGGCCGCAAAAAAGCATTCAAAGGGTGATGGCCATTCCCTCTCATCTCCATGCAGGAGTGGGTGGTCGATTCTAATTTTACGTCGCCATTGACTCTGCATTGTGGCTGAAGTTGGAGATGACCAACACCTTGCTGGGTGCAGTGTTGGATCTGGAAGTCTCTGGTGAAGGGTTGATGCTGCTGCACCACCATGTTCCCAAACCGTCCAAACCGAGAGCCAGCTGTTGCTTGTTGCTGCTCTGACGTGGCCCAGCGGCTACACCTCTGCTGTGCCTGGCCCTGCCTCTGTGGGGACCTCTCAGCGCTTCCGGAGCTCACTTCATTCCACTGAATGGGCATGCCGTCTTTACTGGGGCTTTCTTGCTCAAGTCCCTGGGACTGCCGGAGGCTAAGGAAGCACTGGTCCAACACCGGGCCCTGGTCTTGCAACTCCCCCCCAGAAAGGTGTCCGTTTTCCCCAGCTCCGTGATTCTCCAGATTATTGTTATAGGAGCCCGTCTGGTCCTGGGAGCGGAGGTACTGTACAAGGTCATCCGGCAGCATGTCCTCATCGCCCAGCGACAGGGTACCCTCTTGTTCCATTGCCAGAGCCTCTAGGGCTGCATGCTCCATGATACTTGGGGGGCAGGGAGAGTGGAGGCTTCCCCGCTGGATATTACCCTCAGAGCGCGTGTAGTTCTGCAGGCTGAAGCTGCGACCCTCTGCTGTAGGATGCTGGAGTGGGGGCAGAGGGTGGATGTCATTGAGGCTGCTGAAGCGTTGGACTTGGGGAAGCCCGAAGAACTCAGAGTGAGCATTCTGAGTGTGGGTGCGCACGGGGTCACTGGCTCTCCGGTCCGAGCCATTCCCTGGGCCTTCACCCGGATAAAGGATCCGTCGGCGGTAATCTCGGCTTCCGCTGTGGACCCCATAACCGTTGGTGGTGCTTCCGTCGCTGCAGCGACGCGGCCTGACCAGCGGGGGCAGTGCATGGTTGCTCCCACCGCCGTCCTGGCCCTCCACCATCATGGCCATGCGGGTCTTCAGGCTAATGTGCTCCATGTTGGGCAGCGGTGTTGGGGGCGGGCCGCCTGTGGCAGCAGCGTACTTTGCCTTGAGGTGGTAGTGCTGTGCCGGCGTAAGATTGAGCATCCCCTTGGAGCCTCCGCCGATTCCCGCCCACCCTCCACTCACAAATACGCCCCCACCGGCTCCGCCGCACTGACTGGCCTCACTAGAGCGGCGCGATGCATCCGTTGAGATGGGGTCGTAGGAGTCAGTGGAGCTAAGGTTGTGGTGGCGGCGGTGGTGACCCGGGGTGTTGGTCGCTTCGCTCTGGGAGGTCTGGCTGGAGCGCCGTGATGAGAAGCATGGCGAGATGCCAGAGGATCGACGGCTGCTGCTCAGGTAGGCTGAGCTAGTGGCGCTGCCGCTGCTGTCTCGCCGGTCATGGCGCTCAATGCCGCGGAGTAGACTGAGGACCGTCAGCTCTGTGCTGCCCAGCTCCGGACGAGGGGGAGGCTGGGGATGGGCTAACCTCCCCAGGCATGGACCTGTGTAAACAGAGAGAAAGAGAAAGGAAACCGATAGAAAGATGAGCACAATATAAATGAAAGATCCCTCAGACGGATTCAACCGTTCCACAAAAAATTCCACATGAAATTCTATTATATGCTCAAATCCCTGATATGATATATCATGTGATATGATATGGGGTTGATACTGATTTCCAGTGGAACAGAGAATTTGATTAATTTGTTATACTTGTGCATTCAAGCCCAATCTTTGGTGCAAGGAGAGGCGTCATTTCAAGTAATCAACCTGCATTCTGTTGAGACATTCAGAGTTTCTTTGCAAACGAAAACTAGAATCAATATTATTTTGCAAATCTATTTCCTTCATGTCGTCCTGGGACATTTAATACTGATATTGAATGCCTGGGGAGATAAGTGTAAAACAAACTTTTTTCCTAACTAGCTATCCCCCACAGAAGAAGATACTGTTATTTGAGTGCAAAGTGTGGCTTTAGAGGACCAGGAGTGGAGCTTGATGGATCCTTACCCTTCCCTAAGATGACAGGCAGCACGGTTGGGCCCTTGGGGGGCGGCGTGGGGGACAAGGAGCCCAACCTGGGGGCCCCTCCTCCGTTCACCTGCTTTAGCCTCTCCATCTTCATGTGCTCCATCCACCTCATGGGCCGGCCGATGTTCCTCCTCGCCTGCAGCGCGAGGGTGGCCGCAGTGGCCGTTGACACTGTGGAGTCCATGACGGGGGCATCGCAGGCGCCCAGACCTTCCTCATCTTCCTCATCCTCCTCCTCGTCCTCCAGCTCTCCGTCCTCCTCTCCCAGCCCCTCGCTCGGTCCCACCCCCCCTCCCCTCACAGCAAGCTGGACTCCACGGCCTGGATAGGCGCTGATGGGGGACTGGTCACTGCTGCATGTAGACTGACTGCCAGGGCTTGGCTGAGACGTCTGGTGGGGAGAATGAAGGAGAGAACAACAGGGCTCGATAATTAGCGAGTTCATAAGACACATTGAGCACTCAAACATTTCTTCAACGGTCTGAGGTATGTGATCAAAACACACAATGGTACCATGCGATTGATGACACTTCCCAGGACATTCCCAGGACACATAAAGGCATTCGTCAAGTTAACGTATTACCCCATCAGCAAATTTTGCTTTCAAATGTTCAGGGCAGAGAACAAGTAGGGGTTTATTCAGCCATTATTACAGCGGTTCATTTTAACACAGAAAAGTGTTACTCTGTGCGGTATTCCCTTCCAGTGTCTCCCTTTTTGTAAACAATGTGAAGTGAATTATGGTGTGTGAATAACATTCCTATCCAATGGACTGGTCCAGACTCAATGAAAACACCCCTAAAGAGGCAGGATGGTTTGGGCCATTTTCAGTAGGAAGGTAGGGGTGGACAAAGGCTTCGGTTTACTTAGACTTTACCCAAAATTGAGATAATTGAAAAGAGAAATTATCAGTTTCTTTTGGGTTAGTCCTGGAAGGCAGGTACTTTGTCAGACAAATTTAGACAATTGTTTGAAAAACTGTTTGGTTTCATATTGAATTTTAAAAGACTGACACTTAAAATACAGCTCTGGAAAAAATGAAGAGACCACTGCACCTTTTTCTTTCCTTTCCAAAAAAGTTGAAAAGGAAAGTTTTGATTGAGGAACAGAAGCGTTAAATTTGCAGTGGTCTCTTAATTTTATTGTAAGGTGACATTGGTTTCACGCTGAGAAATAATAATAAAAAAAAAGAAATATATTTACTAATGTTTGATAGAGGATTACATACCAGGATTGCACACAGTATCTGAGCATCTGAGAAAATTATTTTCTGTGTCACTGTTGTAACCAAATTAACATTCAAAATGTCAGTGTATCATTTGTAATATAATACAGGGGTCTGAATACTTTTGCAAGACCCTGTATCTGTACTTTCTTTAAAAAGCACTATTTTATGCTTTACTGATGCATGCAGTATTGAGTTACCCAGACTTCAGGTGTGGCGTAGGGTGGACCACTGGACCACTGGACCACTGGACCACCCTACGCCACAGTTTCATGAAAAGAGGAGGATTTCATTTACTGAAAACCAATGAGCAAAATGCTGATGCCGCATGGGAGAGGAAAAAAGCAAATAGACTGATGTTGGGTGGAATGGTAACAAGGTGAGTGAAGGAGTGTTTTTACAAATGGGACACGCCTTGTGGAAGAAAGCCTCACCTGATCACCCACTGGCCATAGAAACAGAGAGGGTGGGAGAGTAAAGCCAGGCATTGGACAAAAGAAAACATTCATTCATGTTAGGGTTATTTGTTACAGGTTAGTTGGCTTACACACACACACACACATCAACTTTGAACGCAGTTAATAAAGACAGGGCATTGTTAGAAAATATTAGGTTGACATTTAAGCTGAGCTGATATTGCAAGTTATAGAATTACTAGTACTGGCATACCCATTGAATTAAACGTTCCGTGATGGGTGGCCTGGCGATTTACATTTCTTACATTTTTTATAAGTTAGTCTTATTTGAGGTCAAATCTATTTTCAGGGAGACCTGTTCCTGTGTTTGGGTGGGACCTAATGAGAGTTGGGCTCACCATGGGTTTCTCCGTCTTGATGGATTTGACCTGCAGACATTCATCCTGTTTCGAGGTAGTGTGGTTGTACTCCCTTTGGTCTGCATAAGCTCCCAGCTGCCCCGGCGACCTCCCCTGTCCATTGCCCCCCTCCCGGGGCTGCGGCGGGGGGCGTGGGTATGCGTCGCCACGCTGCTTCTTAGTAACATGTGCCTCAGGCCCATGCACTGTCTTAACGTGCTTGCGTAGGGAGCTGGGGTCCGTGTAGCGCTTAGTGCAGCCGGGGATCTTGCACACGTAAGGTTTCTGGAATATAGAACACAGTATGATGCACTTCATTCTATGTTCTCTAAGGAAGTATTGACAAGATAGTTCTGTGTCGAACTGCCAAAAGCAAACAACAACATACTTTTATATATTATGTTTTACCTGGTAAACCAATAAAAAATTCATGAACACGGATTAAGCCTAGTCCAGGACATTGGAGATTTTTGTTGAACTAGATTTTTAAGTCCTAGACTAGGCTTAGTCCATGTCTGTGGTTGACTTGTTAGCATGTATGTGTGCACCAGGGCTTCTGTTAGCCTGCTCTATTCGGCTTCTGACAGATAAAATAAAATGAAAAACAAGTAAAATTATTGTCTGCTGACCAAATTGTTTCCAAAACATCCAAACTGAAGTCCTCATTAGGGACTTCTGACTGGCCAAAACTGTCAAAGATTGCCTTGACTATCCTGATTTACAATCTGCCCCATGGAGAGGGGATTCTGTCCAAAAACAAATGAAGATGGCCTGCCTTCAGGAGGAACACCAAACCAGGCTAATGGGCATCGCAAGCTGCTCAAAGGAATTGGGCAGTTTCGATTTTCCAACAGAACTAGCTCACTTTAGGCAGGCCAAGATCCACTGCAGACACAAACATGCTCTGCTGATATGCCAAACAAAGCACTCATCGTCTCCCATTGCACGCTTTGCAAGCATCCCAGTACCCATCTTTTGCTGCCCCTGGTTTTGAGGCAATTGCTGGGTTGTTTTTCAACTGGGCCAAATAACTGCCTATGCAGACCTAGACAAAATAAATGATATTGGCTTACACAAATGGCTGTGTTTTGTTATTCATTAGGCTGATTTAAAACAGGCTGTATTAATTACCGTGTAAGCTATAGGTTCATTTCTCTATTAAAACATTTATGATATAGCAGTGAAGAAGCAATGGGAAATGTTTTACTGTCCAATAAAACTTGTGATGCAATAAAAACATAGTTTCTTTATTTATTTTATCGGATAAACGTGGCTAACATTGGCTAACATTTGAAAACAGTTACATAGAACTAATAGCATTTTAATTACTTCATAGTGCTTTAGGCTAAATGTGACCCATACAATTCTCAGATGTTCAGGAAAATGAAATGCTGCTGCTCACATTGTCCAGTGACAAATTGTCCTAATGGAAACCTTGGTGTGCACGTGAACATGTGTTTGTGTGTGGAAGCAAACCTCATTGGAGTGTGTGCGGTTCTGGTGCTTGGCTCTGTCAGAGGCGTTGGAAAAGGCTTTGTTGCAGCCCTCGTGTTCACAAACGTAAGGCTTCTCTCCAGTGTGAGAGCGCAGGTGGGTCTTTAAGTTCTCCAAACGAGAGTAGGCCTTGGGACAGCCCTCAAACTGCACACGTAATAACAACAAGAAGAGGGAGAACGGAAGATAAGGAGAAGGTGGAAAAAGCAAAAACAGCTAAATTCATCCTTGCACTTAACTGCCTGAAAAATAGAATTGATCATTGAACAACAATCTCTTGATCCCCATCTCTACTGTAAGCCCATGGATGTTCTTTGTGGAAATATTGCACTATGAAGTGTGCCCTAGAAACATAGTTTGATACGACTGTGGGGAGCATTCTTACCGTGCACCGGTGAGGTTTCTCGCCTGTGTGTCTCCTCATGTGGACCACCAGCATGTACTGGGCCTTGAAGGGCTTCTGCTCCCGTGAACACTCCTCCCAGCGACACACAAACTCCTTTTTCTCCCCGTGAATGTGGTCATTGTTGATGTGCTGAGGGGAAACAAGAGGTCCATCATGGGTCCATTTGGATTCAGTGCAATTTGATATGGTTCAATGGATTCATCATAAATCCATGGAGTCATTATGGAGAAAGAATATCATCATAAGGTCAATGATTTATGGTTGTTCAGCTGATACATTCCAAATAACCTGATTCAGAAAGATTCCACTGATTCATTGCTTAGTCAACAGCATTCTGTACAGAAGGGTCTTTAACCATCTGTGTAGTTACTTGTACGAACCACAAGGGGGCTTAGCGAACCAAAATTGGTGCCAGAGGAAGCAGCTTGAAGCAAACAATGGCAGCTTGAAGCAGAAATTGTTGCAGTCATCCTTTGTGAAAATGACTGGACTGAGGTATCTAAAATGGATAATATTTTATAATTGCTGGTAAATAGTGGGGAGGTCATGAGACTTCACAGAGCTTTTACAAAGTATTGTGCAAAGTCCAGTTAATATCAACTGAAGTTTCGTCCTCATCATCTTATTTTTTTCCAGTGTACTCTTCAAAGTTATCTTCATTTTTTTTTCACTTTCCATTTGTATCTATACATTTCCTATTGTTTTATATTCCCTTTCTTTATTCCCTTTTCTCCCGTCCATATTTCTTACTCCGAGGAGTCTTGTGAGTCTCAGTGTCCGATCTGAACAGGCTTTTCAAATAAAACCCTGTCACTTCCCATCACATGGGCCTCCTGCCCCTCCGTGACAAGTGCTGACAGTTGTGCTGCCGTGGCAACTTCCAATCTGAGGCTTAGGGGGGCAGGAGGAGGGGAATGGTGGTGGGGGGGTTAGGTTATGTGACTAGAAAATCCAAAGTTCACTCAAAGCATCTCAAATGCTGGGGCTTTGCAACCCCAGCGAAGCATTATACTGCATCTAGGGAGCGCAGACACCCTGTTTTCTTTCTCACTCCCCCTATCTCTCACTGTCTTAACAATCTGTCAGGTAAAAAGGAATAAGTGGTGGCATTCAATGGGTAAAGGGGGATGATAGAGGAATAATGAAACCGAGAGAGAGAGAGCACACAGACACAGAATCCTCCAGGGAGGAAGTCAACATCTGGCCCTCGGACAAAGAAAACATTGTAGTGTGGTGGCCTCTGAAGGGCCTTTCCGAGAGCAATTTAAACCCAGGGAGACAGACACAATATCCTGACCAAAAGGAACCCGTCTTATTACATTCCTGAGCAGAGAGGGGGAGCAAGACCTCTGCCTTATGGGGGAAACGGATGAGGGGGCTGTGCCTCAGGGGGGGACATGCGGGGAGAGCGAAAGAGGGTGAGAGACCTCTGCCTTTTGGGGGACACTGGAGCGATACTAAAGACTTGACCTTGAGAGGTCTTAATTCTATTTGAGAAACAAATCATTGTTGGAGTACATGTTTTTTTTATTTTAAAGAGATAGGAGAGAAAAAGGACTGAATGGGCTGGTGGATAACAAGAGGGTGTCTGCGAGAGTTTGGGGGGGTTCATACTCCCATTTCACTTCATGACACAAAGGCAGCCTTGGGGTCTACAGCACAGGGCCTCTTCAAAAACGAGTGATGAAAAACCTGCATACTTAGAAAGGCACTTTCAAGAAGTCATGTGGCGGTGTGTGAGTGCGTGTTTATCTGTGCTTGTATGTGTGTGTTTGCATGCCTATGACAAACTGGTAGCGTGTTACTGGCCATGCACCTCCAGGCGCAATGGTCCCCGTACAAAGGTAGCATTGTCCCAAGCCAGGAGCCCGTCCCTCTGACTAGCCAATGGCCAACATATAGGCCAGTGGGGTCCTGACCAGGGCACCGTCTCATCCCTTTGTTCACATCAAAGGAGTGCAGGTACCCCGAAAACATATGATACCTTATGAAGCCTGACCCAATGGACCCTCTCAAATTAACTAAGCCCCTTTTATAGTACGAGCCAGACGTGTCTTATATAGCCGCTAAAAAATAACAAGCGCACAAAAAACAGCATATTTTGGACAGCCAAGTGTACTTGACTTCCCTCCTTTATTCTGTCTCACATTCTCACACACACACACGCACACACATAGAGCATGGAACCACATCGATATGTCAGTCAGCGCGGTCGTTAAGTTCTGGCTTCGATTGAGTTTACGTATCAACAAAGGGCCTCCATTCATTTCCAGCTGACACGTTTTAATAAAATAAAACAATTCAAGAAGAGGAAACGATTAGGGAGTCGAGGGCAGGAGCCGTCCGTTTCTCTCGGATTGATGTCCCCTTCTCCACGTTCCGACGGGGAAAATTGCTCCTCTCCTATGATGCCCTCTGTCTCCGCGAGGGAATCCCTGTGGCATGCGATCAGTCTGCGCCACGCACCGTTCGATATCCGCCCGCTGAGAGCGATGGGAGGGATGAGAGCGCTCCAATGTCGCAACGCTGTTGGCACGCGCTATCGAGCCCCCACTGTCCCCCCCGTCCCCCCCCATCCCTCCCGCCAGCCCCGTACAAATGACTAGGGGCAGCTGACGATCGTGATGCATAGGCTACCGCGCTGACAGAGGGACCCGGGTCAAAGACGATCCTTAATGGTCATGATTTAATGGCAAATTGTATGGAATCAATAATCTCTATGCTGAGCGGATGGAGCGGCGGTGCGCGTTGGCCCCCTGCGTAATGGACAAACAGGTGCTGAGAGCTGCAGCGGTGGCGGCGCGCTTGCGGGTTGTTCGTCTTATCGGCCAACACACTGTAAAAACGCCACCGAGATGGATTTACAAGAGGGACGACTGGAGGGAGACACAATGTGCTGGACGGGGACTGAGTCGATACACAGGTATTGACTGACATAACAATAAAACAGTGAATAACAAACTGATACAAGATTCTGATACACACACACATTGGAGTGGACTACTTTCTTAGGACAGGCACTGGATATACTCCAAAAACAGGAAATGTTTTGAGGTTTGTCCCCACATAGTCCCGACGTAAAGAAAATGTCACAGATTTACGCCTTTTTATTATATCTAGCTACACATGCACACACATGCAAAATAAACACACGGACACACAGAATACTTGACACTTAGCCACCTTTCTCAAATCCAACCCCCCCCCAAAAAAGTCAGTGTACAGTGTCTCCTTATCAAGCTGTTTCTGGTACATAGCCCTCGTACAGTACACTCAAACGCAGGCGTGCGTGAAACGGAGGCCTGTTTACAAGGCAATTTCACTAAGCTGTGGGACCCGCAACACCGTTTAGCTTTATCAAACAGAGCCTAATAAATCATATGCTCTTTTGTGATGTCAATTGCTGAAGCGCTTTGTGTAAAGAACGAGGGGAAAAGAAGCCAGGGAAGGGGGAGATGGGGGTGGGGGCAGTTGGGGGGGGGGTAGAATTGGCATGTGTAATTCAGCGCAGCCTTTTCATCTCGGAGTAAGATACTCCAGACAGATAAGGTGCCTAATCCTTCTCCTGATCAAAAAAGAATCTGCATTTTACCAATTAAAGGGCTGCGCCAGCAGGCGGAGAGGGGGCCGCATTCTGACTGAGCCCAACTTTATCTCCCCTCAACACAGGGGAGGCCACCGCCTCCCGCGCTACAGCTTGTATCCTGGGCGAGCTAATGGGGTGGGGGTACAGGCAAGCGTCACACTACCTCCATCTAAGAACAAGGACATTACAGCGCCAACTAGGGAGATGACCCGGAGTAGCAGTGTATCAAATCCTGGGAGGCATGGCGAAGCACGTATACACACACTCCCCGTCTTCGGGTCACCCCATCTGAGAGGTTTCATGCCCCCACCTTTCCTCAAACATCTCAGAGACATTAAAGAATCCAGCCCCATTGCCTTATCTTTAGCGCTCCCTCAGAGAGGAGAGAGAAAATGAAAGCAAAAATCTGAGCGAGTGATGCCAAAAAATAGGTACCAGAGGTTTATATTGTGGAGGGAGGGAGTGAGGTTGATGTTGAGAGGTAGAGTGATGGCGAGAAAGTAGGAAATTAATCAAATAAATATGGCAGCCTAAAATTGACACCCGCCTCGCATTTGCTGACTGGGTAGGCTAGATAAGTGAGCTAAATTGCGTAGATGCGATGTTTATCTTATCGGCGGCACCAAGAGCGCTTAAACGCAGATGATAAAGGAACAGCGAGGCACGTCATGGTGTGAGTGCGTTTGTAGAGTGTAAAAATACGCATCAGCAGGGGCCGCTTTTGAACAAGGTGGAAAGCAATGAGGGTGGTGCACGCGGCTTTTAATTCTAAAATTAGGCCAAGCAAACAACAAAAAGGGGATTTTCTTCGTCTTCCTTTACGTAACTGTCACTTTTTGTAACACTTAAAAAGGCGGTTTTGAAGTATATAATGTCCCACATTGCTTGAAGTAGCATGATTTTACTTCACTAATATAAAAGCGATAGAAAAATATCAAACAATTCTGGAAATGTATCAGACCTGAAAATGATGTTGTATGCTCAGTGCATTAAGGTTAACTCTAACTTACACTAACAATCAAAGCCAGATTATTTCCCTCCATCGCCATTCGAGAAGACAAGTTGAAACAAAGGGGGAGGGGATATCCCATTGTTTGGCTTTATGGAAATTCCCCCCTAGCGTTAGAGAGACACTGTGGTCCAAATACTGTACTTATCCTATTACTGACGACGGGTGGGGTGGGGTGTCGGCGGAAAGGGAGGAGGGGGTGTAGAGATAAGAGGGTTTTCTTCCCCTCGCTGAATTTTATAGGAGAGGGATTCGCTGGGCGTATAGTTTCATTAGAATGGCCTCCCCCTATCTGCATGAGCTTATAATGAGAAATAAAATACAATATGAAAAAAGCGAAATAACAACTGTTAAAAAGTTATATATATATATATATATACATACACACACACACACACATTGGACACACACAATTCTGATTGAGGTTTTTTGATGATTCCTGTCTGGCATCTGTATCTGTCTTGCCAGATGCCCGAGTGTGAAAACTCAGTGAGGTCAAGGTAGTTAGTTTGTGAAGAGTGGACATATCTAGGGTCAGACAGAAGGTCACCTGGTGTAACTAAATTTAGGGCGTAGGGGGTGATACAGATTCCCCTCCCACAGACCCACCCCCCCACCCCCACAAATACCGGGGCAAGAAGTTGTCAGGATCCTCAACCTTTGAGCGGAGCCCTTCAAATGCACAAGGCAGCCCATTCCATGCTGAGGATATCAATTATAGATAGGGGTTGCCGCCGCCGCCGCGGATTGCAATGTCAGACGGCGGGATGGACAGCCGCGGAGAGCCAGGGATCTTTCCATCAGATGGGTGCGGGTGGGGGTGCTTGGGATGTGTGTGTGGCGGGCGTGTGCGCGCACGCTCACTTGACGACAGGATACAGGCGGTTGAAAAGGGGGCATCGCCAGTGCCGCCAATGGGCCCTCAGTTAGAGCTCTCACGTATCAAACGCAGAGTGCAGAGGTCAAAGCTCCCCTTTCTGTGGGCACAGCAGGAAGTAGCAGGCCACAAAGGGCAGAACAGTCTGGTCGCAGCCGTAGGAGTACCGTCTGTGTAAGCGGCGTCCATAGTTCTAGTGACACCATGTCACCGCAATATCATTAATATTTCTGTTAAGAACAGGCCCTCGAGCTTCGCGGGATGGGAGTCATCCATCTACTAGGCAGTGCAGGGGGAGTATATTACAGTCATTACGGTACAGACTGGTTTACAGTAGAGAACGGCATCGGGCTCAGCCGTCGAGTCTGTGCCGGCCAAATCAGTTAGCGTCGTAGCCCAAGAGAGACGTGCTCAGCAGTCTTTGAGCCCATTAGCCATCGTCCCCGAAACCAATCTGGAATCCGGCAGAGGCATTAGTCAATGCCTGTAGGCTGGGGCACAATCTGTACTGAACATGATGACATACAGGAGAGACTGCTGGACCAGAGAGATGGTGGTAAGGTTGGCTAGTTGGATGTTCCTAAAATGAACTCCGAAAACATGTTTCCTATTTGTTGCTCAGTTAATAGCAGAGCAAGTTTTTTTCACAAAGGACAATGACCATTTTAACCTCACTTTGATGTAGGTAAGATTTTGAATCCTGCGAATGGAGGCTAGCAGGTCCATGGATGTACTCACATGCACTAGCTGTTCCTGCGTGTCATACTCCCGATGGCAGCTCTCCCAGTGGCAGTTGGTTTCGTACACCACCTCTGGCTCCTGCTTGCTCTCATCCTTGTCCCCTTCCTCCTTCACAAGAGTCATCCCATCTGGATGGTCCTACAGCCCAGACACACCATAAAGTTACAACACAGTTACAGTAATGACCCCACAGTGACATTTACAGTAATAATCCAACACTGAAAGTTACAGTAATCACCCAACAATGGCAGTGTAACAGTAATGATCCCACCATGACAGAGTTATAATAATGACACAATACTGAGACTATTTCAGTAATGACGCAACACAGACATTTACAGTATAGACCCAACACTAGTTGAGTTACAGTAATCATCCAAAATTTACTGTGTTACAGTAATGCCACAACATCAACAGACTTGGAGTAGTGAACAGTGACAGAGTTACAGTAATCACCTTGCAGTAATCACCCAATAATGGCAGAGTTAGAGTAATGACCCAACAATGGCAGAATTACAGTAACAACCAGGCTAGGAAATTCATCATTTTAGAGACAAGGTCATTTGGCCTTCAGTATCACAAAAATGTTTAGGGCACAAAGGCCATTGAGTGAAATAAGAGGATTAGGAGCTTACAAATACACAACTTGAATTGTTAATAATAAAAAAACATGCATGACATAAAAACATACATATGGAAAGTATATCTACTCCTCCCTCAAAATGTTTATAGATTCTGGAATCTGTTTCATTTCAGAGGTTTTAGTTGGGAGCGTTCACATGACAACAACAAACAGGCTACAGTATTGACAGTTAATTAACATTAAGGTTAGCTAGCCAGAAGGATAACATTACCTCAGTTACCCAAAAGTAAACTGCTATGTATCCTTTAACATCACTATCACCTGTGTGACCTGTTATAAGTACAACCTAAATAAACAAATATAGTGACTTATTTGTAGTGATGGGATGCATGAAGCCGAGGCTCCGAGGCTTGTTTCAAAATTTCAACCCAGTTTGCTCGAAGTGAAAGGGTCGAGGCTTGCTTCAGAGAAACAATAAATCAGGCAAGCCTAGTTCAGCCGGCCCACAATAGAAAGTGTTGCCATCTCGAGATTCAAAGCCGGGTCCCCCACGTGAAAGGCTGTGCCGTTAACCACTACACTACGGAGCTGTACATTTGCCAGGTGTCAGGATAGCCTCTTGTCTCTATCCTGAACAAATCCTCTTTTGCCACCGGTTGTTTTAACAGTTTAGTGGCCATTTGTGAATGACACTGATTCAGTTAAACTGACTAACGTTCCTAAGTTTACCTCCACCACAAATAGCGGCTATGTATTGTGTTTGCCACTGGCCGTTTTAACAGCGTATTAGCCAGTAATAAGCTTTACCAGTATCTACTAACTTACTGGAATAGTCATAAGAATTGAGCAATTGCTAGCGTGTCTGCCAAAGCTATTTCATTTCCTGGCATAAGAACGTATTCATGGCAACACAACATACTTTTTTCTTTCATTCGTGAATTACATTGATACAATACTTATCAATAAAGGTGACATTAACTAACTTTTTCATCAAGTGAAAAGTCAAGATAATCGTGGAACCCGAAATAATTAATAAATGTCGTTGCTCTCAATAGATTCGCACTTACAGAAAGCCTCAGTTGCCCATTACTACTTATTTGTGCAAGGAGCAAGTCATTTTTGTTTTTTAATCTTTCACCACAAATGCTGCCATGTCGAGTGATGTCAAACCTAACGTTACCTCTCTGACCCTGATCCAAAAGCGTTGGAGGTTGGAACTATCCCAGTTGTTCAAAAACGCACCTTCCAAAACAGAGGTTTGATTCAGGTAAGCACTAAATAAGTCCGCTGTCTATCAATAACTAGCTAGCTTGCTTAATGCATGTAGTCTGTTCTTGTGGTTGTATTCAGTTGGACCTGGTTATTGAAGAGGTTAGACAGTTGAGATGCTAGAGATGAGTTAGAACTCAGAGATCTACATAGATGAAACACAGTGTATACACAGATGAAATACTTGTGTATACAGTAAGGAAGACCAAGACAGACCACAACTTAAGGGGCCAGTTCTGTGGTGCCATAGGTAAACACAATTGAAGCCCACATGATATCACAACTAAAAAGCCCCCCCCCCCACCCACCTTTAACCCACTAGACTGATTTAGTTACACACTACCAGCGGTGTAATCGTGTGAATCTGGCCGATGTGGCCTCGTCCTGCACACAGAGAACAGAACTTGAGTCAGGGAGCG
Source organism: Esox lucius (assembly GCF_011004845.1). Classification (NCBI taxonomy): domain Eukaryota; kingdom Metazoa; phylum Chordata; class Actinopteri; order Esociformes; family Esocidae; genus Esox; species Esox lucius. Next base: position 4,090,689 of record NC_047589.1, read on the forward strand.
GAAATGTAGTGCTGAAAGCTCTGCTCCGGGAGTTGATCTATGGCAGGTCTGAGGCCGAGTATTTCAGGAATCTAACCCTCTCTTCCTGCTCTTGGTTGCTCCATTAGCCTGGACATATTTCACTGTCACTGTTAACGTTACAGAAGTCTAGAAGTGAGTGCTGGACTGTAACTGCCCCGGGGTTTATTCTCCAGGCAAAGTTTTGGTTCGTAATAAAGCACCTTGAGTGCAGAGTCTGTGATTTAGCGCTAACGCCCCTGGCTCAGTCGCCTGACAACTCTCCCCACTGGAGACCAGGGTACAGTGCCCTACTGCAACATGTGTCGCCCACCAATCTGTATCCCCTCTGTCATTTAACTACTTTCACAATACCCCCCCCCCCAAAAAAATAAACTCCTATTAAAAGGTAAAATCCAGCAGGCATAGAAGAGAGAGGCAGAGATAAACGCCTGTGACAAATGCATATCGGGAGTTTCATTTGCAGAACGTAGATCTCTCTGCAGGCTTGTCTCCATTGCATGAGCAGAGACCCTTTTGGAGGCATCACCCCAGACGCAAGCACAGCACATCGAGAGAGCCCTTTGGAAAACTTGCAGTCTAATTCCTCTTTCATATTTTTTCCCCCCATTCACTTAAGCATCTGATTAAAAGGAAAACAATTTCCTTCTGGTGCCTCTAAGATCAATGGGGCTTATCGCTTCAGATGCGGCAGGCTGAACAAGCAGCCGAATGAAACAGGCAAATAAATAAATAGTTTCTACAATACGTCACATAATTGGGCCCAAAGCGCTCTCTCTCTCTCTCTCTCTCTCTCTCTCTCTCTCTCTCTCACTCTCTCTCTCTCTCTCACTCTCTCTCTCTCTCTCTCTCTCTCACTCTCTCTCTCTCTCTCTCTCTCTCTCTCACTCTCTCTCACTCTCTCTCTCTCTCTCTCTCTCACTCTCTCTCTCTCTCTCTCTCACTCTCTCTCTCTCTCTCTCTCTCTCTCTCTCTCTCTCTCTCTCTCTCTCTCTCTCTCTCTCTCTGAGCGCATGCATGCACGTTTTCTACGTTACAGTACACGCACCAAATCCGACATGATAACCAACTCTACTGCTGCCAGTACAGTAAGATATTTCATTTAATCAACTCTGGATATGAACGTCTGAAAAAATGGCTTGGAGGTTAAGTTCACGGTACACTTACGGCTTCTGGGCTGGGTAGCTCCTCGTCCGGTTTGATCTTGGAGCGCTTGTGGTGCATGGGATCCCCTGTGCTGCTCACTGCTGACTCACTGGTAGGCTTTGTCTATGGAAACAACCAGAATCTCATCTGTTCAACATTTATTCTACACATTTTATGACCAAGTTATAATAAACCCTAATATATACATTTTACATTAAACTGTTAGACTTTATGATACGGTTCAAGGACGTCAGTTTATCCTACTGAAAAGGAGCCATTATACAGGCTGTTATCTATAAAATCTAGGCTATTCAATAAGCCAATTACTCTGTGCAGGTTTTTTTTATCCAGCTTCACATTTGGATGAACTGCATGGTCCAGGCCTGAAAGCCAAAGGGGAATTCCCTGTTAACAGGCAGGCAAGCCAGCAAAAAAAAAATACAAATAAAAAAATAGCTGAACTGGCCTGGAAAAACTGGAAAGATTCCTTGGCTGGGATGTGTTGCTGGCATTCTCAGTTTGAATGTTTACACTGGGAATATGGGATGTAATTTCTCTGTAACAGTGGGACACCTTGACATTTGTCACTGAGCTCCTACTAATAGTCCCAGCGAGATGATCCTATTTGGACTAGAAAAATAAAACTGGTAGCATATGAAATGCAAGTATATGATTCAGGTGGTTTCCCCTGGGCAGGACAGAATGTAATGGTTTGAGAAAACAGATTTACATAGTTCTTTTGCTTGAAAGAGAAAGCTCATCCATCCAATCTACACCTCATGGCTCAGAAAATAAAAACATGTGGATGTGTTTTCATTAACATGCCCAGATGCACAAAGTAGCAAAAAAGAAATACAATTTCCTATATATCTGGAGGAATAAAAAAAACAATAGGGAGAATTGTTTTAATAAAAGAAAAAAGTGAACAATTTGAATAATAATTGCTTTAAAGCGAGTCCCCTCAAACAGTGGAAATGAAGACCGGTACAGTAGAACATTGTAGGATACACAAATACATGTTTATATTGTTGTTTGAATCCTTGTTTCCTCCAGTGTGATTAATGGTCTCAGTGGTGGGATCCTATGCTAACAAGCCCCTTGTTGAGTTTCACCTGTAACCGAGTGTTCGGGGACGACGTTTCCCCAACACATCCAGGGGAACGCAACTCCCATGAGGCCACAGCGAAGAGGGGGGCCTGCTTCTTCCTGTCTGACACGTGTACCTTTAGGCTGCTGCAGGTCTATCTATTATCCTTGACGCTGGAAATTGCAGTGGTGTCTGCCATGGTGGAGGGAGCGCTCTCTCACCTGTGAGGAGTCGTTGGAGATGACGGAGCGCTCACTGGGGGCGAGCCCAGGAGGAGGGATGCCGGGGATGGGCCGCTGGGTGGCGAACGCCGGGGAGGGGTGGATAAGGGGCGGACTGTGGCCAAATGCGGAGCCCACCATCCCCGGTTGCCGGCCAAGCAGCTGCTGATGCATCTGGAGAGCCACAGGGGTCGGGGGGTAGGCAAAACTCAACGCCGGGCTGGACGGAAACAACGACGCCATTACGACTCGGTTAATAAAAAGACATGGAAGTCAACATACAACATCCAGTGGCTGTGTGAGTGCGCGCGTGTGTGAGTGTGAGTGCGCGATCCAATGGAAGATTTATTTGGCTGGGGAAAAAAAAAGAGTGCACAGATGTGTGTAGTGGCAAATTGTTATTGGTGTTTGTAATGCAATGTTATCGAATGATCAATTACTTCACCTCATTCAAACTAAATTCTGAAGTATTTCAGAGGCAACTGGAATTAGGCCAGATGAGAAAAGACACAGTGATGTAGATGAATTATTCTGGTTAGCTTCTGATCCCTAAGGATATTCTGACAAGAGATGGGATGCTGTGTTGTCATTGGAGCCACGTAGCTCCAGGCAGTCACTGGTAAAGAATGTTTAGCTTGTTAATGCTGTCAAGTGTTGCAGTCCGTCAGTAGAAATACAATAAAAAAATCTGAATTGAAAAATAAAGGTAAAAAAATTTAAAAAGCAACATTATACTTAGGGTTGCTAAATGTTTTTAACTTTACCAGTTCTTCTGGACTGTACCAGAATAATAAGAAATAATTTTTTTTTTTTTATCAACATACTGTAACTGACAATGAAGACATGATTAAGTAAGATACTAAGTAAAATAAAAACTATATTGGTACATTTCAGTAAAAAGCAGATGCTCATATCGAGTGCAACTTCCTGGAGCAATTAAGTGCCTTGCTCAAGGACACGATGGATTTTCAACTTGTTGCTTCTGGGATTTGATCTTGTGGTTACTATCCCAACACTCTTACTGTTAGGCTGCCACACCCATTAGGATGATATACAATAAGAATAGCAAACCATAGGGCAAACCATAACTAGGACTAACTTACATGCACTGTTTTTATCTCAACTCACCCTTACTAAGAAAAGATCTATATCCTAGCCATCTTTCCTTTCTTATACACATACGTGGAGGCAAGCTAGTCACACCCCTGTGTAGGTTCTCTATTGTAAATACAGGTAGAACCAGGTAAACACAAGAGTCCTCTGTGGTTCAATAGCAGGGACGCATGGTGGGTCTCCATTCATCCTGCCTCCCCGACGCCTGATCTCAGCCTCATACGTCAGCTGGTCCTATTACCGGCCCGAGTGGAAATCAATGGGTCGCAGCACATTTGGGGGCCCATCCACTTGTCATATCAGTCATCCATCCGGGGGCCCTATCATTGGCCCTGTCACTCGAGCCACATTGGCCAGTGATTGATCGGGTCCTCCTTTCAGATCGCTGATCAATGGTTCTGGGTAGGGCTATGGATCTTTCTCTTGTACTTTCCCTGCCGTTTGGACGATAGCGTGTATCAGGGAGGAGGTGGCATTTGAGAGTGCGTGTGACTGACACATGCCGCCGGGGACGCTGGGTAAATAGCGGCGACAAGGCCCACCGGGAGGTTGGACACGAAGGAGATGCTCATGCACACAGGGCCGCACAGGCCCACAGACCTCACATCTATTTGTAGATGTGAGGTACAGCCTACTGCTGGCTATGAAGCTTTGTCTACATGCTCTTGCCAGCCTTCCTCCAACATGGGTTTACTTCTCCTTGGGAAAACCTCACTGGTTAGCCACATTCTGAAACATCCCTCACACCTGCTCTACACCGCCAGCTCACATAAATACAGCCTTTGCCCCAGGCCACTTCAGCCCCTTGTCCGCAACCTTCAGTTTCCCTTTCTGAGTGAGGGAGGAATGTGTCTGTAAGCGATGTTGGACACCTGTATCATTCCCTGCTGTCCCAAGTTTTCCATAAATCTGGTTGTTCCTAAGCCCTAACGCCTCACCTGATGGCCCCAGCGGAAAGGTGTCCGTAGGAACCGCTGGCGGAGGAACTTGAGCGGGAGTTGTTGAGGATGGTGACCAGGGAGTTGGGCGAGGTGCGGATCATGGTCTGCAGGTCGAAGCTGTGCTCCGACAGTGGGGAGATGGGCAGGGTCCGCTTTCTACTGGGTCTCGCTGTCAGCCTGGGGCTGGGGAACCGAGAGCCTGGAGGAGAGGGACAGAAGGATAGATATTACACACAAAAAAGTCAGTGCATTATGTATTGTGTTTGATCAGATACAGATTTATTTGGTTTTGTTGACATGCCTTATTTCATACGTTTATTGTAGTGAATCCTTTTTCAGTAATGTACATTGAGCATAGAATGAGCCGCACCTAATTTACTTAGATCTATAGAAACAACACAATATTATAAAAGACATTTGAATAAAAAAGAAAACCTGTAAATGAACAAAAAGAAAACATTATGCCGGAGCACTTAAGTATCTAACTGAATCTGATGTGGGTTATTGCAAACAAGTATATAACCAAGTGTGATGTGCCTCCTTATTCAAAAAGCGTCGATGTTAAAAGGCATTACAATGAGAGGCTTTTAAAAGGTACCAAGTTGCCAACCACACTCTCTTTTTTTGTATTCCTCTCCCTCTCTCCAAACCTCTCTCTCTCTCTCTATTTCTCTTTCTCTTATATTTTGTGTGGTTGTATTATTCTTAAATAAACGTGTCAGTTTGTGTCTTCAGTTGTCTGTAATGTCTACATATTAATGCAATTTAATTGTACATAAATGTCTCTTTTTTTGTCTGTAATGTCGGACCCCAGGAAGAATAGCTGTCGCCGAACTCAAACTCTCCCTTTCTCTCGTTCCACACACAAAGAGCGGCGCACAGATTAAGAAATGACTTCTGTTGTCTTTTCACTCAAAGATGTCACAAACAAGACGGAAGGAGAAACACAGGGAGGAGTAGAGAAGCGGAAGGAGGAGGAGAAATAAGGAGCAAAAAGACACTGAGGGGATGTTGCGCTTTGTGTGTGAACTGACACAATGACTTTGTGACTCAGATGGGAGAAAACATTTCAGCGGTTTTTCTTTTCTTTTTCTCCGTGGGCAATCAAAGCCAGCTTACATAGCCTGTGTACTCTGTCTCTCTCTCTTTCCCTCCATCCATCCCTCAAATTCAAACGCTCACTCTCGCCTGACACATCCAGCGATTACAGAGGGCTCCATTCACATGGAAATCAGTTGTATGTGACTGTGTGTGTGTGTGTGTTTGTGTGGTGAAGTTTCTGGCATACGTAGGCCTGTGGTAAAAGCACAGAGCTCCGGGCTGAGGGGAACGAGGAACACCCTTCTACATTATGGCCTCTTTATAAACCTGCCTCTCTTCTCTCTTTGATGTCAGAAAAGGGGGTTGGCGGCAAACACAGAAACACTCAAATCTCCCACGCATATACACAGATGGAACATTCTCACAGGTAATACATCTCTGCCACACAAGCAACGTGTCGCTCGAAGTTGGACAGACAGTCCATTTGTATACAAAAAAACTCTGCCCAAACTGCACCTGCGATATGGACCCTGCCACTCAACTGAAAATCCTCAACCATCGACCGTCTCACAAACCACGCTGCCCTAACTTTCTGTGTTAACCTAAAAACAGCGCACACGTTCCAAGAACAAGAGGGTCGTCTCCACTTGTTGGAGAGTTGTGGGGTGGTAGGGCTGTCCCATCAAAGCAAGGCCTCCTGAGACCTGTTTATTAATGCTGTAGCCAAATGATAAATCGGCCGACCAGGAGGAGCGGTGGAAGAGAGGGAGAGAGGAGCGTTGTAGCTACCCAGCTACCGTAGCCGGGTAACAGGAGTGCCCCTCTAATTTCCCTGTGATTTATGGACAGGACGGCTGGTTAGGCACAGCATCATTAATCCATGCGGACGAGACAGGAAGGGCTAGACGGCCTGGACTGAGTGACGGCGGAATAAAATAAACCAAGAGACCAAAACCACACCACCCTAACCTACAGACTTGGTATAGGGCCACAACACCACCTGATATAGGGCCACGAAACCACACCATCCAAATCTACATACCTGATACGGGACCAAGAAACCACACTTACCTAACATCCAGACCGGATTTAGGGCCGCAAACCCACAATACACTTATCTACACACCTAACATTGATCCACAAAAGAATCAAAAGACCAAACGCTCAAAAAAGTGTACTGCCCAAACACTCAAAAGAGCTGTGCTATTAATACTTAATGGTGGTTGAACTATAGACATTGAAACATAGCATAATAGCTCATTACAGCACAAATACAGATGTTAGCACAGTTTAGTGTAACACTGCACTGGTGCTGCCTAATTAAAGTGTAAAAACGTGACAATAGCCCATTAAAGCCCCAAGAATCCAGGACAGCGCAATTGTTTCTTTAGGCTCTTCCCTAAGCTAATTACATTGATGTGAAGTAGATTGACAAACTACGCTAGCTACAACCCAACTAGCACGAATGATTAGCAGAAAACCTCTTGATATGATAACGCCACACTCTTTAAACCCCCTCCCCCAAAATATATGTATCACAAAGGAATAGCTTTAAAGTGTTAATTTTCCTGCCGTCTGCATGGAACACACATTGTTGAAATGCAATGAGTTATTACCAAGCAATGATCACAGGCGATTGTGAAACAGTGAAGAGCTAGCATAGCCGTGGCGTCATCTCCCATTTAAAACTGTGGCCCTAATTGTTTTGTTTCACTCTATTAATCTTAAACGTTGACACAGAAGAAAGGATTTCTCCCCGTGATGATGAATGGTGGGACATTCGAATTCCCACTTAATAGCAATTAATTTTCTGATAGCCGTGCAAGTTTGGCTAGTTTTAATTAGTTTGTTCGGAAGAACTGGGGGTGGGGGGGCGACATCACCCCGGATTTCCATGAAAGCGGCGTCTGGCTGACTAAATACCTTGCCATCAAAGGAAGATGGGTGAGACTGTCCGACCTTTTCTAAAGATTCAGTGTGCCTTTAATTTCCTATTTACACTTTAAAATAACTCATTAGCATAAGTCCTCTGCACAGGCAGGCATGGGCCTGGTGCATTAAGACAACGGCTCGTTTAAATCATGTCTGTTAACGCTGGCTGGCCACTACTCCCTTGTAATGCAGGATTGTTGTTCTGTTTCCTTTAAAACAGAATGATCTACAATATAACATTATCTGTAAAGTTAACACACATATACACAAACACACTCTGAAACACACGATGCCAACACACACCAGGCACACATTAAAGGTCATTACAAAACAGTTTACATCAGTACCTTAGGGATTTCTAACTTTACGTTACATCTTCTGAGACATATCGAAGAAGACTTGAGACGCTGGATTATTTTGTTGTGTAAACTTGGGGATAACGAAATGTCACCTTCCGATGCAGTGTGTGCCATGTTTCCTGATAGAGCCCCCCCAGAGTTGGTGTAAAGAAAATTATATCAGAACTCTGTCAAGTTTCTGTAAAGTGTAAAGTGTGCATTCCACACAATTTTGCTGTGTTTGACGGGCCACAATCCTGCACGGATTGTGGCCGAACGTGGCGGTGAAAATTTGTCTGCTATGGAAATTAGTATGCAAACTAATTTAAGCCTATCTTGCGTTTTATTCGCTGTCTTGTAATGTAAACAAGCCAATAGCCCAGAGCAGTCGTACTTACTCTCCATGGCCTGGAGATACTCCATGTGCAGGGCGCTGCTGGTGGCTCCGGCCGTGGATGCAACAGAGGGGAGGAGGTCCGTGTAAGGGCTGCGGTGGCCCGCCAGGAGAGCCATTTGATGGTAGTACTCTGTTGTGGTCAGGCCTGTATGAGGGGCTAATGCGGGGGGGGCGGGGGGGGAGGGGGTTGGCGGGCAGAGAGGGAGAGAGAAAACATTTGGACGTTAGCGAGATAGTGATTTGTAAGGGGCCGCGGCGCACCTGCGGAAACACCATCGCTTACAGCAGGTGATCAGCTCTGGAACATGTCACGTAATGAGCACATTAGCAACACCTTCGCAGCACAGCTGTACAGTAGTAGGATGTCAACCTTCCAAGCAGTGCACTACTTCAAGTGCTGAGAACACAGCAGTATATGAGAAACAGTATATGTTAGAAACGGAGGTTGCATGCTACAGCAGCTCCCGGACAGGATTTCAAGCTTCTTTCAGAGTGTACAGTTCAGTATTGTGTATATATGTTGGTTTTAAACAGAATAGTTAATTTGTACAGGTATTTGTGCTGTATCATATCATAGCTGGGAGGCTGTTATGCCTGTGGCTGTGTGTGTATGTTTGTTTGTGTGTACTTGTGTTTGTAGGTTATGGACAAATAGGGCTGTGATATGTAAATACTCAAACCTGCTTTTCTCATTTGCTTCTTAAAACACAGCGAGACACAAAAGGCCCCTATCTGCCCACATCTGCATACCATGCATAAAGAAACAGCAACACGTTCAGAAATCTGCCCCCACTCCACATCCCTGTCTCTTTCTCCCTGTCTCTCTCTCTTTCTCCTTGTCTCTCTTTCACCCTGTCTCTCTCTTCCTCCCTGCTTCTCCCCCTTTCTTTTCCTGTCGATCTCTCTCTTTCTGAATCTGCCTCCCCATCCAACTTCTCTTCCCTTAGTTATAGAGACCTATAAGTCCTTGAACCGTATCCTAAAAATAAACATCTGGCAGCGTTCTCTCCCATATGCAAATATCCCAACCAAGAAAAGGCAAGAAAGAGGAAGAGAGAAGAGCAAAACAGTGGGAATAAAAGACTGACACCATAGTTTTGGATGCAAATAGGAAATCAGTTTAGCTCCACAAAGTAGTACAGCTAATTCCTCTCTTTTTCTTTCCATTTTAAAGAAAAGCGAGAAGAAATAAATAAAGAAATAAAACTCGGGATGAAAAGATCTCTGAAGGCCGGCCCTGCATGCCTGGCAATATGCGTCGCTGATTGGTTCAGTGAATGGAAGAAGAAATTTCCAAAATTAATTCGATTTGGGTATTATGTCTTAAGTGGAGGGGGGAGTTTTCTTAATTGTCTTCGTTGTTCAGCTTTAGCTTTGCTTCTGCATTCAAGTGTAATGTGCCTCTTTCTCTATTCGCGCGCAGAAAAGGGCTTTGCAGAATTTTTCAAATCAGAAATCCTGGCATGGGTAGCGCCACCCTGGGGGCAGGGGGACTGATGGGGGGAGGGGGGTTTCAGTGTTGCACTTGACGTGAAGGGGAATGCTCACTGTGCCTGAGGAGTTGGTGGTTGGTCGGGCCACATGGCTCTCTTTCTGAGCAACAATGGAATCAGTGGGGCAAATAGCATACCACTGAACCACAATACTACAGGCAGTGTAAAAAGAAAAAAAGAATAGAAAAAGAGAGAGAGGGTAAGGGAGGGAAAGTGAGAGCCTTTGAGTGGTAAGTATGGATGATAAAAGAGAGAGAAGGTGCTACTAAATCCCACCCACCTCAAATCTCCCAGCAATCCAGCTAATTAATTCATAATTATTCAAATGTACGTTCAGTGACAAACAAAATCTGTGCACACTGTAAAAGGAGACAAACCTTTAAGCACGATGACATACTAACAACATACATGCTGATAGGTTAATTAACTATTTGATGGAAGAGTAATTACTTGCCTCATTTCACACCATAATATACATAATTTGATATAATATGTGCTATAGGTTGATTTAGTGCAGAAATATGTTTGATGTAAAGCAACACTAGTAATTGACCAACTATGACTAAAGAAATAAGTCTAATTTAAATTGCCACTTCCTGTTAATTCCTGTGAATGTTGGGAGTAATTAAAAGTGGGGGGGAGCTGAGAACATGCCTCTTTCTATCCGCTTCTTTACAAAGGTGCTGGAAGCCAATGCGGGATACCAGCCCTTATAGGACTTCATATTCATTGGTGAAATGTCTTGCCTGACTATAAAATCTTCTTTCTCCAACCAAATGTTTTGCCACGTCCATGGATGCCACTTCCCCAAGTACACAAAATCAACCAAAGCATCTGAATCTTCCCAGAAACTGATGGACTCCATATGAATAGTCCTAGAAATTATATATTTTAGTGTTGTTTAATAAGTGCTTTAACAATGTAATGACTTCCACAAACACAATCACCTCAACCTTTTCTGGAGCGGAATGGAACACAGCCAGCCAAAAGCTGGCTTTGTTCCAGGTGTGATTACAGAGAGTCCCCAGGAGCACTGGGTGAGGGGGAGGCTGGCCTTGTTCAGTAATTGAGCTCCAGGCTTCAATTCAGTCCAGGCCAGTAGGCCTACGAGGAGAAGCACTGCTGAGGCTCTTTAAAAGTGCACACACACACCACCTTCACAACTGTAATTGATTTCCCAGTTTGGATCCATCACAGGAACCAAACCACCCCGCAGGACACTGCACTCCAACGGTTCCATATTACTGACATGGAGTCTTTCTTTTAACCAATTAACAGGGCTTCATTTGGAATGCAGACCAAATGTCCTGTTTTTAACGGTCCTCTCCCCAGCGACCTAAGCCACCGACCCCCGGGCCCTGGCCTTGAACTGGGGCATGACGCTCTTGTCTGTGTCAGTACATGACCCACGCTCTCTGATGCATTCTCCAGAGGTCCACAGACATGATCCAGAGATCAAAGAGAATAACCTCCCTCAAACGAGTCCCCGCAAACAGACACACAGGCCAACACAACGGGCCATACACACACACAGAGGCGTCCACACACGCACACAAAGAGGCGTCCACACACGCACACAAACAAAGTGTTATGATCTTTGCTCGACATCAAAGCACCTCATGATGAGATTATTAACTGAAAAGTGAACATACTGATCAGTGAGTTATATTCTTCCAAAATAAGGGACTGTAGTTCCCTACAGCAACTGAATTTGGGAGAAAGCTCTGGAGAAAACTCAAGTAAATAGGCATCGCTTCTGAGAATGGAGGAATACACCAGCCTATTTGTACCTAAAAAGCTAGCTGTTGTTGATATTTCCCCTAGACATACTATACATCCAAGTAGCATGGGGGATTTTTATTCTGAAGGCAAAACTAGATTTTAACCATTGCGGCTAACTCCTATTCTGGGCAGCTTCCTGCATAGGTGCTAGCTATATATTGCTGTCTGGCGCAACTAGCCTAAGAAATATATATATAAAAAGGGTTTTATGATTTTTATGGCTCTACCAGAGGCAGGGAATTCACATTTATTGCTTGCTCGGGTATAGTTATACCATGTGCAGGATAGGCTATAAAATTGGGAATTCTGAATCACAAGTTGTACAGTGTTAACTAGATTGACAAGCTAACTATTTGTTATCTAGTTTGCTGCTAATGCATCGTTTCTGCTATTTCCCTTGTAGAGGCTGAACTTACACATTTCTCTGTGAGTTTTTGACTAGGAAGTAGCTTTAAAATAATACATGATTATTTGGGGACTCTTAAGAATGACATAGTTTCCAGGTTTCAAATGACACCGTTGCGTACTACTTTTGAACAGAGCCCCTAGTCAAAAATGAATTCCATTTAGGGTGCAGCTTTGTGTTGTGAGTTAGGGGACTTACCGTCTGCAGGGCTGAGACCCCTGGCTGCAGAGATCATGGAGAGGGAGGGGCTGGAGTGAAGCGAGCGTATGTAGTCCATGTAGGGGTTAATGTAGGGGTGCGGAGGGTTAAAGGGAGACTCTGCTCCCACCGAGGGGTTCCGGTGGGGCGATATCCGGATGAGGGAGATGTCCGAGAACGCCGGACTTCCGGCCAGCGAGGGAGGCCTACACAGACAAATGGATAGAAAAAAAAGAGAGAAGAAATAAGTACATTTGCTCATCATGTGAAATAATATTCCAAGTTAAGACTTTAGGGTGGGATTCCTTTGTCAATAACTGAAACTCTGTTATGTCTGTAGTTCATTCATAGCTAGTAGTTTCTTAACTCATCAAAGTGTTACATCAATGACAGATTCCGTAGATGTCGAAGTTCAAAAGCCAACCAACTATTTATTTGGCTTACAACACACATAAGCATCAAGCTCACTGAAATACAGAAATGATAATGTGTTCCTCGTCTCCACTACCCGGGAGCGAACTGACAGGCCCAGCAAATGAATGCTGACACTGTCCCCCTCCCTCCATCTGAAGGCTACTGGGCCTAGCAGAGGGAGCGGAGGGACACAGACAGACCAGAGAGGGAGGAAAGAGAGAAAGCTGCATTCTCTCTGCTCCCTCTACTGACATTTCCTCAGATCAAAGGCTACTTTCACCACTGTGTCTCAATCAGACCGAGACGTCAGATCCAAATGCTAAGCAAGCCAACATGCGTCACTTAAGTAACTAGTACTCCTCATTCTTTACCCTGCTATAAAAACATTTTATCTTACTATTCTTTACCATAGATTTCTTTCCTATAAAACATTTATTAAGGTTGTATTCAGGGTTTATCCAAGCGTCTAAAGAGCTTTACATTGGAAGGGTAATGAACTCAGTTGTAACCAGTTAGAAGCACCCATAAGATAAATCTCAAATAATGCATATATTTTTGAAGTCATTTAATTCATGTTTGCAGCAGGCACAACATTCAACACTCAAACAATCATTTGAAAACCCAGGCCAAACCTGACTAAACTTAATTGTTCACAGTGGCTGAGATTTTTGAGGTACCAACTGGCTCTTTAGATGCTGTAGTAGTTTCACAGAAATCCCTTTGGCGTTCTGAGATGTTTTTTAAAATGATGATACATTTCTGTTATTTTCAAAAAATGGCGGGGGCAGCATAACAGTGAAATCATTGGTCCAAGAGACAAATATTTTTCTTTGGGGGAGAGATGAACTTCTTTACTAATATTTGTGAGATTCTAACTGAAGAAAAATGTACTCTAACTACGAGGCAAATCTTAGCATAGGCTCCACTATTTCGCAGAGTTACGTAACGTGTTATCAGACATAATTGCGCCACAACTTACACCATCCCACAAATTTGGTCTCTGTAGGTTTTACCATTTCAGATCAACAGCTCTTAAATTACATCTGAAGCCTAACATTAACATAAGGGTTCCAGACCGTTCTCAGGTTTAACCCCAAATTATAACAATAATATGTATTATATTGTTTTCCAAATCCCTATGTGTATATGTAAACCAAAAATAAACAGGCACATTTCACTGAATGTGAATTTCTTAAGGAATAAATTCAGCTGAATCGGCGATTGCTGATTCCCTTCTCATAATTGTCTAACAGTGCTCAAAAACTTCATAATGATGAGCTTGCAGACAAAGCTTGTCCCTGGAGAGACGAGGAGAAATCCAGATATCAGCATGACATTAAGAGCAGAGAAGACTAGAGGGAACTAGACCCTCCACTGTGGCTCCTCTCAGGACAGACACTGTCACTAAGGTCCCAAGAAGGGGCGATAAGGAATAGAAAGAAAGAATGAGAAGGGGTAACTGAGCGCGAGATAGAGGATAGTGATAGGGACAGAGTCCAAAAGAAACACAGAGAAACTGAGTGAATCATGTAATGTGCCCGTGTTGGCTTGGAGTGACCTTGAGCAAGGCCAAGGGACTGGAACAGCCCAATTATGTCCCTGGACCCTGTCCCCAAGTCCCCAACCGGCCCCTCTCATCCCCTCATGTCTCTCCCCATCACAGCCCCCTAATGAAAGAGCTCAGGCCAAGCCGATAATGAACTCTGAGGAGCAGAAAAAGTGGAGAGCACACACACACGTGCACGAGCGCACAAAGACCCTGTACCTCTTACTCTTCACAAAGCTTGCACCAATTAATCCACAAGGGCTACTACGGAGTGAGTTTCAAAGCGCTCCCTTTCTTTCTGTTCGAGTGCAATGACGACATCTTTACTGGGACTGTTCTGTAGCAGGTATTTGTGGAGTGCTCTTTGCCTCTCAAGAGGAATTGTTTCTATTTAGCAAACAATGCAAAGGTAACTGGTTGAAGTAAAGGTTGGAAGTTGGAAAAAATGATTTGGGGAAGGGAAAGAAGCTCATAGATTGTTTATGTTCAGCTAAAATGCAAGCTAAAATGCTCGAAGACTAGTCAGACACAGACTGTCTCACACTTTGATCCTGACATTCCTAATATTGTAAGGATTTGGACCAGAGCTCTGTTAAATCAAATCAAATATCAGTTAAAAAGCCATGTTCCTAGACGGGATGCATTTTAGTACAAATAAGATACTATAAGATACTATAAGGTAATAAAGCACTGCCTATATAATAAAGGTATATAGGCAGTGCTACTTTACCAATGGAGCAGATAGCTGAGTACAAATACTACTTTTACAATAGTGGGTAAGATGTTATGGTTTCCACCTGGAAAAAAATGTTTAGTCCCTCCAGTATTGTGCATACTTATACTTGTTTTATAGATAATATTAAATACACAGTACATACTGTATATCCGACCCTTTTATAAATTATAAATAAATTGCCAGATTGCATTTTGCATCCCGCTTCCCTTAAGATGATTTTATTATTTATTACCAGTGAAGTTTGCTTCACTAAACGTGCAGACATGCTTTGATTCAGTGCAGCTGGAAAGCGCTATACCTAGCCTGAGTCTATAATAAAAAGGTACAAGAAAATTACATTAAATTTCAAGGTAATTTTTTCTGTACTTTGTTGTGCTCTTGTTATATTGGTATTGGTCTGTCATGTCTGATGCGATTACAATCTAGAAAACCGCATGATGAAACCAGTGAGAAGTTAAGGCAGGACAATGTATTACCAATGCTTTATCGTTCCAGGATTATGAAGGTTATGAAGGTATATTCATTTTAAATAGATGCCAAAATATTAAATGTTGTGTTAATAATGACAAATCATCCAATGTATTTGTAAACATTCCCTATGACTAAATAGACCTTTCAGTTTATTTAAATCTACAGTACTAGTCAAAAGTTTGAACACACCCTAAACAGAGCAGAGCAGACTCGGGACAGCCAATGTTCAAATGTGTCCTCCAAAGCACATCTGATGCTGTACTGTTTCTTATCACACTGTTCATTCAACCGGGACGCCTTGACTGTAATCCATACACATGAAGGGGAACACATACTTCAGTCTTCCAACTGGATTGACCTCACAGGCCAGCAAGCTGCCACAAGGAGTCAGTAGAGCAAAATGAGGCAACTGTACTTCATTAGATGCAGCTAACCGCAAGGCAGTGACATAACTGGTAGAATTCCAGTATGTCACTGCAAACCGTACTGGTATGACCGGCAACCGAAATGAACAAGGCTGCCTTTTTTAGTCTAGCATTGCCCTTAAGTTTTGCCCGTGGGTGTAACTTCTAGTGAAGGCAGTAGTTTAGCAGTCCATTTGGAAAAAAAGTATAATGATTGTGATTGTTTTTTATTATTGTGCCAGAAAACGAAGAAAATATTGTGTTCTCTTAAACAAACCTAGAGTCCCCATGTTAAGAAACACAGAATTACAGGAAAACGATTTTAAGCATTATTTAAAAAAGGATGGGGGAGTACTCCCATACTCACCGCAAGACTTTGCAGCCCCACGTTTATCCTCAGTTAAATGCTATGTACATAGGGACTCTATATGCAATATTGGGCCATCTCGGGTGTGGTTGGAAGAGCAACTAGGGTTTTGCTGGAGAGTGACTCAAGGTCAATGAAACAGATGATTCCTGTAGTGTCAGATGTTGACACTACTTTAACTCGGTAGTGAGTTTGAATCTATGAAGACATTTATTTTAGGAACTCAGGAAGCCTAGAAGTTAAACAAAAGGCTTCTAGTTTGAACTCCCAAGCAGATTAGATGATCTGTCTATCTGCCCTTAACTCTTAACCCACTTAACCCTAATTCCGTCAGGGATGCATGCAATAATGGCTCATGACAGCACACTCTGGAGGCATACGGGAAGAGGAATATGAAAGAAACACATTTCCCTTTAACGAAACACACTTTCTAGTCTGTGGACCAGAACGAACATGATCAACCCCGCCACGACACCACAATGACTCCATCCTCTATGAGTGGTTCTGCACGTCTCCTATCCTCTGAGTCATGTGAAATTCTACTTCCTTCGTCAAAGGGTACGGGCATCAAGAGGACACCCCTGTCTCTGTTCCCGTTCGTTGGATGTGTGAGTGTTCATGGTGTGTGTGTGTGTGTGTGTTCTGTGTTTGCATGTATGCATACGTACACAAAGGCAGAAGATAAGGCGCCCGCATAAGGCCACCATCCTTTGCCTCATTTGCGAGGATCAATGCAGCCCGCAGAGCGACATTCACTTTGATGGCACTGTCACATAGCGACCGTTTTACTAAAACACCACCATCAGATACTATTCCAGGTCGTACTACCTACACTGCCGCGAAACAACTTAATGGCTGGAGTACGATTTCTTCAGAGATTGACTAAAAGTTACGTGACGAAAAAACTTCTTTACACCATAGGTGTCTAAGAGGCTGTTGGGCTTTAGTAATTACTCAAGACAGAAAGAGAGAACGTATTGTTTTGTCTGTTTATAGGAGCAGCGCTGAAAGGCTCTGAGCAGAGACCAACACATACACAGGCATCACCCCCCTCCATGGCCACAAAGATGATTAACCCTGTCGTGCAATGGCCACATCTCTACACGCTGACCCCGGCTAAATGGCTCTCGTCCCGTTGTTTTTCCAATTAATTTAACGCATAAGAGCTGACTGGCCAGCAAAAATTAATTGCTGGGGGGTGTTGCTGTCAGAATGCAGGAAGACAGAGACTGCGAAAAGTCTACCATGCCTGGACTCCTACAGAAGTCGGAACTCAAATGTCTACTCAGTACCTTATTCAGTTATAGAAACAGCTGCCTTTTGTGAGGTTCTGGGACCATGAGTTGCCAAAATGGGACAAATGTCAAATTATTGAGAGAAGAGCTTTCTTAACCACAGATGCAAGTAAATTATGAGAAAAAAACGATTTGATGAATTAGAAAAACATCAACCAAAAAATATAAAGAAAAATGCTAAACTGCCCTAATAATACAGAGTGACAACTTTAAACTACTCAAATCTAAGATAAATCTTGACTGTGAAGAGAACCATAGCAGCATGGCCTTGCTATTGCAAGAGGCCGCCAATAGGCAGATCTGGCACACTGCCAAAAAGTAGGTGGAAACAGAGCTGCACTTCCTTACCACCTGCTACATATATGCCCACATTAAAGACAAGTATTCCACACAGACCATACAGACACACAAAGTATTTGTAATAAATCCAACTTTGATACACCCTGTTCATGTAAATACCGCATGATTTATGACCCACTGCCATGAGAAAAGGACAACCATTGAAGCACTCAACCACAATATTCATGTCTTTATTCAAGTACTATTTGCACATTGTTACAAAACTGTACACTGCTAGTAATATAATATTTCAAATGCCTTCATACTTTTGAAACTTCTGAGTACACAATGTTTGTTTCCACCTCTGTCATTTAAAACTTTCCTTTCCATTTGCTCTGGCAAAGTTAACAATATTTCCTTTGCCAGTGAAATGAAAAAAAGGATGGAAGAAAAGACAGGGGACACAGAACATGTGGTCGAGAGGGAGAGAGCAGAAATGGTCTGGAGGTGTGGGGGCGCTCAAGTTAAACAAGGGGAACGAGAAAGCAGATTTTGGGGGAGGAGATGGGATGTGGAGCTACCAAGAGACGGGGGGAGCAGATAGGGAGAGGCCAAGGGGAGGTCATATGAGTGAGTTTGACAGACAACAGAACTGGCAGATCTATAGGAAGTCCGGTGACGAGGAGGGAGGCTACAGGGGTTACGATGAAGAGTAGGAGAGAAGTGGCGATGCAGGAGTAAGTGAGTGGGAGCTAGGGAGGAACGGTTGTGCAGGTGGACTGTAAACGGTTAGCCCAGTGAAGCCAGGGTGGAGCCTGGAGGAGAGGAGTTGAGAAAGGAGAAGAAGGGGAGCGGACTGCAGGGGTTTTATAGCCAGGTGCGAGGGGATCTGAGGAGGACAGGACTGAGACGGATGGCAGAGTGGAGCATGGGGTGTCTGTGTGTGTGTGTGTGTCTGTGTGTGTGTGTGTGGGGGGGGGATTAAAGGAAGGATGGATAGACACAGTGACGGAGAGAGGTGCTGAGAGAGATAGTACTGGAGAGAGAGAGCAGAAGAAAGATGGAGAGAGCGATAGAGGGACAGATACAGTGAGCGAAAGATAGAGATTAAGGGAGAGAAAGAGAAACAGAGGAAGGAATGGGAGAGCGAGAAGGAGAGAGAGAGAGAGAGAGAGAGAGAAGGAGAGAGAGAGAGAGAGAGAGAGAAGGAGAGAAAGAGTGAATCGGTCTCTCTCTATACCTTGGTCATCTCTACATCTGCTCATACGCATTAATCACTATGACAGAGCGCCCTCTTGACCGGGAGGAATCTGATTGTGCGTGTGTATACCTCTGTGTGCACGCATACATATCTAAGGGTTTATATGCCTGTGCATGTGTTTTGTGTACCCAGATGTACCCGGAGAGTGAAGTACCTAGCGTCTTAGTTACACCTGATTACAAATTTACATCAAAGCTTCACCCTGGGGGATCATGGGACAGCCTGGCTTAGCGGGGTCACGGTATGCAGCGTGAAAAAAAGAGAAGGAAATAGAGGGTGTCTTCCTGCTCTGCCCCTCCTCTATGGCTTCAGTCTTATTAGGTCCTCTATGAGTATATCCTGCATACTGGCCCTGAGAAAAGTGAGAGGCGGAACCATATGGAAACCATTTCCTCTCACAGTGTATCTCACTCCAGCCAGTCAGCGCCCCTTTCAGAGACATCGCAAGCTTTCTAAACAACTCGCTACCCTAGTACAGGGCCCTGGTCAAAAGCAGTTCCCTAAATAGGGTGCCATTTGGTACATTGAGAGTTGACATTGAGGGGTACTTTGGATGGGCAAGAGCATATAATTTTCCTATATTAATAAAAATACGACCCAGAAAAAAAAGGGCGGGGGGCACCGAGAATGCTGGGTGTGTTTGTGTGCGTCCATGTAAAGCCGTTCTAATTCTGAAAATGGAGCGAGGTTGTGTCAACATTGTGCTCTACGACGATTACGCTGTTCTGGGGGGAAGCGCTCCAATGTAAACATGGCATCGTGGTGAGTGACGAGTACGGAATGTATAATTGTGGTGAAGGGAGGAGTTACAGTCAGGCTGTCAGGGCTCAGAGACTGCCCTTGACTTAAATAACATCCCAACAGACAACCAAATTATAACAACAGTTCGGTCAATGTTTTAAGCAACTTCAAAAGGCTAACGTTGCAAAAAAGCAAAGGCAGAAACTAGCTAGATACTTAAAGGAAAGGTTAGCTATTTTTGATCCTGGGCCTTTTTTCGGATTATATTATATAGAAATATTTTTCTTTTTTTAATGCAGTTTTGAGCCTTTCCCAGGTTTGAAATTATATGATACATTCAGTTTTCCAAAACGGGAAGGCCACGTTGTATTGATATAGGCCTCCGTATGTTCTCCTGAAAAAAGTGTGCCAAATAACTGACATGGCCATTCCCAACAGTATCAAAATTGTGCCAATGCTCCATAGTAGTAATAATTTCAGTACCTCCCCATACTATTCATGCAGAACTGGACTTACAACAGAATTACCCAAATAGCTATTACAGTACACGCCTCCTTGCAGAATTGAGATTTGTCCATTTGGTCCCTCCAGCCTCTGTCTCTTACAGTTTCTTTGGGGACGTGGAAGGTTTCCAAAACTGCCCGGTTGATAAGAGCTCGAAAGTCAATGCCATATGTTGCACGCACTGGAACCGATTCAGCCTCATCCACGGATACATCAAGGTTCTTGATTGCATTAAGTAGCAATAAACACCACTCCTAACGTGAGCTAGAGTTTAGTAAACAAACCCGGTTTCCGGATAAATCCTTGCAGACAGATTTGCATCGGTTTACTAGCAGCTACTACAATTTAGTGGCATCTTTGTTTGAGCTCGTAGTTTATACTAGCTAACGTGAGCTACAGTTCTGTAAACAAAGACGGTTATGGATACAGCCTCCTCACAGACAGATTCATCAGCGCAGCAGCTGCTTATACATTTTGTAATGTCTAAACAGCGACAACCATTGATACAATGCTCGTTTTGACAAAAACTTTTACTGAGAACATACAGAAACCTATTTCAATATACCCTGGCCTTCCCGTTTTGGATAACTGAATGTATCATATAATTTCAAACACTATATCCATTGCCTTGTTCACTTTCATTTTAGCCGGGGAGAGGCTTTGGTTAAAAAACCTTTAACTCTCAAAACTGTATTAATTCAAAAAAAGTATGTCTCCACAGTCCAGGATTAAGTTAGATAATCCAAAAAAGGCCCCAGGATAAAAATAGTGAACCGTTCCTTTAATATACTGTACATACAGTTGTGCTCAAAAGTTTGGATACCCTTGGAGAATTGGAAATATATGTACCATTTGTAAAGAAAACATGAGTGAGCAGGCAAAACTTATATTTCTAATGGGATTCACATTCAACTGTAGGTCATAACAGAATAGCAAAATCATAAAACAAAACATGGCAAAAAAATATTTTATAACTGACCCCTGGTCAAAAGTCTGCATACCCTTAGTTCTTAATACTGTGTATTGCCCCCTTTAGAATCAAAGCAGTCTTATGTAATAGTTCTCTATGAGGCCCCAAATTATTCCAGGTGGTAAAGCTGCACATTCGTCTTGGCAAAATGTCTCCCGGTCATGCAAAGTCTTTGGTTGTCTTCCATAAACTGCATGGTTGAGATCTCCCCAGTGTGGCTCAATGATATTAAGGTCAGGAGACTGTGATGGCCACTCCAGAACCTTCACCTTTTTCTGCTGTAACCACTGGAAGGTCAACTTGGCCTTGTGCTTAGGGTCATTGTCGTGCTTGAAAGTCCAAGCTTGTCCCATGTGCAGCTTTTATGCAGAAGAATGCAAATTGTCTGCCAGAATTTTCTGATAACATGCTGCATTAATCTTGCCATCATTTTCACAAGATTCCCTGTGTCTTTAGAGCTCACTCTCCCCCAAAACAATTGTGAACGACCACCATACATCACAGTGGGGATGGTATCCTGTTCACTATAGGCCTTGTTGACCCCTCTCCAAACATAGTGCTTATGGTTGTGTCCACAAAGCTCTATTTTGGTCTCGTCACAAATTACAGTGTGCCAGAAGCTGTGAGGCGTGTCAAGGTGTTGTGGCATTGTTGCAGTAAAGGCTTCTTTCTGGCAACTCGACCATGCAGCTCATTTTTGTTCAAGTATCATTGTATTGTGCTCCTTTAAACAACCACACCGTCTTTTTCCAAAGCAACCTGTTTTTCTCCTGAGGTTATCTGTGGGTTTTTCTTTGTATCTCCAACAATTCTTCTGGCAGTAATGGCTGAAATCCTTTTTGATCTACCTGACCTTGGCTTGGTATCAAGAGTTCCCCTAATTTTCCACTTCTTAATAAGTGATTGAACAGTACTGACTGGCATTTTTATATCCTTTTCTTCTTCTATATCCTATATTAAGTTCCATCACCTTGTTACGCAGGTCTTTTGAATATTCTTTTCTGCTCCCCATGGCTCAGTATCTAGCCTGCTCAATGCATCCACGTGAGAGCAAACAAACTAATTTACTATTTATACACAGACACTAAGTGCAATTTAAAAAGCCACAGGCTTTTTAATTCACCTTTTATTACCATTTTCACCTTGTGTCACCTTGTGTGTCTCTAACAAGGCCAAACATTCAAGGGTTTGTAAACCCTTGATCAGGGCCATTTGGGGGATTTCTGTTAAAATTATGATTTAAAAAGGAACCAAACAACTATGTGATAATAAATGGCTTCATATGATCACTATCATTTGCATGATCAGTCATATTTTCAAAATCAGGGCCAAAATGTCACTGTTTCTGCCAGGGTATGCAAACATATGAGTGCAACTGTACAACCCTGTTTCCAAATAAGTTGGGATTCTGCATAAAATGCAAATAAAAACAGAATGCAATGATTTGCAAATCATTTATCCCTATATTTAATTTAAAATAGTACAAAGACAACATATCAAATGTTGAAACTGAAAAATCTTATTGTTTTTGGAAAAATACATACCAGCTACACATTTCAAACATGTGGGGACAGTGGCATGTTTAACACCTCTTCTTTTAACAATGCTCTGTAAGCGTTTGGGAACTGAGGAGACCAATTGCTGTAGATTTGAAAGTTAAATGTTTTCCCATTCTTGCTTGATATAGGATTGCAGCTGCTCAACAGTTTGAGGTCTCCTTTGTCGTATTTGTCATTTCATAATGCGCCAAATGTTTTCAATGGGTGACATGTCTGGACTGCCGGCAAACCAGTTTAGGACCCAGACTCTTTTACTAAAGATACATGCTGTTGTAATACATGCAGAATGTGGTTTTAGCATTGTCTTACTGAAATAATCAAGGCCTTCACTGAAAAAGATGTAGTCTGTGTGGCTGCATTTGTTGCTCCAAAACCTGTATGCTGTATATCGTTCAGAATTACTGGCGACTTCACAGATGTGCGCATCACCCATGCCATGTGCACTAATGCACCCCCATACCATCACGGATGATGGTTTTTGAACTTATATATGGTTTCTTCTTTGCATGGAAGAGTTTTCACTTGCATTTGTGGATGCAACAATGTGCTGTGTTCACAGACAATGGTTTTCAGGAGTGTTCCTTAGCCCATGCAGTGATGTCCACTACCGAATCGGGTCTGTTTTTATGCAGTGGCATGAAGGTCCAAAGATCACAGCCATCCAATATTGGTTTTCGGCCTTGTCCCTTGCATACAGAGATTTCTCCGGATTCTCTGAATCTTTTAATGATATTATGCTTTGTAGATGATGAGATCCCCAAACTCTTTTTGGGGATTTTTTTGCAATTTTACGTTGAGAAATGTTATTCTTAAATTGTTGCACTGTTTGCCAGCACAGTCTTTCACAGAGTGGTGAACCCCTCTCATTCTCACTTCTGACAGATCCATCTCTCAGGAATGATCTTTCAAAATTCAATAATTTTACTGACCTGACCTAATAAGTTTTGTGATATTCCACCAGGTTTCGTTCTTTAGCATTACACACAAGTTGCCTATGTCCCAACTTTCTTGAAACATGTTACTGGCATCAAATTCAAAGTGGGCATATATTTTTCAATAAACAATAAAATGACTCAGTTTCAACATTTGATATGTTGTCATTGTATTCTCAATTAAATATAGGGTTTAAATGATTTGCACATCACATCATTCTGTTTTTTGCATTTTACACAACGTCTCAACTGTTTTGGAATCAGGGTTGTACAGTGGGGAGAACAAGTATTTGATACACTGCCGATTTTGCAGGTTTTCCTACTTACAAAGCATGTAGAAGTCTGTAATTTTTATCATAGGTACACTTCAACTGTGAGAGACGGAATAAAAAAAAATAATCACATGGTATGAATTTAAATAATTAATTTACATTTTATTGCATGACATAAGTATTTGATACATCAGAAAAGCAGAACTCAATATTTGGTACATAACCTTTGTTTGCAATTACAGAGATCATATGTTTCCTGTAATTCTTGACCAGGTTTGCACACACTGCAGCAGGGATTTTGGCCCACTCCTCCATACAGACCATCTCCAGATCCTTCAGGGCTGTCACTGGGCAATACGGACTTTCAGCTCCCTCCGAAGATTTTCTATTGGGTTCAGGTCTGGAGACTGGCTAGGCCACTCCAGGACCTTGAGATGTTTCTTACGGAGCCACTTCTTAGTTGCCCTGGCTGTCTGTTTCGGGGTCGTTGTCAGGCTGGAAGACCCAGCCACGACCCATCTTCAATGCTCTTACTGAGGGAAGGAGGTTGTTGGCCAAGATCTTGTGATACATGGCCCCATCCATCCTCCCCTCAATACGGTGAAGTCGTCCTGTCCCCTTTGCAGAAAAGCATCCCCAAAGAATGATGTTTCCACCTCCATGCTTCACGGTTGGGATGGTGTTCTTGGGGTTGTACTCATCCTTCTTCTTCCTCCAAACACGGCGAGTGGAGTTTAGACCAAAAAGCTCTATTTTTGTCTCATCAGACCACATAACCTCCTCCCATTCCTCCTCTGGATCATCCAGATGGTAATTGGCAAACTTTAGACGGGCCTGGACATGCGCTGGCTTGAGCAGGGGGACCTTGCGTGCACTGCAGGAATTTAATCCATGACGGCGTAGTGTGTTACTAATGGTTGTCTTTGAAACTGTGGTCCCAGCTTTCTTCAGGTCATTGACCAGGTCCTGCCTTGTAGTTCTGGGCTGATCCCTCACCTTCCTCATGATCACTGATGCCCCACGAGGTGAGATCTTGCATCTCTGAGGGAGATTGACCGTCATCTTGAACTTCTTTCATTTTCTAATTATTGTGCCAACTGTTGTTGTCTTCTCACCAAGCTGCTTGCCTATTGTCCTGTAGCCCATCCCATCCTTATGCAGGTCTACAATTTTATCCCTGATATCCTTACACAGCTCTCTGGTCTTGGCCATTGTGTAGAGGTTGGAGTCTGTTTGATTGAGTGTGTGGACAGGTGTCTTTTATACAGGTAACAGGTTCAAACAGGTGCAGTTAATACAGGTAATGAATGGAGAACAGGATGGCTTCTTAAAGAAAAACTAACAGTTTTGGAGAGCCGGAATTCTTACTGGTTGGTAGGTGATCAAATACTTATGTCATGCAATAAAATGCAAATTAGTTATTTAAAAATCATACAATGTGATTTTCTGGATTTTTGTTTTAGATTCCGTCTCTCACAGTTGGAGTGTACCTATGATAGAAATGACAGACTTCTACATGCTTTGTAAGTAGGAACACCTGCAAAATCGGCAATGTATCAAATACTTGTTCTCCCCACTGTATAAAAAATGTCTATTCCTTCATTCATATTTTTTGGGGGGAAGCAGGGTGGGGGGCAACCTTTTGCGTATGTTTATGCTGCAGCAATAGAAGAGAAAACATGGGAATGTGCAGAAATAGCATTAGGCAAGAATCAAACTTGTACTACAGCCTAATAAGACACTAGATAATGACATACTGTTCCACAGTGCAACGCCCTGATCAGTCAGTGAACGCACAGCTAAGAAGGTGGATGCTGTATAAACTCAACCAGTTGAAATGACTGGATAAGGAATGAGGTGCCATTTAGAAACGCCTACAGAGTGCAGACGATAGCTAACTAACATCACAAACACATGCTTCGAAGCCAGGTCACTGTAGCTCCCTACACTCCATCAATCCACCCATTCATCTACCAAAGGAAATGTGGAGAGAGATGGAGAGAAAGAAAGATAGAGAGAAAGAGAGAGACAGAGAGAGAGAGAGAGAGAGAGAGGGATGACATGACTGCTTGTCTTACCGGAGTGGGTGAGAAAAGAGAGCAGCAGAGATCAGTCAGGTGTCAGAGGCCTCTCCTGGCCGGGGTTGACAGCACCCCCCCCCCCCCCCCCCAAACCCACCTTCCTCCATCCCACCTCTCTGAAAGTCTAAACCAGAGGGGAAGAGAGAGGCTCCTGACAGCGGAAACAGCAGACTCTTTAAAGCTCCTACCCTTTCACTGCGATCAAAGGGGTCATGGCTGTACAGAGCCTGAGCCATCCCAGACACACAGTGAGAAAGAGAGACAGTGAGAGAGACAGTGAGAGAGAGGAAGAGGGGAGTAAGAGAGTGAGAAATGGGTGGAAGAGAGAGAGGTTAGCGATCCACAGAGACAAGGGAGATAAAGTGAGAGGGAGAGTGAAAAAGGGAGAAAGATGCCCAAGCAAAGAGACCATGAGCCTTCACTACTGAAAGTGTGTATTTTTGTTCTGGGAATACACACGAAATTGCCAGAGAGCGCCTGTCTTCACAAATATGTTAATATGGCGCTTACTAGCATAAACGATTACGGAAACTGTGACTAGGTTGCAAAAACCAGCAAAAACTTTCCCAAAATGCCATAATTTTCTAGAAATAATGGCTAAGGAATTCAATCTTCCATATAGGATATCCATAAAACCAGGGAATTTGGGGAACGTTATCATGTTTTTGTGGCAATTTAAAATGTTGGCATTCCTCCACAACATTTCTATCAACTATAATTGATATGAGTAATAGTGATTATACAGCAGTGGTGATTAAATGTAGGCTTATTTATTTTTTGAATCTAAATAGCCTGCCTTGAATCAGATGGCCAGTAACGGACAAAATGGATGTAATACCTCTGGGTCCCAATTCCAGAGTTAATGGCTTGGTCATTAAACAGAGGGGCATACAACAACACCCTTTCCTAGCTTCTACCTAGCAGACAGCTCTATTTCACAGCCACGTCATTAACTATTGGAGCTGGTTATTTTTGTATACATTTTAAGCATTTAACAGATTCTCTTTTCCAGAGAGACTAACAGGAGCCCTTAGGGTTTAGTGTTTTGCTCAAGGGACACAAAAAACTACATTTTGGGTCTGGGAACCAGCTGACGTTATGTTATGGGCCCAAAGAAATTAACCAAAACTCTATCTGTCGCTTTATGGTTAACAGGAGCGTGTATCTCTGTGTGTGTTATACCATATGCTGTGTATTGTCGCGGCAGCTTGGGATGTGTACTGCAGTCAGAGACAGGCTCAAGAATGTATGTGAGTTTTTGGATGTGAAAAGCTCAACACTGCCATGTTATGGAAAAAGCTAAGATAAAGAGTTTGCTACAGTAAATGACAACATCACCAGAGTCTTTCTGGAGCTACCAAGAGAAAGAAAGCATCATCAGAAGTCCAGCCAATAGTAACATGGTTCCATGAAGCAGTGTGGCTTAAATAATGTTTGACTGATGAAAAGCGGCAGTTGCAGCACACAATTACCGTAAAAGTACAAAAGAGTAAAAAAAAAATTGCCACACATTTACTGTCTCCACAGTAGATAGTATCTTATAACTAACGATTAACTAGCTGTGAAAAATACATTTTGTCAGGCATCCAGCTATGCATTTGGGCTTGCTAGCTCACAAGATAAAGCTTCTTGGTTATGTTGGAGGCAATCAATCCCCTCCTTGATCAAGAGTGAGTAACCATTATGAAACAGTGTGTAACTGTATGTCTGTTGCAGTAGTTACCATTAAAGCTAAGATAATTCACTAATACTTTGTTAGCACTGGTTAGCATTAATTTTTGATCAAATTAGTTTTTTTTGTTGTTGAAATAAACAGCACCCCTTTGCACTGTAGGTTGAAATACATTGTATGATACAGGAATGGTATGATTGTATGGAAAACAGGATAATGCCTACCAACCCTAGCCCTTTTACAAAAGAGATCAGCAGTCTCTACCACAACATCTGAACTTTATCACTCCTGGTTAAAATGATTGTCCTCTATGTTCAACCAATTTTCTATGTTGACTTTTTTATTGATTTACTTCCATCTGCATTTTGGGTTAAAAAGGTAAACAGAAGGTAAGTAAACCTGAAGGCAAACATTTCACTGCCATCCAACACGTTTTTATTTAATTTGATCTTCTTCACTCCTGAAGCATTCTGGTCTTAACCCCACCCCAACAGTGTCTGTGAGTGTTTAGGATGAAGAAGACAGGAGGGGTTAGACAGGCGTGCCAGGGTATAATTTTCATATGCCCCCTTGGCACTTAGAGTGGGTGGGTTGGTGAGCCCGGTGACCTCTGACATCAAAGGTTTGGGAGAGGTCAGGGTTCTCGATTCATGATCACATCAACAAGGAGTGGCAGGATGTGCTAAACATTTCACACGCTACTGTTGTCCACAGCTGGACACAGAAGCAGCTGTGGAAATGAGAGGGAGATATTGTCACGCGTGCACACACACACACACACACACATAGAGTCGTCTTGCCAGAAAGATGCAAAGATGCACATCCAAGCCAGCACGTACTGTGCTCCATGCCATGACTACGATAACAGGTGTTGTTCAACAGGAGCCTGTGAGTGTGACAGGCTCAAGTCAAAACAACCAAGCCCAGGTGTCAGACATTTACACACACACACACACACACACACTCCTGTGAAAACAACAATCCACCATTGCAGTGCAAATTTACAAACCTATGAAAGCCTTATCAGTAAGATTCATTAATGATTAAGGTGCAATATTGGAAACTGATCTCAGACCAGTTTATATGGGAAATATAATTCAGTTTTCGTTGGCAAAAATAATTGTACTCCTGGTAGCTGACAATATGTTCTTTGTGACCTTGCAAGTGACCGTGGAATACATGTCAACTCGTAGTTGCACATTATCTTCAGTTATCCAACAAAAGCCTGTATAATTCCAAATTATGGAAAAATACATTGCATGACTGAGTGACTTTTTGTGCCTTTTTAAAGAAACAGTTATGTTTGAGCTTGCTTTTCACAAGGCTTTTCACAGACTGTTTGGGAAACCATTTCCACAATGTAATTAAATGCAATTTTCAGCCATCGAGATAAGGACATCTACCAAAGCGAATCTACAAAGTGTACAAGCAAAAAAAAATCACAACATGAAAGTGAAATTATACAAAATGAGTCTGCCTTTTTTCCTGTAATTTCAAGGGGCCTTGGAAGAAACGATGACAAACAGGAGAGAAAAAAAAATATTTGTTCTCACTGTCACACTTTTTTATGCTGAGACACTGCGGTTTGCTAAATGTACTCCAGCTAAGTAACACCGAACAATCAGCTATAAGCACACCTTCATCTCCCTTTTCCCGAAATGTCACACTTGGTTGCTCTTGTTCAAAGTGAGAGTTCTACAGTAAATACAGGTAGACTTAACATTTTTTCACAGAGCTTGTTTCAGCTCCTCTGGCGTGCCCCAGGCTACACTGAAGAGAATAGAGGACTCTTGGGCGTTGATAAAGAATAGCTTTAGAAAAAAGAGAGGAAGGACAACTATCTCTCTCCTTCCTCTTAGAGAATGTCTCACCACGGTCCCTGAACACACACACACGCAGAAACACACGCACACACTGCCTTACACAGCCGAACAGCCTGAGGCCAAATAGGGTCAGATACCCTCTATAGCCTATTGCTTTGTGAACCCTTCATGTCAGTAATGAGTTGTTGAGTTGGGGCCAGCCTGTGTGTTTATTTGTGTGAGAGTGAGCGAGAAATGAGAGGTAACACTTTTAGGGCCAGTGGAAGGGTACTGGTCATTTTTTTATATTCATATATATATATATTTTTTTTTTGTACTTACTAAACTAGATGAAAGCTAGAGGACATTTTTGCTGAAAGAGCAGTGGGCCAGATTTCAAACCAATGCTGCAGCAGTACATGTGGACTGGAAATCACTGGAAATCACTGGATCACAATAGGTCATTTTTAGGGCTGTGGTGTATCGGGATCCTAGTTAGAGAGCTCCCAGTGAATCATCCTGATCCACTTTGTCGCAGTGGGACTTAGAAAACATGACCAAACCAAACACGCAGTGACCAGGAAGTACAACCTGATGTCTTTAAGATAGAGACAGAAAGATAAAAGCAACAATTTCCTTTTCAACCGTTGAAACAAATCCATCAAATGTTGTGGTAATATATAACATGCATGCCGGGGTGGGGGGGGGGGCAACGCAGCACCTGTACATAGGATGGGAAGGGAGAGGAGGGGTGATGCAGAGGCGAGGGAGGCGGGGGGGTGGGAGGGAATACCAACAGACACACACACAGCCTACTTTATTCTGGCCATTTCATCTATCTTGCTAGACTAATAAAATGTCAAGTGAAGTTGCCTGATATTTAATCATGAACGGGCCGGGCAGCGTGGCGGCGGCACCCAACCAAGCTCAGCCCCTCCACTTTGGGCCCGGCCCCGGGTCAGCATGAGAAATCTCTGAGCTGGTGAAGTACAGGGGTGGGGATGGAAATTTGAGTCAAACCGGAGAGCGGGATTTTTCACAAATGTCCGTAACTTTGCCCGCAAGTATGCGGCTGTGAGGAAGGAACATAACGGAAAACAGAGTGCTTTACAGAAATCACAGTCCTCGGCATACCATACTGTGCTTCACGTCTGATGAGTTAAATAGAGTTGGTGTATTACGAAAAGATACAAGTTGTAGATAAAATAAAATTACCATGCCCCAGTGTGCAGTACATCCAAATCTTTTTTGTTGTTGAACTCTCTAGTCTACCAGTCCAGTTTAAATCCACTTTCACCTCTCATTTGTTGCAAAGCAATCCATTTTGAACCCACAAAGGGCATTCGACTGTCATATGGGCACAGCGGCGGTTGCATTCCTTTTAACAGTCCCGACACCCCGCAGCTGTGAGCATGACTGTGCATATTTGTGCCGCTCCCGCCGGATGATGTACGCAGAGAGAGACACTTCACACACCGACCCCTCTCTGAGAGAGTGAGGCATCATGGGAGAGAGAGACAGCGCAGATGGACTCTTTCCATTGCTCATTCTGAACAGTTGAAGGCACCAAACGGTGGTGAGAGATGAAAACGTTCTTCTCTCCAACTATCGGTATAATGGACTTCAGATTTGATTGGATAAGAACGATGCTGATAAGAACACAGAACTGAGAGAACAGAGAAGCCTTTTGTGAGTGTGATTTATAACCTAAGTGATGGAAGTGAAGGACGAAGAAAAATTACCAAACGACACGACAGCTCAGAAGAGAGAATGGGAACTGGAGAAAAAGCACTGAAAAGGAGGAGTGAAAGGAAAAGAGAGTCAGGGGAGAGGAGGCGGTATAATGAACTCATTTCTTTTGCCATTAAAGCTGTCGATGGCCTTCAGAAGCGTTTAACAAACTTTAAACAAATGTTTTTAACTACAACATGTGGGAACCTAATCCATGGTTGTGTTCATGTTTCCCTCCATTTCCTTGAAGCCTGGCGAGGGTAGAGGTTGAGGAACTGGATGGAACGAGGGGAAAAATACGACTTTCTGGCGGAGAGCGGGCACAATTTACGACCCTGTTCCCTAGATCTCGTTACTTGCTGTAACTGGCCCCCAGAGTGAGATCAAAGGCTCAGGGCCCAATGTTGGATCATGGAAGTTCTTCTGAAGGTCCCAGCTGGTTCTGCCGACTTCCACAGGACAAGGGGTCTCAGTCCCTAATCTAACAACATACGTTACTTCACATGTAGGGCGGTAGGTAGCCTAGAGAGTTAAAGCATTGGGCCAGTGACTGAAATCCCCAAGCTGACAAGTATAAAAATCTGTCGGTGAGCCAATTAAGGGTTAAGGGTGTAATGGTTTATATTAATATTAGATAAACACACAGACAGGAAAAGCTCTGGTTTGGTCAGTCAGCATCGTGGCTAATAGACTGCAGCAGTTAGTAACAGCCGCTAATGAGGCTGTAGGGCCCTTCATTAAGCCAAATAAGAAAAGGCACCTCCTTATGATGTGATTTAATGTACTCCTGAGTCAACGTACAGACCTGAAGGCATGCATTCTGAAAGCCTTTCAAAGCAGCACAAGCCGATCTATGTTAACTTATTTATTATCACATAAAGTCATATAATAATCCGAAGATCAGTCCATCTGAACATTAGCCCAATAATTCTGTATAAACTAAAGCAGAGGTCTTTAACCACATCCTCAGGGACACCCAGCCATTCCAGAGCTAGCACATCTGATTAGACTGGTCAGCTTATCATCAAGCCTTGATTAGGGAATCAGGTGTCCCTGTTTGAAGACTGTTCCGGGATCCCTGTGGAGAGGGTTGAAGAACATTATCCTAGCCTCAACAACCACGCCATAATCAATGTTTAAAATGAAAGTCAATTAGCAAACCTTTGCAATTGTCAATAATGTTAAAACAAGCTATTTAAAATGTAGGTTTTAACTAACAGAGAGGGAATAGGGATTAGGATACTTGTATAAAATACTGCTGATTAGAGTTGAGTTTAAACTTTTATATACTCAATATTAATGGAAATTGAAATCACAATAGATATTTTTTGCAAACAAACTGTTGATGCACCAGGTTTACACAGTTCATATTTGATCTGCATTTTATTTTCAAATTTGTCATTTATTTGACAGAAAAAAAACAAATGTTGAAAAGCATTATTCAACAAACACTACTTAATTTATAAATGGAGGGTGATGTAATGACATGGCTGTCTAATCTTCCCATTATGGAATTGACAGTTGAGCACAAGGGCTTTGTTAACCTTAGGCAGATTGAACACACACACACACACACAGACACACACACACACACACACACTGACAGGCTGACTGACACACACGGCTGGCTGTTAGCACCTGTCTGTTATCACTTCCCCTCCAGACTCTCTCTTCCATTGTGCAACATGGGCGAGCTACAAATTGAGATCTCAAATATAAACAGGGCAATAGATTTCTGTACAGAAAATCAAATGGACTAATGTTACATGTTGAATTTCAAAAGGTCACCAGTAGATAGACATGATTATTTTAGTCAAAAAAACATTTGCTGTATTGAATTACACAGCTCAATGGACATTTAACAAAACAACCATACACACAATGGTTCAGAAAATGTTACAGATTTTTAGGAGTAAATATAATTACAATTGTATTCATCATTGGCATGTTCTAATTTATTATGTGTAGCTTGAAAATGATGAAATATTTTATAGGCACATTGATTATATTTTGCTGGGTTGGAAAACTATTTCTTAAATAAAATGTAACAGTTACAGTATGTACGTGTAACCTACTATTTTAATTAACATTGTTATGAAAATGCATGTGAATGAATACTCATTACAAATAATTTAGATTTTTAAAAGCAGTTTCTGGTAAATCTGCATCAATATAATGTATAACTCAAATAAAAAAAAATGTATTCCACATGTCCAGAAAAAGATAACAAATGGTCCTGTGTGTGTTTAGTAACCATGGAAATAGAATCATAAAAATATATAACAGGAGCTCGTAAGTAGTAATTTAGCAACATGTCTGAACAGGTTTCCTTGGATAATGACTCAACCTTAAGCCTTAGCTGGACCTGTCACGTCTCTGCCAAAGACTTTCTTTTTTTACATTTGCGGTATCCATCATCCTCAAAATGCACAGGTGCCTTCAAAATATCACGCTTCATTGCACATTGACTGGGAAAAAAGGACACAATCCATTTAGATTTTCAAAACTGGTGTATTACAAAAAAATAGATATAACTTCAATCTGCCCACATTTCTACTTATAGGCATTTATCTCCCTTTCTCTCTAAATCCTGAAATTGCTTGTGGGAAAAAAAGAGAGGAAGAGACACTTTCCTCGCCTCTCTCACCCATTTCACAGAGTGGGACGCAACTTTCTTTTTCTTCCCCTTTTTTTCTCCAGTGAAAATTGAAGAGGCTTTATGTCAAATACGGCTCAAGCCAGCCTCTCCATATCAAGCAACGCAGCGCGAAAATTACTGTGGCCATGATAAGACTGCCAGATAAAGTGGGAGAGTAGCGAGAGAGAGAGAGAGGAGGAGGAGGGGAGGGGGACTGGAAAGGAAGTGACTCTACTCAATTATACTGCAAAATTGGTATGACTGAATATTTTTCATTCAGGTGACTGATAGTATCGGTGAAACGGCAATGCAGATAAATAAAGGAGCCTTCTGTCAAGAATAAACACCATTAATCATGAAGCCGGCAAGCGCGTGACCGCCTGTCCGACGACTACAGTCTGACGCCACAGAGAAAGCATTAAAAAAAAGAGGAGAGGAGGAGAAGAATGAAGGAGGATGGGTAGAACCTGGTGAGTCCACTAGAAGCAGGTTGACCTATGAAGTCTCAGGGAAAGGGGTATTAGAAAAGTATCTTGGCCTTACCAACAACAGCCACACAGAGGTCACCTGGTGACGATAAGTAAAATTATCACAGGAAGTTCATAGAATTCATGGTCCCACTTTATATGGAATCCATTTTTTTCTCTATTACAATGATTATATTTATAGAAATGGAATAAAAATACAGGCTTATACTAAACAGCTTCATTTATAAGGGATTTACAGATGGTTTCTGTACGATGCACAGACAATTATGAATACATGAATAAAATTCGACAAGATTTACAATTCATAACTAGATAAAAAATAAAGTGAAAACCGCTACTGTTTTACAAACGTTGAACTGATGAATGACATGAAATATGATGCTTCACGTAAATCAGGGAAGGGCTTGAAAAGGGTGAAACATCTGCCCAGAAACATATAAAACCCTCGTCACATGAAAAGCCTCAACATGTATTCATTTACAATATTTTTGCTTTATAAAAGCTCCTACACTATGCCTTTTGTCTTTCTTTTGTCATGGCGCGTGTGTGTTTGCGTGTGTGTTGCAATGCCGGGCGTCTTCCAATCTGGAGTAGAGGAGCAATCTGGAAGGAGTTGTGGAGATAAGACTGTGGTCTTTATGCTAAGCAGCGCATCGCTCCTCAATGTGCAGATTGGGCTCTCTGACAACTGTTTATGTAAATAACCAAACAACAGGGCGGACACCTAAAGAACACACTCCACTCTCTGCCTAAGGCAAAGGACAGAAGGAAAGCGATGAAGAGAGAGACAGATGGAGAAAGATGAAGAGAGAGACAGAAAAAGAGAGGGACAGAGAGGAAGAGGATGGGGAGCTGTAAAGGAGAACTGCACTTCCCCACTTTCTGGCAATGCCGAAACCTGCAACCCTACCCGCAATCTTCTTCAGCCACCTCTAGTCCCTGGTCTCCCATCACACCTGAGGGAGGGCAGTTCCTGTTCAGCCCAGTCAAGGCTCTTCCCAGCCCTGGACCCCTATTGTGGAATTCCCCTGGTCTCTACCATGGTCTATTGGTTGGAGTTTCACATTTGTATGCCGCTTTTCACTCCATCACATTTCAAATGTTCGACAGTGTTTCTCTGTGTTGTTACTCAAATGGAATGATCATTCTCGGAATAGCATGAAAATTACACCCTCTTTCCCAGTAGTTAACTACTGCAGCCGAGTAGAGTTCTGATGTCGTACCGATATAAATGAGACCTGCTGCTCTCCCCCTGTTAGCCTGACAGTCCGCATGGAGACCACGGCCGTACAAACACATCTGAATGCAATAACCATGCAGACAGGAAGCAACATACCTTTACAGACCCAACACACACAATCACACACACCTCCAGCCCTTCCAGTATGGAAAAAAAGCCCATGCTTTTTTTTTTGTCACAGAACATTGTGGATAATATCATCTTTGTCTTTGGTCTTTCTGACATGATTCCTGTGAAACTCGTGCCGGAGATAATGCTCATGAGAAAAAACAAACCAGTTTGAAAAGCTTATGGTCATATTGGACTACAGCGCTTTAGGGGACCCCTGTTCAAAGGGCATGAAGCAAGGATGTCAGATCCATAATGTCTCTTTAACTGTGTTTGCTGGTGAACAGGCTGTCTCCGCAGGGCAGCTGCCTCTCAATCCAGTCAGAGCTCTTTGCTTCTTTGCCGGGGTAAGAGCTCGTGAACTATAGTGCAACGGTTGATGAGGCACGGACACATGTGCACGGAGAACGGAGGACATTTAATAGAAGAACTTGAATTATAACAAAAGAAACACTGTATAACTAGACAGGACTGAACAACTCAAGCAGAAGGCATAGCCCAAACGAAGACCGACAAGACACTGGAAAAGGTGAAACTTAAATAGGGACAGTGATTAGGCAAACAGCTGAGGGCGATAAACAACGAAACAAGTGTCCGTGAAACAAACGAGGGAGATCTCCCTGGCAGGCCTGCCATGCCAAGACGCCGAAGTCCTCCGACACAAAGGCCCCAGCCGCAAAACACAGACGGGGGGGTGAGTCCGAAGGTGGCACGGAGAGGGCTCTGTGGGCGACCTGAGCAGCCAACCCCCAAAACGAGGACAAGAAGGGGCCAGCTGACGCTATGCACCAGGACCGACGACTGTACAGTGGCAAGCCGGTCGCTGGTACTCCTCTTGCAGATTCTGGGGCCGAGCGCCCTTCTCCACTCGCTCCCGGGTCAGCCTCTGTGGGGGTCCCGTGACGGAGTCGGCACACCGTAGCATCCTAGACCACGGCAACCCTTCACGACCAGCCAACCTGGTTGCTGCACCCACTGTCATAGGTCCCCCCCTTCAAAACATTAAGGGGTTAACTATCTGCCAGCCACTCTCTCCCGGGTACTCCACTCACCCGCTGAGTGCTGGTTTGGTCAGTCTTTCTGTAACGGTTTATGGGGTATGGACACAAGTGCAGGTAGGACGAAGGACATTTAATTAAATAACTTGAATTATAACAAAAGAAACACTACACATGACAGAAGAGAACAACCAAATGAATAAGGGCTTCAAGTGTAGTCTCTCAGCTTACATTTTAAGGTATTAACAATCCAAATTGGAGGAAGGGTTTAGGAATTACAGCTCTTTAATATGTAGCCCCCTCTTTTTCAAGGAACCAAAAGTAATTGGACAATTGACTCAAAAGATGTTTCATGGACAGGTATGGACTTTTCCTATTTTTTCATCAATTAAGCAGATAAAAGGTCTGGAGTTGATTCCAGGTGTGGCATTTGCATTTGGAAGCTGTTGCTGTGAACCCACAACATGCAGTAAAAGGAGCTCTCAAAGCAAGTGAAACAGGCCATCCTTAGACTGCAAAAAAAAATCCATCAGAGAGATAGCAGGAACACTGGGTGCGGCCAAATCAACAGTTTGGTACATTCTGAGAAAAAAAGAATGTGAACTCTGCAACACACAAAGGCCTGGACGTCCACAGGAGACAACAGTGGTGGATGATCGAAGGATCCTTTCCATTGTAAAGAAACACCCCTTCACAACATCTAGCCAAGTGAAGAACACTCTCCAGGAGGTAGGCATATCATTATCCAAGTTTACCATAAAGAGAAGACTTAATGAGAGCAAATACAGGGGGTTCAGCACAAGGTGCAAACCATAAGCCTCAAGAATAGAAAGGCCAGATTTGCCAAAAAACATCAAGAAAAGCCAACTCAGTTCTGGAACAGCATTTTTTAGACAGATGAAATTAAGATCAACTTGTACCAGAATGATGGGAAGAAAAAAGTATGGAGAAAGCGTGGAATGGCTCATGATCTGAAGCATACCACATCATCTGTAAAACACAGTGGAGGCAGTGTGATGGCATGGGCATGCATGGCTTCCAATGGCACTGGGTCACAAGTGTTGATTGATGATTTGACAGAAGACAGAAGCTGCTGGATGAATTCTGAAGTGTATAGGGATATATTGTCTGCTCAGATTCAGCAAAATTCAGTGAAGTTGATTGGATGGCGCTTCACTTTACAGATGGACAATGACCCAAAGCATACAGGGAAAGCAACCCAGGATATTTTAAGGCAAAAAGTGGAATATTCTGCAATGGCCAAGCCAGTCACATGATCTCAACCCGATCGAGCATGCATTTCACATGCTGAAGACAACTTAAGGCAGAAAGACATTAGTAATCACTGCCGGCAAAGGATTCTCAACAAAGAATTTAAAAATAACATTTTATTCATGATTGTGTTAATTTGTCCAATTACATTTGAGCCCCTGAAATAAGGGGACTGTGTATAAAAATGGTTGCAATTCCATACAATAGTTTTGTTCAACCCCTTGAAATAAGGATGAAA
Organism: Esox lucius; assembly: GCF_011004845.1. NCBI lineage: Eukaryota > Metazoa > Chordata > Actinopteri > Esociformes > Esocidae > Esox > Esox lucius. The sequence continues at coordinate 4,128,821 of NC_047589.1, forward strand.
GTCTGCACTTCAATAGAGTCTTGGTTGTTTAATTTCAAATCCATTGTGGTGGCGTACCGAGCCAAAATTATGAAAATCGTGTCAGTGTCCAAATATGTCTGGACCTAACTGTATATTCTTTATTTTATAATTTCTGTTCCTTCAAGCACTAACTTTGCTATCAGTTCACTGAGTAAAGTGTACTAATTATAACTGTCTTCTGTTGTGATCCCACCAAGCGATCTTAAGATGTATGCACTAAATGCAAGCCGCTCCAGCTGAGATGTATACGTAAAACGGAACAAAAGCCAGTAAACAATCTGCATGTGATAAGGCAGAACAAACAAAAAAATTACAATTTCCCTGTGTTATCAGAGCACGTGCAAAATCTGAAGAGATACCTTCGTTTACACACCCTATTGTATACCCTGGAGTAGCTCATTCAAGCTAATTCTAGCAAATCCCTACATCCCTATAGATATCCTTGTATATATAGACAGAGGCTACGCAAACAGTAGAGAGTCAATAACTCATCCCTTAAGTGTGTCTTGTAGTTTTAGTGGCCACATTCAAGCACAAGGACCTCTAACGCCTAAGTAAACAACAGTGGCAGATAATTGACTTGTAGTCAAATACCTCTGTTTGTTCCCGGACCATCCCTGGAGACTGAGACCAGGCGCTGGGCAACAAGAGAGGGCCTTTTGTTTTCGACTGTGTTGGGGGCCAATAAAGCCCCCTTATGAAAGGAACAGTCTCTTTTTTCGATTCCGGCTTCCACCAGCCAGCCTCCCCCCTGCGCGCAGTCCAACCCCCTCCCCATTATGCTGAGGCTGCCACAATGAGAGCGGCGGTGGGGGCACCAAAGAGCCCTGTTCTTCACTGGGCCGTGTGCTTATTCAGATAGGATGCCAGGGAGCTTCTTCTCTGGGGGAACAGAAAGATAGTTGGAGCGGTGGGTCTCTGTCAATAGGACTGGAGGTCAGCCATTTCTAAGCCAGAGTCACTGAGGGCGGGAATACACACCGGTCTGGCTGAACTGGAGGAGTGAGCCTTGTGATCCTGGATCAGCGGCCCTGAGGCCCTTATCGGGGGCTGGCCAACCTGTCCTGAAAATTCTCTCCCTGATCCTAGTTGTGACTAACATGATTTTGTTTTTTACACAGCTCATTATTAAAATCAGGTGTGCTACATTAGGTTTGGTCCAGGAACAGTCTAGGCAGTGATGCCCTAATCCAACAGACCCTAAGACGTGGTGTGGGCTGCTCATTCTAGGTCAGCTACACTGAGGGCCTACTCTTCAGTCATTAAGCAGTGGTTGGTCAAAGGTCTAGACTACTGAGTGCATTGATAAAAGAGTTTTATGCACTTTCAACACATTGGATTACAATCTCCATATTCTATGTACATTTATGAATTTTCTCAAATAATGTTTGAGTACCCAAATGAGGATGGCAACCCCTAGCCCTCCATCTTTAATATTGAATGGCACACAGGCGCCTTCCCCGCACAAATTCATAAACTAAACGATTTGCCTAGCTCATGGCTGTAATTGCTCTCTCCCCTGCCTAATAGGTACTGAGTGAAGCAGGGTAGAGAGAGAGAGAGAAAAAAACAAAAAACAAAGGACAGTTAATTTGTGATTTCCTCTGCTCATTTGAAGGCAAATTAAGTGTCAAGCCGCTAATACAGAGCATATTTCATTTTATGAGCTTTTAATTTAATTCCATCGGACTCATATTGCTGGGTGCCGTTAGCGTAGCGCCTTTGCTAGCGCTCATTTCTTCCTCCCTTCGTCTCCAGCGCCAGGCCATAAATAAACATGTTTCAATTAGACCCGTCACAATAATAGGATAGAATTCTGTTCATTTGTCGGTTGGAACATATCATGAGAAAATTAGATGGCGGCTGCATCGACCGGAGAAAGTCCTAGCATTAGCATTAGCGATGTTGGTGTTAGCGTGGCAGCTAGCGTTAGCGTGGCTGGATTGATTGTACTGCCGCGGGGCGAGACCCACTGTAATTACCAACTGTAATGAGAGCCCTGCATGGGAAAGTGATGGCAATGACACTCCACTACTGTGTACTTAGCCATATCTTTAAGAGGGCTAATAACGAATTATTCGGCTCACTTAAACAATTCAATATTTCTCACTGAACCCTCGTCTCCCCCTCTTCCTTCCTGACACATCTGTTCCCCCTGTTTTCTGTTGGCCATGCACCTTCTCTCACATGGCCGACCACCAATGGCATTTTTGGAGTTAATTGGATCTAAATGTTACTTCATAAGGAAAACCAAATGCCCACGATTAGGTCATACAAAAACAGTACACTAACAATAGGTTAGTATACGCTCGAGCACATTACTGAACCAAGTCACACTTAGCCTAGAAGACATAACTTTGCCATCGGTAGACTGGCGTGTACAGACCCTTAAACTTCAATAACAATATGTAAGACTTTTGGCTACTCTACAAAAGCAGAAAGAGTAATGACACTGTCAACGGAGGGGCTATAGTTTTAAAGGTGAAACTAACACGTGTAACTCTATAATGTGTAGCAGTACTCCAGTCAACTTAAATCAGACAATCCTACTAAAACAACTGACTTATAATCATGAAAAATGGGTCCTTTCAGTGTGGCGTGTCGTATTAAGCTACAATACGAGCGGATAAACAGTCTGTAAGTAACTGCACAGATCGCGGCGACTCACGACCGTGCCTCCCCTGACAGGTTGTGCAAATGAAGTGCAGACCAGATAACTCCTGTCCGGACAGAGTGCCAATGACTAAACAAGTTTGCTTCGCCACCGCACAACCCCCATCGCATAATTTAATTCAGTGGGTTCCACGTCTCCCCCCTTTTCCCCTCTAACCTGTGCTCCAGATCACTCCCAAACGCCTGTGACTGATAACAAGCGCGGCTGTTTGTTTGAGCTGTGTTGGCGGCTCATGTTCCCCCCATTATCTTCGCATAAGCTAAATGCTAAATTATATTTGCCATTTTGTTTGCTGTGACACGGGGCATCAATCACAGAGACCCTTTTTTATTTCCCTGGCTATCCCTCTCTCCTCCGCTCGCTGGGGGGAGGGGGGGGTGGTGGGGGGAGAGGGGGAGACATAAAAAATTCATTACGCTTAGTGGCACGTCGGCGAGGGAGAGATATGACTCCCGAAGATGGGGGTGCGAGGGGGGAGTTGATAATGATGAAGAATATCAAACATAATACGGCCCAAGTAGCTGCCCCATCCAATTTGTCCCCGTCGCGCACTGATCGCTTCCTTCCTGTCTCTGGGTTACAAAGTAGCGCCGCAAGGGCGATGGAGCATCCACTTCTGGTACTGACTGTTCAGATAGAACAGAGAGAAAAAGGTGGAGAAAGAGAGAGAGAAAGGTGGAGAAAGAGGAAGTGCGTGAATGAGAGTCTATGAGACTAATGTGTGTCCTGACTTTTCAAAATGCTTTTGTAGGTTTATTGGTTAGGTTTATAGTTAAAGTTACGGTGAGGGTTAGTATAAAGGTTAAAAGGATAAAGGTTAGGTTACTGAGGTTAATGTTAGGGTCAGGGTAAGGTTTAAGGTTAGAGGTTTGGGAAAACTGGTTTTTGAATGTATTTTTTTTTTATTCCTGAAAGTCATGAAAACGTGTCTCTGTATATGTATATTTTATACATAATTGTATCAGGGATAAAAACATCCCCAAACTATGGTTATTTCAGAAAAAAATTACTATTGAGAAAACTTTCCCGGTTTGCATTTTCAGAAATAATGTTAGATGCATTTTTTGGCTTAGTGTTAGGTTTAGGGCACAAATTACAATTAGGGATAGAATTACGGTCAGGGTTAAGGTTATGCATTACTGGATAAGATTAGGTTTAGGGTAAGGACTAAAGGTAAGGTTACATTTAGACATAAAATATTTGAGTATATATTTTTGTGTAACAACACTACAGAAATGACACTTTGCTACAATGTAATGTAGTGTGTGTACAGCTTGTATAACGGTGTAAATTTGCTGTGCCCTCAAAATAACTCAACACAAAGCCATTAATGTCTAAACCGCTGGCAACAAAAGTGAGTACACCCCTAAGTGAAAATACTCAAATCTTTACAAAAATGTGAGAGGTGTACTCACTTTTGTGAAATACTGTATTTTTTTAAGGGCAATTCAATTTGGTGTCCCCGTTTAGATAACTAGGTAGACCTGTGTGTGTGGGTGTGTGAAGGCATGTGTGCAGAAGCTGAAGGATTCCCTAGTTAATCAATCAATCAAATGTATTTATAAAGCCTACAGCAGTTGTCACAAAGTGCTTTTACATAAACACATGGCCTTAAACCCCAATGAGCAAACAACAGTAGTGTTGAATTTCAATTTCAGTGGCTAGGAAAAACTCCCTAAGAAGGCAGAATTTTAGGAAAAAACCTAGAGAGGACCCAGGCTCAGAGGGGTGACCAGTCCTCTTCTGGCTGTGCCGGGTGAGATATTAAGTCCAATTGGAATAATTCATAAATGCATGTGGGCTGAATCCAGAGTCTATTTTAATTTAGACTAGGTCAGACTAGGTTAATTTAGACTAGGTCAGATCTGGTACTACAGAAGTAGTACCAGATGGACAAGGACAGGGACAGCAATGGGCCCCCCAAACCAGGTACTCCGCAGGTGTGGACCAGGACCTCATGTCCTCCTAAAGTTTAAAACGGGAGGAGAATGGGAAAATTCTGAAAATGCATTCCTCATATCAACAACGATTTATAGTGGAGAAGGAGAACTTAGTGGAGAAGGAGAACTGACCCAAACCCCCAGCACAATAGTATAGCAGCGTAAGACCTTGGAACTCAGACGGGGGGGTCCGGCGACACTGTGGCCCTACCCGGGGGAGGCCCTGGACAGGGCACAACAGGCAGGAAACCAATCCACCAACATTGCCAAGCATCAACCAAAGGGACACCCACCAACCGCAACCACCCTGAATGAGGGCCGAGTATTGCCAGCAGAGTACAGCCCAATTGCACAAGTGCGCAACAGAGAGACAACAACAATCCAGTGACTCTTCCCCCGAAAGTCATTGGAGGGAGGGCATCCCAGTGGTGATGAGAGCCCACCTGGCAAGACAGCAAGGGTGGACAGTATCAAGCCTACTGGTCACCTTCACGCCCCCGGGCCAGGCTACACCTAATTATAAACCGTGCTGTAGAGATGAGTCTTTAGTAGACACTAAAAAGTTTGCACAGAGTTTGCATTTCTAACCTTAATTGGCAGATCATTCCACAGTAGTGGAGCTCTATGAGAAAAGGCCCTGCCTGTTTGTAAAGAAATTCTAGGTACAATTAAAAGGCCTGCATCTTGTGATCATAGGTTACGTGTAGGTATGAATGGCTGGATCATTTCGGCAAGGTAAGTAGGAGCAAGTCCACGTATTTATTCATAGGTTAACAGTAAAACCTTAACATCAGCCCTAACTCTAACAGGCAGCCAGTGTAAGGACACTAGTACAGGAATAATGTGTTCACATTTATTAAATTTTTTGTTCTAGTTAGGATTCTAGCAGCCGTGTGCAGCACTAATTGAAGTTTATTTATTGATTTGTCAGGGTAACCAGAAAGAAGAGCATTGCAGTAATCTAGTCTAGAAGTAACGAAAGCATGGATTAGTTTTCCTGCATCAGTTTTTGATAGAAAGTTTCTGATTTTTGCAATGTTTCGAAGAGGAACATTGTGTATGGCCCAGGGGGCCTATAAATCGATATGTAAAACGATTTATCGGCCTGGTTAACTTTCAAGAGTAAAGATTCAAAAGAATGAAAATCAGTGACGTGTTTTAGAGTAAATGTATATTTACTGTCATGAATATTAGCAACACCCCCTCCTTTTCAGGGATATGATTACTAGTATAGCCAGGAGAAGAGGCCTCATTTAAGGCAATTAATTCATCAGGAAGAAGAGCACCACTCCAGCTGGGATGTAGTCCATCGCTCCTCAGCAGATCAGGCCTGGCCTTATTTCTGGGAGAGTACCAAAAAGAGAGCCAGTTACCTACAAACTCTACCTCCTGCGACGGGCAGAACTCCGTTTTCAGCCAGCGATTGAGTTGCACAAGTCTTCTATAGAGCTCGTCACCACCCCTAGCTGGGAGGGGGCCAGAGACAATTACTCGATGCCGACACATCTTTCTAGATAGTTTACACGCTGATGCTATGTTCTGCTTCGTAACCTCTGACTGTTTCATCCTAACGTCGTTGGTGCCAATAACATTATCTCTGTTCTCTCTATACTTGCCAGTTTTAGACTTCGCTAGCACCAACCCCAGATTTGCGGCTATGTCGGTGGCTCTGCCCCCCGGTAAACAGTGTACGATCGCCGGCTGATTCTTTAGTCTAATACTGCGGGTAATGGAATCGCCGATGACTAGAGTTTTTAGTTTTTCAAGGCCACCGGTAGAACATGCCTGCCGAACATTCCCCTCCGAAGACGGCTCGGGCCTTGACTCTGATCGGCAGGCTTGTTCTACCAGTTGGATTTAGCAACGACTCAGGTTTAACTGGTCGACGGCATTTCTTCCCAGTGACCAAGAGAAAGTTCTTGCCCGGCTGCAGGAGCTGTGCCGGGGGGCTAACAAGACTATAATTTTTTCCTGGTGGCACTGACACAGTTTTTATTTTTAGTCTATTTTTACACTAACATAATCCTTGCCTGACATTTGCTTCAGAAGCCGAGCCTCTAACTCTGCTATCTTTACCTGAAGACGATAGTTCTCCTCCGTGTTGTAGCTACAACAATTACAGTGATAAGGGCATTTTAATGATAATTAGCGTCAGGGGTTCAGGGGTGAGTAGTTCTGTTAATTATGTCCAAAAAGAGTCCCAGTGTAGTAAAGTTGGGTAAGAGGTCAACAGATGAAAAATATGGCGTTGGTAAAGTAGAATTTTGACCAATTAGTTTATATAGAGTAAATTCGGAAAAAGTTTGGCAGGTAGCCAGGTAGATAAAAGCAGGCAGCGTACAGCACATCAACGATCCCACAATGCAATTGGTAAGTCACGTTGCATGTTTTGAAAGCTCATTTTGTAGTTTATGTTGTTAATGTTGTTGCTGACCTGGCCAAGGTCCTCTGCGCAATACCCATTACTAGAACTGTGCATGACAACATGTTGATGCTTTCTTTAGGTGTGATCATGTATATGTGTGTGTGAGGGGTGTACACATGGTACATTGCATCTGTCAAAAGGGATGTGTGTCTGCCAGTAATGGGGTGTGTGTCGGTAGTGTTGTGCGCATCAGTAAAGGCGTGTGTGTGTCTGGATGGCGTTTGCGTCGTTTCAGCTTGACAAGGCTTGATCACCGGCTATGAGAATGACACGCTTCGAGGGTCTCGTTTTCCATGTTCCAGACACGTGTTCATTTGCGTGTCTGTGACACCTAGATCATGTTTCTCCCAGACAGGGCCATGTCCATTGATCTGGGAACAGTGTTAGCTTGGGGCACCTCTAAGAGGAGCCAGAAAGCCCTGTGGGGGCAAGGGGGGGCACCTTATTCTTATTTCCTAAAACAGGGGGAACATGCTGATACGAATTATAAGGAAACTGATATCCAAATCACTTCTCATTTGGCCTGACTGGTCCAATTTCACGAATACCTCTGTGTTGTTTTGTGTAAAGGAAATGTGTGCATGTACAGTCTGTGACACTCACACGTGTAACGGGGTAACTGGGGACGGCTCGTAGATGTATCGTCCCTGGGCGTGTCTGTCATCGATGGGAACCGGGGGATGAAAGGTGGGGAAGAACTGTGGCGGTGCTGTGAAAGGATGAAAAGACCAGAGAGAGAGAGAGAGAGAGAGAGAACAGGGGGAAAAATTGTTAGACAAGACATGATACTGCAACAGCTTTAAAACACATACCTTTTTACCGACTGTTGAATGTATTGGTTCAACATACTTTGGAAGGGCATTCCTGAGTAATGCTCCTATTCAGTCAGAGTAATGAAAAGCAGTGGTTAGATGGCCATCTTTCAGGAGGCCCCGCCCAAATGAGACCTCATTAAAAAGAACCAAACGAAAAAGCCTCAGTGCCTTGGAATGTTCACTAAGAAGTGCACAGAAAAACAGCTCAGGGCGGAATCGGATATAAACTCTAAATAAACAGAGACAAAAGTACTGGGAGAGGAGGGAGAAAATTACCTTTTTTCTCGCTTTAAGGCTGATCATGCATAAACACACTACATGTCGTACACAAAGACTAACACTGAGAAACAACAATTGAAACTGAGGGAATTGGGGAGAAAAATGGAGGATGCGTTTCAAAGTTGTTTCAGGCAGGGAAATGATTTGTAACAACTGTCAGAAAGAAGTGGGAGGCTATCTAATTCCCCAGATAAAACAGTGAAACATTTGCATAATATCAGCTCCCAAGCCCTTTTCTATTTTTACCCCTCTGAGAGCGACGCTGCTGAATGTTCACCAGGACTGGAAATGTACAGTACATCTGAACAAGTTCAAGTAGCCTCAACTTTACTGTATTTTCTAGCCTATGGTATACAATCCTTCAAGCCAGCGCTGGCACGCTGTGCTTTAAATACTTAATATATCCATTGTAGGACAAGTTCAAACATGAGCTACTGTGGGAGTACATTGCCCACACTACCCATGGGGTTACCTGAAACCTAATCTAATGTAGCAGGCGTCAAAGAAATGCCTGAGCGGAGTTCCAACATCTGGTGTTCAAGGGGGGAACAAAACAAGCTTGGTTTAAGACGATTGTATCACAAAAAAAAACCTCAAGTTTCAGTTTTTTCTGGGGACTTCCACTTAGGGTGTCTTAACCAATCCTGCGTGAGTGTGGACACGCATGCGCATAAGCACACACACACACACACACACACACACACACACACACACACATAACACACACACACACAGTTGAGTCACGTCACATTACAAAAAGCATATCCGCAGACCTGTCTGTCTGTGTGAAGGCATCTTAATAGTTCAGAGGGGAACTGATGTTTTAAATATGTTTCATCAAAAGTTAAAAGAAGTGTTGTTGTTTTCAGACAGTAAACATTTGGCGTCTGTGTGCCATCAGCGGTATGGCCAGGCTGCCAGGGGGAATAGAATCTAAACACTCCTTATTTTGACAATCACTGCTTCAACAGTACCTTAATAATCACTACCTCAAAACCTTCTACCTCGACACACACTAACTCCGCTTTATAGTCACTTCAGCACTCACTACCTCAAAACTACTGCAATACACATTAGGTCTCTACCCCCATAAGTAATACCTCAATACTTACTACCTAAACAGTACCTAAGCAATCCCTACCTAAACAGTCAATGCCTCAACTAACACTATCTTAATAATCATTAACACCACCCTTTCTACCTTCCAATCAAACCAAGAACATTTCCAGAACATAAGGTACAGTTTGAGTGAATGTTTGTGATCCCTTTTGAATAACGTCCATACCTCCACAAATGGCACCAAAAATATGGTCTGATCTTATCTAAGTCATAACAACAGATTGCAGTGAAAAACAGTGCTTTACGCAGTGTGATTTAACTAAGAACACACAATGTGTGCTTTTACATGTAACCATTGGCCAAACAAACAGCATAGGGTAAAAAAAAATAAGAAAATAGAAAGTGTAACATGACTTTTTTTTTTGAACAATATGGTGATAGCATCCCGAAAACACACACACTACCTCAACACACCTCAGCATTCATTACAACTCAGACCTCGGGTAATGACTTTCTGTCCCGTCTCCAACAACAGGACAAATAAAGTGTAAATACAGGTAGGTGCTGTTCATAAAAGGGAAAATGTGTTGTGTTGTATCACATTTCATAGCAGACGGTCATAAATCAGATACGTCTTGGAGGATAGATTAGGAATGTGTTCTGGGAGTGCAAACCAGTTGTTTAAGGCTTTCTAAATAATGGCTTGCATTGTTAATCAAAACAGTGTAGGAAGCAGAAACAATGGTCTTAAATTATATTTTGATCACATTGCTTTAAAAACCTTTGGTTTGTAACAACTAGTAAAAAAGCTTTCTGTTGTCTTACAAAAATGTTAGAACTCCTTTAAAGTTAACTTGTTTAGGTCTGAAGGGAGAAAGCAAAATGCTTACTCTAGCAGCCATCTGGCACTGTATTTGACCTTTGAGTGTCTGAGCTTTCTTCTGAATGACTCCATTGGCCTCACTTTCTTTTTCTCTTTCCAGGCCTTCGCAACCAGAGGAGGTAAAAGGGTGGAATCTGCTATCAGTTATGATTACCACCTCCTCCTCCTGCTGCTCCTCCTTCACATCCGCCTCTCCACTCTGGATTACCCAGATCCCCCCCACTGTTTATCCCTTTGGAGCTTCTCACTCAACACATGCCTCTGCCCCCCCTTCCTCCCACCTTCATCAGTCTCCTCTCCTTGGTCCCTGGCTGCAGCGCGTACTCCTCCCTCGCCTTGGCCCACAGCAGTCGGTTAAGGGGCACTGGTTTATTTGAATCCCTGTCTGACGTTTACTTTAGCAGGGCCCCTATCTAAATAGGCTCCGCACCCTCGTTTAAGTCGCGCCACACTAGTTCCATTAAGTCAGGCTAACAGCCCTGTGTGCCACTTAAGGGAACATATACAGTCTAGAGAACAAGAGAGAAAGCAAGGGAGGGGGGAAAAAAGGAGAGCGTTCCCTCCCGCAGCCCATCTTTGTTGTGTACTATGGGGACTACTTTTGTTGACTCTGGGTGCAAATTGCCACTGCTCTTCTGGATATTCAGTGTGTGTATTACGGTGCTGGATATTGTGTGGAGAGTTAATGTGGTTGTCACGGTTTCTACGGTCCCCTTCCGCTGCTGCCGCCACATCATCACTACGCAGGCATACAGACTACATTTCTATAGGAGAGAGTCACTGGGCTACAAGGCTACGTGAGAAGGATTAAGTAAAACATTATAATACAAAGCGTAACTCAGTGTCTCAAAAGGTCAACTATTCGCTATTTCGTGCACTCATTTTATAGGGCAATACATAGGGAGTAGGGTGTGATTTGGGGAGCATGATTGCTCTGTCGAACCAACCGGTACGTCACTAACAGACAAAACGACTTTTGAAATAATGAGACATAGTCATGCAACTTTATTGTGTTAATTTAAGTAGATTTCCAAAACAGCCACTCATTCAGCGATTCATCACCATCCATGGCCAATAAATCTCAAATTCTTTTGAAATTTTTAATGACCCCGCATAACTTTGCATAAGAGCAGTATTAATTTTTTGTTGCATATATTTTTTTGGGGGACGGAACTCATTAAGACTTGATTACAAATGGGTCTGTGATGAAAGGGCAATTAGTGGACAACTTTGACCAGACTCATTAGTTATAATTCTAACACAAGCACACCGCTACTGAGGATGGAAAGCCTGCCGCTTTCCCCCTCCCTTCATTAAGAAGAGGATGATAATTACTTTTATTGGACACTTAAAAGATTTTAAGGGGGGTATAAAGAATAAAGCCTGAAGCATATCATTCTAGTCGAGGTTTTCATTCAGTAATTAGGGTTTCAGCAGTTCAGTGGTAAAACCGTATTGTAATTGTTAGAGTTGGTTCTTATTATTATTTTCCTAACAAAAGAGGGCCTTTTGTGCAATTTCCTGTGAAATAAAATAGCGCAATGGGTCCAAACTTTACACGTAGTACAGGCCCAAGGGCCACATGGTAGTACAGGCCCAAAGGCCACAAGGGCCACATGGTAGTACAGGCCCAAGGGCCACATGGTAGTACAGGCCCAAGGACCACAAGGGCCACATGGTAGTACAGGCCCAAGGGCCACAAGGGCCACATGGTAGTACAGGCCCAAGGGCCACAAGGGCCACATGGTAGTACAGGCCCAAGGGCCAGGTAATTAATTAGCATTTTATTGCATGACATAAGTCGGCAGTGTATCAAATACTTGTTCTCCCCACTGTATGTGGCAAACTGTGTTTTTAACCATTACGCTATTTAAACAGCGGGAATGCAAATTTTACCTTAACCATTGCATTTTTGCTGAAGTAATGTGGACAACCAAACGTTTATTCATGGAATTAAAGTGTGACAGGTGAAAAGTACAGAGTGAATAAATATTTCTGAGAGACAAAAATTTGAACGTCTGAGAGCAGAATCAAACCAGGGTTATAAATTTGAAGACCACAGGGCTTGCTGGTAGGCAGTCCACCTCCATATAGTCTCCAAATGCCACTTTTATTCCAGCCATTTAATTTTTGCTGAAATAACGTGGGCAACAGAACGATTATTAATGGAACAAAAGTGTACTTTTGTACAAAGATTACTGTAGACGGTCATCCATACAATAACAGTTGAATAGCTAACCACTACGCTATGTGAACTACGTGGAAATCGAAAGCATTTTCTGAATCTCAAATCGCATACTACATACTACGTACTACAAGTATGTACTTCATGGATGATGGTGAAGTACATACTGTTTTGTATATAGTAAGCTAGTATGCCAGTATTGGGACCGATTGGGACATGCTACCTCTTCAGAAAATTGCATCTCAACATTAGATAATTTTGCCACGCATTAACATCACGCCAAGTTTGAATATTTAGCTAAGACACCATTAATCACTATTTTAAGTATTACGTTTATTTAGTTTACTTCTATGAAGTGAATGGCTTATATCAGCCAGTAATGGGCCTACTAGTATCTATTACTACATGGAATAGTCATGAGAATTGAGCAATTGCTAGCAAGACTGAAGATGCTAGCGAGACATGAAGATGCTAGCGAGACATGCAATGAAATAGCTTTAGCAGTGTAACCATGTCACTGCCAAAGCTATTTCATTTCATGTCAGAACAATGTTCGTTTTTCTTTCATTCGTGAATGACACTGGTACAATAACTATCAATATAGGTTAAGATAACTGACTATTTTTTACTGCACAAGGGGTTGTGATCTATAGGCTATTTTCCCCAAAAAGCATGCACAGATGAGTACTTCGAAAATCCATCCGAAATAGTCAAACTACAACCATAAACCGTTTTATTTTAGGCTTACTATAACATAGCGACTGAAGTTTGTAGCCAGCGAAGTTTTTATCTATCCTGAACCAGTCCTATCACTATATTTGTTTTGTCTGTGGCACGGCTTGAACACAGGTTGCCTAAATGGTAGGTCACATCTCTAATCACTACACTATTTAACAAGGGGGTGTCAGTCACTCACTCATTCACCTACTCACTCACTCAGTAAGAGACATTTGCTCTTCTTGGCCGGCTCCGCTTACAAGGTCTGGCAAACATGGGAGCTATTGACCAATGAGCATAGTTTGATATATGCATATAAAACTTGGTACATGTTCAGATCCATGAATTGGCCAAACAAATACAAGCAATTCCAAAACAACCACACATAGGTGCTATTGAGCCTAGACAAATTTGCAAGTTAACTTCTTTCATCCCATTTAAGCTACAGCGTTGAAAAGAGGTACATGAGTCCTATTTTCTCTCAAGAAACATATTTGATATTGAGAACCTTGATGGATTTTTGGACATGGTTAAGTAACACATGGTGACCCAGTTCATCACAGTACCCAATCTTACGGACATATTACTGCAAGGCAGGATGTTATATGAGCAGTGAGGACAGCATACATATTGATACTCAAACCAGAATGTTTATTATATGAAAAAAATTATTCAGCCAAGCTTTCATACCGTGAAATACTAGATTACATATATTATTTGTCCAATTGGCTGCTGGGTGTAGTACATTTTGAGAAGTGTGCATGGCATGAGAATCCATTGGGCACTAGAGCGAAAATCCATCATTAGCATGAATTAACTTAACACAAAGTACAACCTGATTGTATTCCAAGATATGAAATGGGTAACTTGATCTTTGTATTATTTATCGTTTTTTATCAAAAAGTCAAAAATAACGTGGGAGTGATTTGGTCATTTCATCATGTGTCACCCTGATTCCAGCTGTGCTTGTGCTAGCCACACCATTTTTGATTACTGTGTTCAGGAAAAGCTGGTGGATCAGCCAATATTTATCTATAGGTTTCTCTTATTTAGCTGTGTTTTGCCTTTGCCTTGCAATGTTCCCATGAAATCATTTTTTGCAGTCTCTTCCTTATTGTTGAGTTATAAACACATAGATTAGCTGAGGATAGAGAGGCCCAGTGCCGTGGGTGTTTTTGTGACCTCCTTGATGAGTCATTGCTGCACACTGAGGAATGTTGGTAGGTCGGCCATTCCTGGGAAGATTCACCACTGTTCCAAGTTATCTCCATTTGAAGATAATGGCTCTCACTGTGGTTTGCTGGAGTCCCAAAGCCTTTGAAATGTCTTTGTAACCCTTTCCAGACTGATATATCTTTTTTTGTCTTCCAAAATGTCTTTTGATTGTGGAATGGTGTGCTGCTTATTGAGAACTTATAGCCTACTTCACATTGATGGTAAGGTTCTATTTGAATCATGTTTGATTGAACATGACTGTTTAGATTGAACATGAATCTAAACTACTCTAATTGAACTACTACTCTAATTGAATACAATGGTCAATTGAATTTGGTAAATGGGTTAGAGTAACTAAAGGGGCAATCACCTTTTCACACAGGGTCAGTTGGTGTTCGATAGTTGGTGTTTCTTTGAAAAAATGTAATTCTAATTGAAAAACAAGATTTTTGTGTTTACTCTGGTTCTCTTTGTCTTATATTACAATTTGTGAAAAATGTAAAACCATTCAGTTTGACAAATATGCAATAATAGATGAAATCCGGAAGCAGGCAAATGTTTTTTCACAGCACTGTATATCCACCGGAGCAGCACGTTACTTTCAAATGGCATAACATTCAAATATTTTTAGGAGAGCGGACACTAACTCTGTTCATTGTCTACTCTATTGACGGATGGAATTCGAAAGGAAGACAGACGATAAGGGGTTGAGGGTTAAACTCTGGCCTCCAGTGGAGAAGCTCATATGTGCGTTGAGCTGGGAATGTTACCACTGGGCCGCGGTAGGACACGGCGAGACGTTTATAAAGAATACGGACAGCCCGCCGACCTCCGTTTGAACACTGAAGAAGAACAGTCATCCACAAAACGCAGAGCCCGTCGCCCACTCCTCGATGCTTTGGTGCGAAAGCACAAAGACGCACTGACAGATTGTCATAACTGACTAAAACGGAGTGAGAAAAGGGGCCTGCTCCGCTTCAGAGGTTTGTGAATGGAGGTAATGTGGAACATATGACAGCGGCGCTGGGCTTGCAGGACTGCCAAGTTTCATTATGCCACTTTCTCTACTCGCTCGTGATCTCAGCTCTCAGGCACGCTCGCCTGCACCGCTGCCCCTGAGCCAGACGATGACTGAGGAGCAGCTAGAGGGGCGCTAGCTTAGCGTGTGAGATGCCTGTTGAGTGTGTGCGTGTGTAATGCTTGCATTCTGTGTGTGTGTGTGTGTGGTAGAGATGCCTGTTGAGTGTGTGTGTGAAATGCTTGTTGAATGTATGAGATGCCTGTTGAGTGTGTGTCAGTGTCTGGGATGCATGTTAATCACGAGTGTGTACCAGCATGTGGCAGGACGTTTGCCTGCTTGCGTGTGTTAATGACTAACATAAACAACGTGTCCATTGGAGAGCCTTGCATGCATGTGTGTGTGCAATGGCTTGTGTCTGTTTGTGTGTACATTACACCAGAAAAAGTTCTCTGCAATCCACACAAAGTCCACAAACGGTGTGATACCAGACCCTTCAACGCCAACACCTCAAGATCACAAATCACATCAGCGCACATGTCTGTGTTTGACTACAGTCGTTCACATAAAGGGGAACCCCATGCCGAGTATGTCAATACCATGTGGGGCGCGTGTGATGTTGGGGGATATTTTATTCAGTGAGGGCGGCAGGTCACCCCTGCAGTCCCCCCAGATCAATCCCTCACACCCCCTGGATTTTGCTTCACTATTTGCTTGTCTTTGCCCACACTGAGACCTCAAGCTGTTTGGAACATGTAAACAAACCATTCCAGGGTTGTTTAGCTAAACTCGATGGGAGTTGCGGTTGACTTTTGGAGCGTTTTGTTTAATTATGGTCCCAGATTGTTGCACAACTAATGGGCTAATTACCTCTGTATAAATTAGCCTAATGATTCGGCTCTGCTGAGGCTCTCTGCAGTACCACCGTATGAGATGTGTATGAGAGTGGCCCATGGTATACTCAGGAAAACAGCAGTTTGTGTGTGCGTGCGCATGAGAGAGACTAAGGAGAAAACAGATCCTTTACTCAGCAAAACTGTGAGAGAGGGCAGAGGTTAAACCAAAGAAGAGTGTTTTAAGTGTTGGCTTGCCAATCTTTCTGCCATTCATCATCGAGAGAAACGTTGGCAGATCGCATTTTCCCTTTTCCCAGTAAATCAATACAGTTCTCTTCTTCCGCTCTTTCACTCTCTCTTACTTTCTCTCTCCGTCTCTTTTTCTCTTTTCGTCTTCCCCCTCTTTCTGTCAGAGGAGTAAAGAACGGTCTAGTTCACCCTTCAGAAGAAACTCAACGAAGGGCCTTTTTAAGTGGGCTTAAGGTTCCAAAATATACCAGGGCATTCACTCTTAGAACAATCAGAAAGCAGGACACAGATTAGGCCTGAGATTAGGAATAGGAATATGTTTGGTACAATAAATCTACCCTCTTTGAACCCCCCACCCCCCCAACCTTAACAGCTTAATGGAAGTCGCGCATCTGCAAGGCATTTACCAAGTGGAGTCAATCTTAACAAATTGCACACCAGGCAAGGGCCTTCGCTCTCTCCCAAGTGGAGCTATGCACGCACCACTCTCCCTGAACTGAACCCTGCCACCAGCACCCCCCACCCCAAGTACCCCTCCCTTTATCGTTTCATGCTTCCCTCCCTCTCTCGGTATGGAGCATAGTAAGTTTATTTCGCAGGGAGGCCTCTGAGGAGCACAAATCTATCTCCTCCTACAATTATGTGAATTCCTCCAGATTGGCCTAAGTTGGAGAGCAGAACAAAGCGCTGTGCGTCGAATCGCCCCCCCCCCCCCCCCCCCCCCCCCCCCCCCCCCCCCCCCCCCCCACATCCCAGCTGGATAGAGATTTACACTGAGATTTAGCGGCAGAAAACACTGCACAAAACCTCTCCAGTCTTCTGGTGCCTGGATCCCCAGCAGCATGTCGGCCAGTGCAAACAATGAAACATCTCGCTGTGGAAGAGGAAATGATTTAAACCTCAGGTCAACTCAACAGGAATGAGTTGTGTGCTTACTGAGGATTTATTCTCATTTGATTTATACTGTAGCTTTACAGAGACCGTCCTATTTTTTTTTATCCATGTTGTTTTTAAGGCCGATGCTTAAAGCCCAATAAATAAACAAAAAGGGATGTTTTGTTTCATTGCCGTCTCCTAAATCTTTTTTTTTTTATGTATGTGTGTATATACATATATCCTGTGGTTTATGTGATGGCATATTATTTACTTTATTGTACACTTCTTTTGTTATACTGAATTTCTGCAAGAGTGTGCTATCTATCCACAGCCCCAAGGTACAGTCCAACTCTGTATTGGGCCTCCATAGCCCCACGGTGCAGCTCCACCCTGGGCTTCACAGCAAGTCATATTGAGGCTGGCCCAGCATGACAATGTCTAGAAGTGTAAGTCTGCATGTGAGAGGCACTGACTGTGAGCCTGATACAGTTGTGCTATCTGTGGGGGTTATAATGAAGAGGGCTGGCGTGACAGGGAAAAAGCACGGGGACACAGCTCAATTCTAACCCACGCAGAGAGTGAGGCTGGCTAGCGAGAAGGCATTGGTGAATGCCACTGGTCACTAGGCTTGAGGCATTCAAGTGGACGTTCACACATGCCCTGAGAACAGTTAGGGGGGAAAAACAGATGAACTTGAGAGAAATTGGTTTCTTTACATTTACAGTCATGGTCAAATGTATTGAAAAAACATTCTTCAAACATCGACAAAACATTTGGTCTCCACGGTTCTTTATTTGAACATGTAACATTGCATGTAAGATACAGGACTCAGGCAGAGGGAGAACAGAGGAGGTTTAATAAAAGAATGAAGACATACACCGGCCATAACATATTGACCACTGATAGGTGAATAACACTGATACACCGATCAGCCATAACATATTGACCACTGATAGGTGAATAACACTGATACACCCATCAGCCATAACATATTGACCACTGTCAGATGAATAACACTGATACACCCATCAGCCATAACATATTGACCATTGATAGGTGAATAACACTGATAATCTCGTTATCATGGCACCTGTCAGTGGGTGGGATATATTAGGCAGCAAGTGAACATTCTGTCCTCAAAGTTGATGTGTTAGGAGCAGGAAAAATGGGCAAGCGTAAGGATCTGAATGGCTTTGACAAGAGCCAAAGTGTGATGGCTAGATGACTGGGTCAGAGCATCTCCAAAACTGCAGCCCTTGTGGGGTGTTCCCGGTCTGCAGTGGTCAGTACCTATGTAAAGTGGTCCAAAGAAGGAAAAGCGGTGAACCGGCGACAGGGTCATGGGCGGCCAAGGCTCATTGATACATGTGGGGAGTGAAGGCCTGTAGCTCAAATTGGTACTGTAGCTCAAATTGGTACTGTAGCTCAAATTGGTACTGTAGCTCAAATTGCTGAAAAAGTTAATGACGGTACTGATTGAAAGGTGTCAAAACACACAGTGCATCGCAGTTTGTTATGTATGGGGCTGCGTAGCCACAGACCAGTGAGGGTGCCCATGCTGACCCCTGTGACCACTGCCGAAAGCACCTACAATGGGCACGTGAGCATCAGAACTGGACCACGGAGAAATGAAAGAAGGTGTCCTGGTCTTATGAATCACATTTCCTTTTACATCACATGGATGGCCGGGTGCATGTGCAACCCTTAACTGGAGAACACATGGCACCAGGATGCACTATAGGAAGGAAGACAGCCGGCAGAGGCAGTGTGATGCTTTGGGCAATGTTCTGCTGGGAAACCTTGGGTCCTGCCATTCATGTGGATGTTACTTTGACAAGAACCAACTGTTGCAGACCATGTGCACCCTTTCATGGCAACGGTATTCCCTGATGGCATTGCCCTCTTTCAGCAGGATAATGTGCCCTGCCACAAAGCAAAAATGTTACGGGAATGGTTTGAGGAAGACAACAACAAGTTCAAGGTGTTGACTTGGCCTCTAAATTCCCCAGATCTCAATCCAATCGAGCATTTGTGGGATGTGCTGGACAAATAGGTCCAATCCATGGAAGCCCCACCTCGCAACTTACAGATCTGGTGCTAACGTCTTGGTGCCAGATACCACAGCACACCTACATAAGTCTAGTGGAGTCCATGCCTAGACAGGTAAGGTCTGTTTTGGCAGCAAAAGGGGGACCTACAGAACATATTTTTTTATTCAGAACCTACAGTTGTGCTCAAAAGTTTGCATACCCTTGGAGAATTGGTTATATATGTACCATATGTAAAGAAAACGAGTGAACAGGCAAAACACGTCTTTTACTTCTTATGGGATTCACATTCAACTGTAGGTCATAACAGAATGGCAAAATCATAAAAGAAAACATGGCATCAAAGAAGAAAATGAACTGATCCCTGTTCAAATGTCTGCATACCCTTAGTTCCTAATACTGTGTATTGCCCCCTTTAGTATCAATGACAGCGTGCAGTCTTTTGTAATAGTTGTCTATTGATGTTGTCTATGATGCTTTGAATTCTTGCACGTGGTATAGCTGCCCATTCGTCTTGACAAAATGCCTCCCGGTCATGCAAAGTCTTTGGTCGTCTTGCATGAACCGCAAGGTTGAGATCTCCCCAGAGTGGCTTAATGATATTAAAGTCAGGACACTCTGATGGCCACTCCAGAACCTTCACCTTTTTCTGCTGTAACCAATGGAGGGTCAACTTGGCCTTGTGCTTAGGGTCATTGTCGTGCTGGAAAGTCCAAGCGTGTCCAATGTGCAGCTTTCGTGCAGAAGAATACAAATTGTGCAGAATTTTCTGATAACATGCTGCTTTCATCTTTTTCATAAATGTTCACAAGATTCTCTGTGCCTTTAGAGCTCAAACACCCCCAAAACAACAGTGAGCCACCACCATGCTTCACAGTGGGGATGGTATCCTGTTCACTCTAGGCCTTGTTGACCCCTCTCCAAACATAGCGCTTATGGTTGCGACCACAAAGCTCTATTTTGGTCTTGTCACTCCCAATTACAGTGTGCCAGAAGCTGTGAGGCGTATCACAGTGTTGTCTGACATATTGTAACCGGGTATTGGCGCTTATTGTAATCGAGCATTTTTTTGTGGCATTGGCGCAGTAAAGGCTTCTTTCTGGCAACTTGAACCTTGGAACTCTTTTTTTTTTCAAGTATCATTGTATTGTGCTCCTTGAAACAACCACACTGTCTTTTTCCAGAGCAGCCTGTATTTCTCCTGAAGTTACCTGTGGGTTTTCTTTTGTATCTCCAACTATTCTTCTGGCAGTTTTGGCTGAAATCTTTCTTGGTCTACCTGACCTTGGCTTGGTATCAAGAGATCCCCGAATTTTCCACTTCTTAATAAGTGATTGAACAGTACTGATTTATTAGTACTGATTTATAAGTTATTTTCTGCTCACCATGGCTTAGTCTCTAGCCTGCTCAGTGCATCCATGTGAGAGCTAACAAACTCATTTACTATTTATACACAGACACTAATTGCAATTTAAAAAGCCACAGGTGTGGGAAATTCACCTTTAATTGCCATTTTCACCTGTGTGTGTCACCTTGTGTGTGTGTAACAAGGCCAAACATTAAAGGGTATGTAAACGTTTGATCAGGGCCATTTGGGAGATTTCTGTTATCATTATGATTTAAAAGGAGACAAAGAACTATGTGATAATAAATGGATTCATATGATCACTATCCTTAAATATTATTTATTTTTTGGCATGATCAGTCATATTTTCCAAATCAATGCCAAAACAATTTCTGCCAGGGTATGCAGATTTATGAGCATAACTGTATATACTTTTAAATCAAAAACTTACACAGAAATGGCATTGATAAAATTAGAAACACTCTAGACTAAATACTTGGTAGGACAGTCTTAAGTCAAAATAATAATAATAATAAAACGAACAATTTATAAGAGGGTTTCAGCAACTTCGTTGTTTGGCCCCCTAATAACTATAAATAAGCGTTTCTTGTACAGTGGTCAATAGAGAAGGGTGCTGTTCTTAGATCTCGACACAGGTTTTCAATAGGATTTCAATCTGTGCTGTAAACTGGCAATTTTAAGGCAGCCCAGCATTTTGTTTTGAACCATTCCTGGGTGCTTTTTGAAGTGTACATTGTCCTGCTGAAACAACATTGACCCTTGATGGAAACCAAGCTTTCATTTTGGCAGTAAAGCATCCCTAACACATCACTGAATGTACACCATCTTTGACTATGGGGATGGTTTTATTTCCTTTAAAAGCTTTACATGCTTTACCAAAAAGCTCTAATTTGCTCTGTCCATGGGAGATTGTCCCAGAAGGATTGCGGCACACTGAGGTGTGTTCTGTCCAAGGAAGTTGGCTGCAGTGGCATGGGCTTTAAACCTAATCATAACATTACAGTGGAAACAAGAACATCAAGGTCTCTGGAGATGGATTGGTAGCCTTGAGGTTGTCCATGCCTGGCTACAATCTTCTTTCTAACTTCCTCAGACAATTATATTATTTTCTTTCTTCTCTCAGTGCTCACTGCGGTATATACACTACTGTTCAAAAGTTTGGGGTCACTTAGAAGTGTTTTTGTTTTCCATGAAAAATACATTAAATGAGTCTGAATAAAAAATATAGCAAAATGAATAGGAAATATAGTAATGGAAAAGGTTTGAAATAAAGATTTTTAATTGAAATAATTATTTTGTCCTTCAGACTTTGCTTTAATTAAAGAGCCCTCCATTTGCAGAAATTACAGCCTTGCAGACATTTGGCATTCTAGTTGTCAGTTTGTTGAGGTAATCGGAACCAATATTCCTCCAAGAAGTTGGATTGGCTTGATGGGCACTTCTTATGTACCATACGGTCAAGATTCCCTATGTAGTTCTTGCATAGTCTGGAGCTGTACTTTGGGTTACTGTTCTGCTGTAGGAGGAAATTGGCTCCAATCAAGCGCTGTCCACAGGGTATGACATGATGTTGCAAATGGAGCAATAACCTTCCTTCTTCAAGATCTCTTTCAACCTGTACAAATCTCCCACTTCACCACCACCAAAGCACCCCCGGACCATCACATCCCCTCCACCATGCTTAACAGATTGCATCAAGCACTCCTCCAGCATCTTTTCATTTGGTCTGTGTCTCACAAATGCTTCTGTTTGTGATCCGAACACCTCAAACAAACTTTTTTCCCAATTTTCCTCTGAAGAAGGCCAGCATTTCATAGCTGACTCTTCACTGACGAGGGCACTATTGCGGGCACTATTTTAAGTTGCCAGTTTTCAGCTGTGGTAACATAATTGCAAAAGTATTTTCTAATGATTAATAAGCCTTTTCAAATAATAAACTTCAATTGAGGTTATCTTATTGGACAGAAAATGTGCTTTATTTTTTTTAAACAATATTTATAAGTGACTTCAAACTTTTGAACGGCAGTGTAGAGTGACAAAAAACAGAGTTCTTTTCTCTATTCATACTAGTTGAATGAGTGAATTTCATATTGCTGCCACAGAGTTCAGTTCCAAAGTAAAGGAGAATTACCTGCTGCTAATTATTTCTAACTACTTATATAATATTGCAAGAGCCATTCCAGGATATTTGGGGAATAAACTTTTCTTTAGTTCTATGTTGATAGCAAAAGATTTCTGAATTTCAAAAATGTTTAGAAGAACCTGCAATATTTTGATAAAGTGCAAGGGTACCTTCTTTTGGCCACATACTGTATGTCCCTCATTTAATCTATACATTCATTTACAGGGATACATTTCTGGATTTTGTCATTATTAAGGGGACATATTTTATTCCAAACCAAAGGTGTCAAGAATTTGATTTAGTGCATTTAGTTAATCTAGTGCACCTGGATGTATAGTGGAACCGCATGTTTGCAGACCAGTCTGCAATGAGAGATTAGCCATTGTCTACTAACGCAGGAAACGGTGGGTCACACCAGGCAGTGTAAAGCAATGAAGGAAATCTGTGACCCGAATGAAACCCTATTCCCCATTGAGTGTTCTACCCTTGAACAGGTCCCATAGTCCTCTGGTCAGAAGTAGTGCGCCATTTCGGGACTAGAGTTTCCTTTCAGTGGGCAGCCCCGCTGTGGCAGCAGTCACACAAATGACTGCCTGGTCTCAGGAGCAGACAGGGGGGTCATCACCTTTCCACCAATTACAGGCCTTGTCCTTCCGCTCGGCGCGAAAGCCCTGACCCCTGTTCCCCATTGCCATTCCCTTGATAGTGACCGTAGCTGGGTTTGTGAATACGTTAAAAAAAAAACATGGCAAACAAATCCATTGAAAAAGCTTTAACAATGGCAAGGTGTTTCGTTCCGTGTGAAGACAGCATAACGTTTTGCCAAAGATCCCTGTATGCTCCTCAAACGGGGACTGAGCTTTCGCCTCTCCCTCCCCACAAAAAACAAGGACAACTTGTAATCCGTTTACTCCACCCCTGTCAACAAACTCCCCCTCCAAAATAATCCTGAAAGACTTACAACCAAGGCAAGGTACTATCAAGGGAGGGGGGGTGGTGGAGAAGAGAGACAAAAGCGTGTGGGGAAGGAATGGAGTGATAGCACTGCGAGAGAGAAAACAGAAGAATTGGAACAGAACATGCAGCCCGATACACGAGGGAGCGCGAAAGAGCGGAGAGTGGAGTGTTGATTTTTCTTTCGGTGCGTGTCTTTTGTCAAGCAGGTGGCGCCCGGGGGTCCGCTTGCTCCCGGTGCCTGTGGCTGAGAGACAAACGGGGCGCCGTGTAAAACCTTAAAGAGGATTAACCCTGCCCGGAGTGCTTTAATGAGACCTGAACATGGCGGGCACCGGAGAGCCCCGCTGATTGAGCCGGGCCAGAGAGTCTGGCTCCCAGAGGTTCCTGCAGAAGCCCGGCGGCCCGAACAGGCCCCAGCCGCCCTGCTCTTTGCCGCGGTGCACCCGAGCCACATCAAAGCAGCACCGGCTTCGGGGAACCGAGCCGTGGAGGGGGGGGGGGGTTGGAGGAGATGAGGAAGGAGAGGGGGAGAGCTGGGTGGACGGAGGAATCCCTTATCTCCTCCTGAGAGGATGCTGCTCTGCCGAGCGAGATTGTCTTGAGCTGCCACCTGTCCCAGACATCTTTGAAGGCAACTCTAAGCCTGTGATGGGCCTGACCTCCTCTAGCTCTCTGTCTTTTATGTCTCTGTTCATTTTCTGCTTTTTTACCCCCCCCCCACACACTTGTCTCTCCCTTTCCGGTCTCACTCACTCTCACCAGCACTTCTTTTCCTCCTTCGTTGCCCTTTCATTACTTTCTCTCTGCGTCTCTCGCTCTCCTGCTCTCTCTTTTGTAAGTCCCTCCCCTGTGGTTCAGACAAGAGGATGTACCCTCGTCTACCATCCTCGCCGGTAACTGAGCTGAGAGGAAACATGTTAATTACCCAGCATGCCTCAGCCCCCTCCAACCGTCAAACAATAGGTACAGTCCTTCCTCAGAAGGGTAGAAGAGAGACGGGGAGGGGTTCGGTTGAAGGGATAAAGGTGCTAATCTTGTAGCTGAGGCTACGAGGAGAGGGACACAAATCGCTGCGCTACAAGGCCGGGTGGTGAGATTTGCATAAAGTGAACAAACATCTAGGCGGGCATGAAATGACTGTGACTCTCCCACACCACACCAAGTGATTATCCTGCTCCTGTTTGGATTCTTCAGGAGAAGAAAGAGGCTCAAGAAGTCATGGTTTTAAAAACCTGCAGGAGGAAGGGAAGAGGAGCTGTTCCTACCCGCGATCACGTCTTTAGGGTCTTTACGTTTTTGTGGTTGTGGCTGGTGGTGTTAGTACTGGTTTAATCAGTGTATCCGTATGGACAGTCAGAGAAACATGCTGTTAAGTCTTAGTGTTCAGCCTTCGCTACTTTAAAGCAGGCCTATTGTTTTCGCTGTGCGATGCCTCTATCAACTGATTAGCTATTCCCATTTGACATGGGAGTTCAAAACACAGACAGATGTTTAGAAGAATGATATTAAGAAATGCTGAGTGCTAAATTCTTTAGACATTTTTCATGCTTTTTTTTTGAGGCACTCCAAATTAATCTTGTCATTGTAACAATGTAATTAATAACACCATTGTCAATAATGCAATTCTGCAAGTCTGACCTTGCTTCAGTCAGATGGAATGTGCCTTTCTTAAACAATTAAAACTTGCCTAACAATTCATTCATCAAATGGCCAACAGACGGCACATGCGTGTGAGAACATATCTGCAAGAATCCACTATGTAAAGGATCATGCTGGACAATGGGGCTAATTTAAGAGCTGCTCGGCCATGTTTGTCTTTCCTGATGAAAGGAGCGAAATGGAAGAGATTCCTTTCCATTGCCTGCAGGTCGCCCCAGGTCTCAACTGAACCCCCATCCCTACCTGACATCTGGCCCCCCAAACCCCACTATGGGTCTTCATCATGCCATCCAATACCCAATATTGAAACAATCCTAAACACATCAATTCCTCTTGAACGGAACATTTGTTTCTGTAGTTTAGAATTTCTGGGAGAAGTGGCTCTTGTACATGTACCGATTAAACTTGTGACAAGGAAATGAATGTGAAACCCTAAATAATCTGCCCCCTTGAACGGGTTCGCAGTGTTTTAAAATAATTTTATTTAATTGCTTTTGTATTTGACAGGAACGATTTCTTAGTTCCTGAGTCCGAGAGCAAAGTAATGCAGTCAAATAGATCCTGGCCAATTGCTGTGCCTGTCACATTGGGGTTTTGGTGACAGCTGGCTCACTCCGTTCACTGGTCAGCAGCAATGGTTTAATATTGAGGCGGACAGATTGGCGTGGCCCCAGTTCTCGCCTCACCATGCTACGGACCAGTAGACCAGAGATCTCTTCTGTAGAAGTCACTATAACGACACAGTACCATGAGGGGTTAATCTAACCCCTTTCTGGGGGTTGGAGTTCATAACATCAACCCCCATTCCATAAACCTTGTTTAGTTGGGTACTGGGTCTTTCACCTTCAAAATCCCAGGTGATGGTCGCTTCTGCCAGGGCTTTGGCCACAAAGAGTAAGGATATAGATTTGAGCTAACCACTAGACCAGTTAGAGATATGTACTGTACTTCCACCTGGCTCTGGCTTAGCAACCCCGGTCAAAGAGATCTGAGGTCCACGAGGTGAGACTCGGCCAAGGCTTTGGTCTGACGATTACCAGCTGGAGGTGACTAGAGGCCCTGGATGTTGAATCCATCAAACCAGACAGTGTCTGCAAAGCGTAGGCTGCCCAGCGCTGATATAATAGAGCCCTTTCATTCTTTAAGTCTGGTCGTGGCCCACATAATGCTACTTCAGTGTGCTGCAGATACACAAAACAAACAGCCTCAGTCGTTAAGGAAGCAACCTTAAGGATTGCTTCAGTGGCTTAGCCCTTTTCCCTGTTCCTCCCCAGTTGCCATCCTTTTGATCGAAAAAATCTTCTGATGTTTCAATACTGTTTGGATTGGTAAGAAACATAAGAAAGCCGCACATTGGTGAGAATGCGCTTTGCAGTCCCACAGAGGGACGTGTTTCAACTGGCCGATGATGGGGGGGGGGGGTGAACGAGCACTTAAAAAAGAGACAAACACTTGAAGGAGCGTGAGGAATCCCGAAGGAGGGAGAGAGCCGACACGACTGATGGATCTCCGGCAAGTCTTCCACTGTTGCTGCCGACCGCTGACCCGCTAATCAGGCCACAGTGTAAACAGATGTCGCTAGCGCCTCCGCCGCGCTGACGTCCTCACAATACAAACGTCCCCACAATACAAACGTCCCCACAATACAAACGTCCCCACAATACAGAAATCTTAAAAAACAAAACACTCTGTCTGTTTCTCATTAATCCCCTTCCCCAACCCGTACTCCTCTTATCCAGTCAAAAGCCCCATGTATTAGTGTTGTGGTAAGCGGGCTGTGGACTCTTATCCAGTGTTTGCTCAAGAAAAGCGTCTAAGACCCTGGCATCACCACGATTGAGTTAATGCGCACAAAAGGGGGGCTATTTTCCTTATTGCCACTATGTGTACAAGTGGGTGTACAGATGAGAGTAAACAGGGGACAGAAACTAGTCTTACAGGCCTCAGATTTAGGGGAGTGGGAACAACCACAGGAAGGAGTTGGATGAAAATGGAGAGATTTGGAGGAGGCACCAAAAAAAGAGACCTTGGAAAAGGACACAAGCCCCCCCCAGACCCCACCCCCCCAGACCCCCCTCCCACCCCAAGACAACCCCCTTCCCAATGCCACGGCTACCGCTCGCCGGTCACCAACCCCCACTTTAAAGCCTACTGCCGCCGCAGCCACGGCCGACACCGGACCGGCGGCCCAGGTGCGCTTAAAGCTGCGGGTGCCGGCTCGTTTAGCCGCATTAAGCGCTGACAACACGGCAGGAAGAGTAATCGCGTTTACTCGGCTGTCGGGGGCCGTAGCCGCATGGCGCCCCACACTCTGCAAACACAGCACAATACACTCGGGGCTAGCTCTCTATCAACTTCACAGTCACAACAAACACCTGGGATACATTTAGGGAAGTGGCAGAGAGGGAGTTTTCGGGAAGTCGGTGGGACATGGGGAGGGGGGGTCAAGCAAGCACAGGGGTCAGAGTTCTTCACACCTCCCATGCTCTGGCAAGTCGTGGTGCCGGTATATGGTGGTGGGGCCATGGGGCTTATGTGTTCAAAGGGGTCGGAGGGGCTTTAGGGGGTTTAGGGGCCTCGGGGTCTCACCCGTTGCTGACCCTTAGATTTAAGGGTCCACCTTAAGTTGGGGCCCGGACCTGGGCCCTGCCTGGGTCCAATCAGGCAGAATGGGACCGGACTGACCGGCAGGCGCCTTCAAGGACACCTCATGTTTCCCACACTTGGTACCAGAGAAAGGCATTTTACATTTTACCCTGAGCCTGCGGCTATGGTTGTAACTTTAAGTGAACTAATTTAGGGCTTTGTATTTATTAAAGAAAATGCCTTTATAGATCTGTTTACATTGTAGAATGTGCCACCGATAAAAACTAAGAAATAAAACAAGCATGAACCATTTTGTGACATGAGTTGTAAGATATCAAAAGTCAGGTAAAATGACATCTGACGATGAGAAAACACAATTCCCAATACAAACGTAATGATTGAGGTAAATATAGTATCCTGCCATGTTCACTGTTAAACTCAGCTATTCCTGGGTCGAACAACATGAGCTATGTTACAATACTCCGGAAAGGTGAAGTTCTTGTGTACTTTAAATTGGTGTTACCACTTAGTTTTGGTGTAATCAAACATGTTTTAATGGTGTAACAATTATGGTAAAATATTGGTGTAGTTTCAAGTAAAAAAAAAATAAAGAGAGAAAACAGAGTGTGTCACTATGATACAAGTATCCCTCTCCCTATATACTGTGACTTGTGGCCCGTCTGATTGCTGTCCTGCAGCCCTGGAGGCCCCCATGCCTAAAGAAAGGAGCACCCATTGACTTTTCCCGCTCCTTCTGAACTCTCCATTTCATATTGTGACTTTTACGCATGACCCCAAGCACTGCCACCTCTCACTGTGACCCCCAAGCTCTCCCCATCCCCCAAGTCACCTCCAGCCCCTTTGGCTTCAGTGTTCTGGAACCTTCTACCCCTAGGGCACACAAACACACACACACGCACACACAATGAAAAGTGGCAGACTTGCTGAGCTAAGAGCAGGCTGTAATCGACAGTAACGTTCTGCCCGTGAGGATTCGGTCCACAGTGCCTGACTTTAAGTAACCTTTCACATTGGAACTGTGGCTCTGCTGTGGATGGAGTCACCAGTGCAAAAAGCAGTCGCCGGCTAATGAACTACCTAAATAAATAGAGTTACAGTTATAGACCAGAGCCAGAGCAAGGGAGAGAGAGACTTTTTCATTACGGCCTGCGCATTAAAACCACTCTGTCAGGCTCAATTCGCAGGCAATTTAGCAAAACTAAACAAGCCATCACATCAAATCCTTGTCCGGAGGCCACGTCCATGCAGGCTACGAGGGCCGTGAAATTAGCCTCCTGAACGGCCCCTCGCTCCCCACCTCTCTCACTCTCTGACCACACCTCCCTCACTCATCTCTGCCTTTTTCCCCACCTCTCTCTCACTCTCTAACCACACCTTCCTCACTCATCTCTGCCTTTATCCCCACCTCTCTCTCACTCTCTAACCACACCTCCCTCACTCATCTCTGCCTTTTTCCCCACCTCTCTCACTCTCTGACCACACCTCCCTCACTCATCTCTGCCTTTTTCCCCACCTCTCCCTCATTTTCTCTTTCAATCAACCTCCTTCAGTCAAACCTCTCTCCTTCACTTCTTCCCCCTTTCCTTTCCTCCCTGTCTTTATCTCCCTGAGGTCTCCAGTGAGGGTGAAGGGAGAGGAAGCACTGGTGAAGTGCGGTTTAACTGTGCAGAGTAGTGTAGTGTTGGGGCTTTGATGTGCGCGTTGATGAGCGAAAGTGGAGTGCTCTCCTCAGACAGGCCCCTAATGAGGGAATTAAGGAGCTACGCTGAACGCTCCCCATACTAACTTCCCAGAGAGAGAGAAAGCCAGAGAAAATTAGAGACAGAATTGGCAAGAGAGAGGGAGAGAGCAGCTGACCTGTCATTTCTAATCATGCACCTAGTAGCCATGCCTCACCTCTTGCTCCATAGAGGGGGTTCGGGACCCGTACCCCCTACCCCAAATGTCGTCCAATTATTTACACACTCACTGAGGCAATTCATTTTGTCTGACGACCGTAGACCGTGCTTGACCAAATCAACCATGTACTACCGCCATCAATCAAACAATAAATCAACAAATACTAATTTGAATGTAATATAAAAGAGTATGTTGTTGGTCTACAACTGTTTGGTACACTGTCATGTGGTCAATATTATACGTGGACCCCGGGATTTTAACAGTATATACCAATATATACAGATAGGAAGATCCACCCCATGGTCTAACAGTATATACCAATATATACAGATAGGAAGATCCACCCCATGGTCTACCAGTATATACCAATATATACAGATAGGAAGATCCACCCCATGGTCTACCAGTATATACCAATATATACAGATAGGAAGATCCACCCCATGGTCTACCAGTATATATCAATATATACAGATAGGAAGATCCACCCCATGGTCTACCAGTATATATCAATATATACAGATAGGAAGATCCACCCCATGGTCTACCAGTATATACCAATATATACAGATAGGAAGATCCACCCCATGGTCTACCAGTATATACCAATATATACAGATAGGAAGATCCACCCCATGGTCTAACAGTATATACCAATGTATACAGATAGGAAGATCCACCCCATGGTCTAACAGTATATACCAATATATACAGATAGGAAGATCCACCCCATGGTCTACCAGTATATATCAATATATACAGATAGGAAGATCCACCCCATGGTCTACCAGTATATATCAATATATACAGATAGGAAGATCCACCCCATGGTCTACCAGTATATACCAATATATACAGATAGGAAGATCCACCCCATGGTCTACCAGTATATACCAATATATACAGATAGGAAGATCCACCCCATGGTCTACCAGTATATACCAATATATACAGATAGGAAGATCTACCCCATGGTCTAACAGTATATACCAATATATACAGATAGGAAGATCCACCCCATGGTCTAACAGTATATACCAATATATACAGATAGGAAGATCCACCCCATGGTCTAACAGTATATACCAATATATACAGATAGGAAGCTCCACCCCATGGTCTACCAGTATATACCAATATATACAGATAGGAAGATCCACCCCATGGTCTACCAGTATATACCAATATATACAGATAGGAAGATCCACCCCATGGTCTACCAGTATATATCAATATATACAGATAGGAAGATCCACCCCATGGTCTACCAGTATATATCAATATATACAGATAGGAAGATCCACCCCATGGTCTACCAGTATATATCAATATATACAGATAGGAAGATCCACCCCATGGTCTACCAGTATATACCAATATATACAGATAGGAAGATCCACCCCATGGTCTACCAGTATATATCAATATATACAGATAGGAAGATCCACCCCATGGTCTACGAGTATATATCAATATATACAGATAGGAAGATCCACCCCATGGTCTACCAGTATATACCAATATATACAGATAGGAAGATCCACCCCATGGTCTACCAGTATATACCAATATATACAGATAGGAAGATCCACCCCATGGTCTACCAGTATATACCAATATATACAGATAGGAAGATCCACCCCATGGTCTACCAGTATATACCAATATATACATATAGGAAGATCCACCCCAAGGTCTACCAGTACATACCAATATATACAGATAGGAAGATCCACCCCATGGTCTAACAGTATATACCAATATATACAGATAGGAAGATCCACCCCATGGTCTAACAGTATATACCAATATATACAGATAGGAAGATCCACCCCATGGTCTACCAGTATATACCAATATATACAGATAGGAAGATCCACCCCATGGTCTACCAGTATATACCAATATATACAGATAGGAAGATTCACCCCATGGTCTAACAGTATATACCAATATATACAGATAGGAAGATCCACCCCATGGTCTAACAGTATATACCAATATACAGTGGGGAGAACAAGTATTTGATACACTGCTGATTTTGCAGGTGTTCCTACTTACAAAGCATGTAGAGGTCTGTAATTTTTATCATAGGTACACTTCAACTGTGAGAGACGGAATCTAAACAAAAATCCAGAAAAACACATTGTATGATTTTTAAATAATTAATTAGCATTTTATTGCATGACATAAGTATTTGATCACCTACCAACCTACCAGGAATTCCGGCTCTCACAGACCTGTTAGTTTTTCTTTAAGAAGCCCTCCTGTTCTCCACTCATTACCTGTATTAACTGCACCTGTTTGAACTCGTTACCTGTATATAAGACACCTGTCCACACACTCAATCAAACAGACTCCAACCTCTCCACAATGGCCAAGACCAGAGAGCTGTGTAAGGACATCAGGGATATTTTTGTTTTAGATTCCGTCTCTCACAGTTGAAGAGTACCTATGATAAAAATTACAGACCTCTACATGCTTTGTAAGTGAGAAAAACCTGCACAATTGGCAGTGTATCAAATACTTGTTCTCCCCACTGTAAACAGACTGGAAGATCCAACCCATGGTCAGTACTTACGGTAGTGGGAGTCTATGTATCCATTGCGCGGATCCATGGCAAACAGTGTGCCGCGGTAGGGCAGCGCATGGTCCGACAGGTGCGGCAGCGAACTGTGCAGCTCCTTCTTCACAAGGGAGGGCCGCTCTTCCGTGGAGGTGGACGGCTCCTCGCCCAGCTTACTGCCAGGGGCGCCGGGCGTGGGGGCCTGGGTACTGATGGCATTACGTCTCTCGCGGTGATGGTGATGGTGGGGGTGGTATGGCGTGCCTGATCTCTCATCCTCTGTAAGGGGAGGGAGGGGGGGGTTAAGGTTCTGTATTCATAATACATCTTTTCTTATGAAGGAGATTTTAACAATCTATTTAGAAAAGACAGTGGGAAAGGATAGAACAGTTTTCTCGCTGAAAGGGAAGTGGGTCAGATTTGAACCCACGCTGCAGCAGTTAATGTGCACCGGAGGCAGCGGTTTATGCTGCTGGACAACCCTAACCCTAACCCTAACCCTAACCCTAAGCTACCCTTCTTAAGGGTACATCCTTATTAACACCTTTTCTCTTCCAGACTTTACAACTCGTCCTGCCATTTGGTTGGGAAGGTATTATATTTACACTGTCGGTAGAATCAGAACTTACGACACACAAAAACACATATACACATAAACACAAATATATCATATTCAACATGCGCACAAACAAAGGTCAACTGGCACGCTCCTACAAAAGGAAAAGGGAATTTATTCTGTACACCTGCCACCAACCAAGTATGCAATATAGGTCTTCCCTGAAAATACACCCCAGCCAAACACGTGAGTTGTCAAAAAGCAGACAGCTCAAGCCAACAGGACGATCCCAGCCCCCTGCTTGGGAGTATCAGTGAGAGGGAGCGATTCCCACAAGTCGGATCCCAAAGTCCGCTCTGTGTGTTCTTATTTTGAAATAAATGGATTCCCATGGACAAGGCAACCGTGTCTTTTCGCCTGCATTCCAAACTGCCCATTAACTGGCCTCTTGGGTAGTATCACCCCCCCCCCCCCCACACACACACACACACAATTCTCCCCTACCCCCCCTCAGATTAATCTCTTTCCCTTTCCTTCCCCTATCGGGTGAAGGAAAGAGAATAAGAAGAGGGCTCCCCCGAGAAGCTATCCCTGATGTGCTGAGCTGGGTTAGTGGGGATAAAAGTGGAGAGAGTTCAAGGGCTGAGCTGCTCTGGAAAGATTCAACCTTTATGCTTGACCACTGACCCTGTCCCTCATTTGTTCGACTGACCCCTGACCTAGGGGGATGATACTGCACCGACTAGATTTGAGTAGCCCCTTAATACAGGATACTTTAGGGGGGTAGATAAAGGACAGGATTATTTTGCTGAGGGGAACAGTGGGGTGGATTTGAAGCTGGTTTGCAGAAGTACATTTGCACTGAAAGGCAGCAGCCAGATCACGCTGGACCACTAAAGTGGCTACGAGTGCCGAAATCCTTAACTGATAAAGACAAAAACATCTGGTCCGAGATCAATCCTATCATCTGAACCTAGAGCATAATGTGATTATGATAAAGGATCAGACTGAAGACGATTTAGGTGAGAAATTTGCATGATCGCAAGATTTGCTGTAGCCGTGTCCAATTGAGAGCTATTGCGAAACCTCTTTGATTCAGACTTGTACGAATCCATCAACCCGTCTCAATGCCTCAATATGCCTCTCTTTCGATGTCTCGCTGAGGGCCCTGGCAGAGTGCTCCGGTGCGGGCGCCAAAGGTTCTGTAGCATTTACTAGCCTAGTGATGTAAGGCCCCCCTATGAACCTCAGACAGCGGAGAACTGCAGCCCCCCCAAAAAGCCAATTAAGAGCAGGGGAAAGGGCTAGATTAAAGAGAGCTACCCTGAGCACACGAGTCGTCGGTAGCCTACCACAGTAAGCGAGAGACAGGGACTGAAAGGATGGTGAGAAAAAGAGAAACCCACAGGTCCAGCATTTTATACCACCTCACCCTCCCACATCCATTACCTGAGTTAAGGCCGGGCCCGGCCCGATGTGCGTGCTATCGCTCGGAGCAGCAAATTCCACCAGTCTTAACGCGGAACTGACAAGCCGGTGATAGAGCAGAAGCCTTTCGCTCATGATCCGCGGGAAATGACAGTGTCAGTTATGATATAAGTATTTAATCCTATACTGCACAGCCCGTGATCTTATTACGGGAATAATGGTACTTATACTGTTAAAGCTGGATTAATAGACTCTGCTCTTGCAAAGCGCAATATTAACATAAAGGGATTTCAGATTCTGGGTTCATCTTTTCGCATGGATTGGAGAAAAAGGAAGTTGCGACTGTAAACTGTGCTGGGAGCAAATATAAGCGGCGGATTGGGTTTCACTGCCGTGTAGTCGGCATACACATCAACCAAGGGCAGATGTTGGGAACAAGACCTTGTGTCTGTGGGAGAGTTCCACAGGTTTGTTGTCCTTGGCCTAGTTTATTCACAAATTAGTTAAATGGACTTTACATGAGCAGAAACGCTTTAAGCCACGATTTTAGGATTTAGAAAAGTAAAATTGAACTCACTGGAGCCATACCTAAGAGTGTCTGTGAACTCATTTTCTGAAAGATGAATTGCTATTACGTTATGTTGCCTTTCAATGGCTCCTTCCCCCTTTCCCCGGTTGGGTGCTTTTCTTTCTCCCTCAGTGAACTCCCAGCTTTTTCCCTCCTGCCCTGAAGAGGTCAATCAGTTAATGGTTCAAACAAACCAGTGTCACTCCAGCCCCTCCCATCACCATTGGCAAACTGTTGAGGAGGGGTTCATCATTTTGCCATACACCACCTTATGGGGTTCATGATTTCAACTTATACCATCTTAAATGGGTCAATTATCAGCATATACCACAGGCCCACCCTTAGGGATTATCCGGGCCTGGGATGTAATATTCCCATTTGGGCCCCAACCTGTTGGCCTAAAATAGAAATTTCACCACTCAGGTTTTGTGTATTTAAATGATTCCTTAAACACTGGGCAGCAGACAGGGCAACAACTAACACATGAAAGGTGAAGCATGGGAATCCCCCAAGATTCTATCCTATCCCGCTCCTTACTTCAATACAGTCTAAACCTTCTGAAAAATGGTTTACTCGTCTTTACTGTGCTTCAAAGGTGCAGTATAGCATTCACTATGCTTATTACTGTATATCCTTTTTCTGGGTAATGTGTTCACTGTGTTTAGTTTTTGATAGGGTATTATGTTGGATCACTGGAGGCTTCCTAGTCAGCGCTGTCAGCCAGTGTGAGTGGCGCTGAGTGCTCTTGCTCTGATGCGGAGGACACAGGTGTCTGCAAACACACTGAAAAGGCCGAACTTCAGGAGAGTACCTCTCCAACTTCGACCGGCGTCAGCCTCAAACAGACCCATTTGGATTTTTTTTCTCTTTTCTTCGCTTCCTAATTTTTCATTCTTCTTTTATTTCCCCTTTTCTCATGGCTGCCCCCGTCCCGTATTCCCTCCTCTATCGGGTTCACAGGTCCATTCACCCACAACACAAAGCAGCGGGCCAGTCCTCAGTGGACCAGGAGGGAAGCACGCCTCACGCACCAAAAAAAAAAAGAACTATCCAGGTCTCTCTATGGTGATTGAATTTCTTAACATCTTTTCAAAAAGCGCTTAAATGCCTGGAGGCGAGAGGAAGAAACAAGCTAATGGTGGATGGGGAGCACTGAACAAATTTCAGAGCCCTTTCCTGCTTGCGTTTGAGGTTGAAAGCGAGCTCCTGCCTTTCAAGTTTCAAAGTCCTCCTTCCTCCCGCAGTGTCACTGAAGGATTTGAAAAGAAGGTAATTGTGCTCACTGCCGTCCTGATCAGAGCGCATGCCCTGGCTCTAGTATTTCAGGAGATTTCTCCACTACTATTACAGGGCCCAGCGCTCTTTCTATCCACTCTCACGGCTGCCTCCTCTCCTGAACTTTCTCTCTCTTTCTCTCACTTTCTCTTGCCTGTCTCCTCTCACTTCTTCCCCCCCTCCACCACTCTTTCCCTCTCAGTGTCTCTCCCTTTTTGTCTCCCTTCCCCTCCCTCTACCTCACTTTATCGTCCAGCCAGCCGCTCATTAAATCCTAATGCTCAGGTTTTTTTCCATTTATTTTTTTTATGTCGGGGTTCTCCATTGTGGAAGTCTGCTCTGGATACCTTCAGAGAAAGCCCCATGCCTGAGCATGAGAGGGCCTTTAATGGCAAGGGATGAATGGGAAAGGAACGAATACAACCAATGAGAAAATACAAATATAAAAGCGATAATGAGGACTGGAGTGGAGCCAGTTCCTTAGAGGGGAGAGAGAGAGAGAGAGAGCGAGAGAGAGTGAGAGAGAGAGACCAAGAGGGAAAGAGAAGCCCTGGGACAAGGAGTCTGAAGTTAAGGGCGCCTGTCTGATTCAAAGTAATGAGAGGGAGAAAAGACTAAAAATCCTGGCCGCTTCGGGAGGCAGTTGGTGTCCCTCAAAGGCAGCCGTTGTGTAGCACAAGGGTGCCAATCTGCTCCTGCCTCTCAGACATTTGACTTGGTACCCCACAGCCAAGACCATGTAGGAGTCTCGGCTGTCTTAAGCTACCAACGTGCATTTCAGACTGAGGATCACTGAAGCAATTTCACGAGTATTGCTCATCAGTGCGCCTTCTCTCGCTGAACTGGCTTTGTAGGGCAGGGAAAGAAATCTCTACCATCGAGGAGGTGTCATTCATTGTGCTTCTGAACCAGTGGTGGCAGCTGTGCACCCGTACTCCTCCACGTGGTGACTTTTGTCGTTGTTTGGCAACCTGGCGGAGAAAAGGGGGGAGACACCGAGGAGTGGGGGTGCACAGAGGAGGGGGGTGCACAGGGAAAAACACAAAACACTTCTTCAAAGCTCCTCTCCTCCTGTGTGATAATCTCTCTCCTTTTTTTCTTTCTCTTGCAAATCAACTCCCCTGAAGAAAAAAAAAGACTTGAGACTACCCAATTAACAATGAGAGAAGGAGGCTAAATTCCAGCGGCTGGCTAGAGTTTAATAAGAGCGGAGCAGCTACCTTCCCAATCGGCTTAGGGTGAGCTTGCTGTACCT
The DNA here is from genome assembly GCF_011004845.1 of Esox lucius. Classification (NCBI taxonomy): domain Eukaryota; kingdom Metazoa; phylum Chordata; class Actinopteri; order Esociformes; family Esocidae; genus Esox; species Esox lucius. Next base: position 4,166,319 of record NC_047589.1, read on the forward strand.
GGCACCTGTGCTATAGACAGAGGGAATCATTCACGATTAGCAGCAACGGCTAAAAGGAGAAAAAAGACAGAAAGAGAGAAAATGCGAGAACCTTCAAACTCCAGAGAGAGAAGGAATCGCCAAAACAACAAGGGGAAGATAGCGGGGGAAGGATTAGTGCAATTTTGTGGGGTATTTTTCTGATCAACTTCTTGGCAGCCAGTTCTACAGGATGAGGGTTTTCTTTTAACCCCTGCTGAGGGAGATTCAGTGGCATCTCCCACAACAGAGTTCAGTTGTGTGTATTGTTTTGAATGAGATGGAGTCTTAAGAGAGCTTCTTCCATTGTCCGTTCACAGCAACATGGAGACGGGTCAAGAAACTCCTTGGTGAATGTCATGAACCTTAAGCAAAAACTCTGAGAGGAACCTGTTCTCCTAAGCCCTGAAACTATGACCAGCAGCATCAAAGGCAATCAGACTTTTTTATTCATCTAAAACAAACCACAGCTGAGCAATTCCAGTATTTGCCTAAAATGTATTTTGAAGATAGCAATCATACCAAGAGAGACAATAACGACCATCTATCAAATCAATGTCAAAAGCACGCATTGATGTCTTATTTCCCTCTATGCAAACTGGTCCCATAGGGGGACATTATTTAAATGTGAGCGCTCTGAGTGATGCTCAGAGTAATTGTGGTGAGAGGTTGGCGGGCAGGGCGGGAGGATAACAGCTCCACACTGGCAACCCGTTGTCAGCCCTAAAATTCGCTCACCCATCCAATAGCTACCCTCCGCAATATCCAGTCCAATTTTTCGACAACTCCCATGTCTTAATCTGGCACCGACGGCGAAATGCCCCCAACGCTGCCACCCTCTCTCCCCCAAAGCCTCCAAACTACCTGGCCGCTCTCTCCGCTGCCGGCACTCCACTGGGACGCGAACGGGGGGTGTCCGGCTCCCCATCTGAGCACAGCCTGGAAGCGTTGGGGGGGGGGGGGGGGATTGGAGGAATCAAAAGAAAGCTACTGTAGGATTCTTCCCTCTTCCTTCCATGAGCTTTCTGTTCACTCTCAAATCAGCATCACATCAGACCTCCACTACAACCCCCCTCCACTCACTACCTTTCACACATCAGGGGCCCGGCCCCACCGTCGGAGGGCCCGGAGAGCTCTCCACGCCCCCTTAGCCCAGTTCATCAGGGGCATATTGTGAAGGGGCTGTGATATCGCGCTAAAAGCCCTGGGTAAATGCGCTGTGATGAGTTTGGCCCTTAAATATCCCCCAGCTATCCTTTAACAAAAAAATCCAACCAGGGAAATGGATTTGATCAGTGGTCGAAGGCGTGAAGGCGGGTTTGAATGGATTCTGACCAGCACTGGCAAAGCTTCACGTTCAACTAACAAGGTCATAATCATCATAGTTGTGAATCCCCTTCTGTGCTGCCTGCCCGACCTCCAGATGTCCACCGCTGACCACATCCATCTACCCTCCGCTTCTTCAAGCGGTTCTCTCCTGACTGTCACTGTCCGCCAAATAAAAACATTCGACTATTATTATTACTAGAAGAAAACCTTGCCTGTTATCCTCATTGACCTCCAGTTCTCGACCCCAGTATAATATGATTGTGGAACCATGCGGCTATGACAGAAGTGTGACTGGACTGTTTGGACTGGATGGGCTTTTAGTTGGGTCTGTTAGGGTGAACGGTGGACGATGGATCCAGGCATAGCTCTGCGCCTGCCAAGGCTGGACCGGGCCAGCTTTCCACTGGGCAGGAGCATTGGAATCCCACTCCTGACGCCACAGTGATCCGGACGGGGGCCTGTGGCACTCCGATTAGACAGCGCTCGCCAAGAGATCACGGAAAACCAGCCCAAGCAACTGCCAACCAACATTTAGACGGAAATAAAAAAGTAGTTATAGTGAATTAGGGCCGAATGCCACTGTGGTTGTGAGTTCTTTCCAAACAATGTAGAATATGAAATGATATAATACATTTTCCTTTCGGAAGTGTCTACTGAGTGTCTGTGACTTTTTTTACGTTTCTCACCGCTGCTGCCCACTGTTGCGATGTGGCACGTGTGTGCGCGTGTGCGTGAGCGTGCACAAATTCATGCAAGGCGCTGAGGCAGAGCAGGCTCCAATGAGACAGTTAGCCCAGTTCTTGCTAGTCAGAGGGATAATTAGACACTTCAAAGGCACCTGCCCGCCCGTCGTCCCAGAGAGGGATGGAATCCACCCCACCACCATCTGCCCCCCCCACCCCGTTTAAAAGCATGTTAACTCCTATCTGTGGCCAGCAGGCTAATTTAACTTTTGACATTTGATATGTGGGGAATGAGAGGGATCAGCCGTTTAGCTGGAACCGGATTACCCCCTCCTCCTCCTCACCCCAGCCCCTCCCCCTCCCGGTCCTCTGTCCCCCACCCTCCCCCCACAATGCCAAAAAAACACCACTCTCTCTCTGTTTGTCTAACACGCACCATCGCTCTCTTTCTTTCTCCATCACTCTCTCTCTCTGTCTTGCTTTCTTTCTCTCTCTGTCTCTCTCCCTTTGACTTCCCCATCCCTCTCTGTCTCTCTTTGAGTTAGGCCGGGTGGATGGTGGATTCATTAATTTCCCTGCTCATAAGCAGTTTATCAATGACTGGTAAATGTCTCAGGCTCTGGGTGGAAACATCCATCGCTGGGTCTCTCTCACCATAGGCGGCTCAGTCGCCATGGTGATTATGGTTCTTCTGATCTTACACCCAGCGTATGACTGGGTCCGCCGCCCCGGACGGTAGTCCCATGGTAACTTGTTGATCTGTTCTGGCTCAGACTACCTGCTTAACGGCTCAACAACATGACCAGAGGTCGAATGGAAGCGTTTGAAGTCGTTTCAGTATTTTCTGCAGAGATGCGGCAACTTTGCTGGAGTTTCTAGTCGCCCTTTCTCGCGCTCTCGTGCGTAATTTCAGAAATAAATCCCGGAGCCACATGAACACTCACCGCCAGCATCCATTCTGGGAACCAATCCGGGCAGAGCTTTTCTGACCTCCGACTTGTCATGTGGACGGGAAGTGTTAGGAATTAATTCGAGGCTGTAACTTCTCATTGGCTGCGGTCTGACACTCTCCGCTCAACGTCTACATTATTGTTTGATTGGGCGGTGGTGTGTGAGTGTGTGACAGATTGGGTTTGAACACACGACGCGCTGGGCCCCCTCTGACGCAGCTGTTGATGATTACCAACTCTCATGCGCCGCATGTAGACACACAGCCTCTATTTACAGGGAGAGCGTGACAATCACAATTCCAAAGTGCAAGCCAAACGTCATAAAAATAACACAAGCAAACAGATTACCGCACCGCCAGCCCACAGCCATAAAAACCACACAATCTGGCAACCCCGGCCCTGCAAACTCTTCATTTATCCAGTCACCTGATTTCAAACGCAAAAAGAGGAACCCCAATTCTCACGATGAGCACTTGAAAAACATCCGCTGTGTTTCCTCCTGAGTTTTCTCCTGTGTTTCCTCCTGAGTTTTCTCCTGTGTTTTCTCCTGTGTTTTCTCCTGTTTCCTCCTGAGTTTTCTCCTGTGTTTCCTCCTGTGTTTTCTCCTGTGTTTCCTTCTGAGTTTTCTCCTGTGTTTCCTCCTGTGTTTCCTCCTGAGTTTTTTCCTGAGTTTCCTCCTGAGTTTTCTCCTGTGTTTCCTCCTGTGTTTCCTCCTGTGTTTTCTCCTGAGTTTCCTCCTGTGTTTCCTCCTGTGTTTTCTCCTGTGTTTTCTCCTGTGTTTTCTCCTGTGTTTTCTCCTGTGTTTCCTCCTGTGTTTCCTCCTGAGATTTCTCCTGTGTTTTCTCCTGGGTTTCCTCCTGGGTTTCCTCCTGTGTTTTCTCCTGTGTTTCCTCCTGTGTTTCTTTCAGTGGAAGTCTCACCATCAACCAAGAATCCACAAATAATTATTTGTCACAAAGGCATCCATCTTAATTTACCCTACAGATACCACCCATTACAAAGCAGTTATTTGGATAATAATTTTCCCTCTGAAGAGGGTGTGACCAATCTAAACATTGGCCCCCCTCCCCCTCAAAACAAAACACTTATAGGTGAGGTGCAGAACCTGTCATTACACTGTCTTGGGCAGACAGAGAAAGCCTTAGAGATTAGAAGATCTGTCATGTTGGCCAAACAGACTTAACTACTGTCTGGGTCAAAGGAGAGAAGGCTGGAGAATGAGGGGTCTTTCTCCCTGTGATTGTAGGTTCAGCTTAGTCAAAGCCTGGCCACCATGCTGGGAACAGTGAATGAGAGTGAGAGAGAGAGGAAGAGAGGAGGGAGATGGACAGGGAGAAAAAAGAGAGGGGGATGTAGCGAGACAGGGAGGAAAAAAGAAACTGGGAGTGAGATGCAGAAAAAGACACATGAAGAAAGAGAGAAACAGAGGGAGACAAACAGAGAGAGAAATAGAGAAAGAAAGGAAGATAAAGAGAGGATGTGGGAAAGAGAGAGCAGAGATAGAGAAAGGGAAAGACAAAAAAGTGTTAAACAGTAGTTGGACAAGTGCAGCGAGAAGATAAGGACAGGTTAAGTTTAAGTTGGGGCTGGGCAGCGGCTGCAAAAATGCATTGTGGGTAGGTAGGCACTCGTATGGTTTGCCTTCTGGGCGTATTTCCACATTTCTTTCTCATTCACTCCTTCCTCGGCTTCATCTTCCCCATCAGTCACTTTCAGAACAATTTGTTTTCTATGGCTCTCCTTTATTCGCTCCCTCCAGAAACGGGGGCCTTTCTCTCTGTCTCCGTGCTGTACTCATTCTCAACCCTGTCCCTCTCTCTGGCAGGGAGCTGCCTCCTGTTGCTGTCCCTCCTCGGTAATGAGATTTACTCCTCTGTGACCCACCCTGTCACTCAGTCCTGAAGAATCCTCTCCTCCTTCTCCGCCACCACCTTTCCGCCACTCTAAAGATGTTTCTGCCACTACACTCTCCTCCTCTTTAATCAGCCCATTAAATCCCCATTAATCCCAACGCTGGCTACGGGACCAGAAACACACACACACCACTGGACGATAAACCGACGTGTTGAACTGATCATTTCCAGGAGCATAACAGCTTTGTCACACAGCTTTGGTATTGTTTCCATTTTTACTTGAATATAAAGAACAAATACATTTGCTAATATTTTACATTTTATTTTACTTGACCTGTTGTATTTACTGAGGAAGCACTGTCATTTACAGCACTGACGTGTGGGGAATAAGTTTCAACCGACTTGCTCAGGACAGCAGATTTTCCGATTTAGCTACAGGTCAGTTGCTCTAACTGATAGGCTACCTGCGGCCCCAAATCCCAATTGAAGACAGGATACGGATGTAAACACATTGGACTGGTAAAGATGACACCGCTGAAGGTTAACAGGTTTTGAAATGTTTGCAAACTTTACAGTTTATTGTAAACTCTGAAAACCCTCTCCTCCCTCTCTCCATCTCTCTCTCTTCTCCCTCTCCCTCCCGCCCTCCCTCCCGCCCTCCCCCTCGCCTGCCCTCCCTCTCTGGGACTGTGGCGTTGAGGCAGCCCCATGCTGCAGGCCCATGCTGAGCTGATCCAGAGCCAGACCAGAACAAAGGACCCATTGAGCGAAGCGGTGCTGCCGGGACTGGAGAAGCGTAATGTGGTCCGTCTCTCTCCTCTCCTTCGTTCTGACAGCACTGCCGATGAAGTCATGAGGTCGCCACAGAGTTAATAAGCAGACGAGGCCCATCCTCCCCCGGAGTGTGTGTGTGTGTGTGTAGATAGGTTGAGGAGAAAGGGCGGCTGTCTGTGTGTGTGTGTGTGTGTGTGTGCGCGCATGTAATTACTTGCATGTGCATACGTATTTGTCCGTGCCTGTGTGTGCGAGCTTGACTGTTGGCTCTAGTGTACTTTACATGGCATTTAGTACTTTTTAGAGTTTTTTGTTGTAAGTCTTAGGTAATACAACACTGAAGAGTGTTTAATTACTCTGGGCTAAAGGCTGATATAAAAAATAACAAAAAACACACAATATGAGTGAGAGTTGCTCCAGCAGACCCCCCACCCAACCTGTTCTGTCTCCCCATCTGACTCAGTATGACTGTGCAGTCTGACATGAAACACGTCTCCTCTGGGCTGTCGCTGCCAGGCTAAAATACTCTACATTATTAGGATCCCAGCATCAGGCTTCAGGTGGGAACCAGAGAGAAAGAGAAAAAGAGAGAGAAACAAAGAGAAACCGATAGACAAGAAACAGAGAGAAAGGGGGATACATAGGGAGAAAGAGGGAGAAAGAGGGGAAGAGGAAAATGAAATAGAGAACAGACAGACAGCAGTGTGTGTGTTCACTTCCTACCACTGCAGCATATTTATCTCAATAACATTGAACATGCCTTTAATATGCCTTTCAGAGGCCCTTAGTTGTCAGGGCTCTGAGGCACCGAATTGCTCGCGGAGAGAGGGAGGGAGGGAGGGAGGGAGGGGGGGAGTGGGGGAGGGGGGATGGTGACAGACAGCTATGGCACTGTTTAACATGAGACGGGCCCGGCTCAAGTTCAAGCTGCACACCACTCTGCTCTGAAGCAACCAACGCAGGTTCCGTTTTCCCGTCAGTTGGACGTTTTTCATATTTCTTTTCAAACCCCCGTCTCCGCTTCGCATCTGAGTTCGATTCTCCGATGCCCACTTCTTTTCAAATATCCTCCTTTCCTTTCCTCCCCAAAAGAACATACCGGGGCTATGGGATTAGGCACGAAGAAGACAACAGATGTACCTTATCGACCGGCGACCCACCTTCCAAAAGGCACAGCCGAGAAGTAAAGCAGCCGAGTTCGGAACTCGTTCCAAACGTGGAGGCTGTTCCTGGGGTATTTCCTTGGTAGCAGCTGCCAATCGCAGCAGCACTTCGCACTGGAAGGGTTTACCAGGGCCCTGGGAGGAGTGCGCACCCAGCCGCTGAGAAGGTGGGAAGAAAAGATCATGGAGACGGAAGCGTCGCTTCTCAACACCTCTCTGTTTCTAATCAATCACCAAAAATCACTGTGCCCGTTTTTGAGAAGTCTTTGATCTTAGCTACTCTTTGGCACTGTGAAGGTTGACAGTGGAGTGGGGGAGGCTGAGGGAAAAGGGGAAGCCCGGGGGTTGGTGAGTTCACATGGGAGAGATTAGGGGGTGTAGTAGGGTGCATACCATTCCCTTACTCTTCAGCCCTCGGACCCTAGGAACCTTGAAATCAGCTGATGTGTTTTGTTTGCACATTCTTCTCCTTTTCTTACAGCCAACCTGCAGCAGTTAGGGTTAACTAACTGTCTTGCTCAGGGCCAGGTCTATCACCTCTGGGATTTGACCTAGCATCCTTTTGGTTAGTGGTCATGTGCTCTGACTGCTAGGCAACCTGATCCGCCGAAGAATGAAGGCATGCGCTCGGTCATGCAAACCCTGTCACACATTGGACGACCGACAACTCCTTCTCAGGCCCCGAAACAGTTTCACACACCTTTCTCCTGACGCGCACACATGCTCAAACGCACACACCAGTTGCTGCCTCATCAAGCCTCTCTCCAAGCCAGCATCCCCCTGCATCTCTCTAAGCTCCTGCAGCAGAGGTAGCTGAAGCAAAGCACGAGCGGGGCGGACAAGAAAATGAAAGGGAGAAAAGAGACAAAGACTGAAGAGGGCCACGCACCGATAAGTTCTGCTGGCAGGGCCAGAACCCTCCGGCTTTGTTCCTCTCCGCGGGAGGGAGGCCGCTGATGCCTGCCAGTAAATGGACAGTCAGTGGCAGAATAATCAACGACTGTTTTGTAGTTGATTCACCCGCCCCTTGCGCTTTCTGTCTTAGTCCCTTACAAGCCCTGTGTGCATCTGTCTGTCTGTCTGTCTGTCGGCCTGCTGGTGTGTTTCTGTCTGTGTGTTTCTTGTTTGCGCGTTTCTGTCGGTCTGTTAGTCAGGCTGCCTGTTTGTGTGTTTCTCTCTGTCTGCTTGTCTGTGTGCCAGTCTGTCTGTCTGCTTGTCTGTGTGGTAGTCTGTCTGTCTGCTTGTCTGTATGGTAGTCTGTCTGTCTGCTTGTCTGTGTGCCAGTCTGTCTGTCTGCTTGTCTGTGTGGTAGTCTGTCTGTCTGCTTGTCTGTGTGCCAGTCTGTCTGTCTGCTTGTCTGTGTGGTAGTCTGTCTGTCTGCTTGTCTATGTGTCAGTCTGTCTGTCTGGTCGGGAGTGATTGAGAGCAAGAGGGACCACTGCGACAATGAGGATGTTCATAAGGATGCTCATTGGTTTAGGTTCATGCCCCTGACCTTGCTGACCCATGACATCATAGGCCTCCATGCTTCTTAGCTTGTCACTGACATGACAGAGTTCCATTGAAGGTCTCCCGCTAAGGTTCATACAAAACATGCTAAGAGATTAAACAGAAATATAATGCTACTGCTGGAATGAATAGAATCCCTAATGCCAGAAATGTTTTCTTAGCAAAACATTATTCATTTCTCTTTTGGTGAAACAAATAAGCAGATAATAAGGTGTCCCATATTGAACGTTTTAAGCAGAAGACGCCAACAACAAAATCGTTACGAACACAGGCCCGGAAATCACCTCTGCCAGAGCCCCGCAAGACAGTTGGAATAGGACTGGAGAGGTGTGCAGAACACCTCCACCTCCCCCTAACAGTTAAAACCCAGACAGAGAGAAGATATGGCGACTCAGATTCAGCATGCTTCAGTAGATTATGGCTGGAGGTGCCCCCGCGGCCTGGTGTGTGGAAGCACTGGAGTTTCCAGTCCAGCGGTGGAGGGATGGATCAGTATGCTTCTTCCAATGCGGTTCCTCCAGGCGGGTGTGCAGGCAGGAGGAGGCCAAGCTGGGTTGAGGTTATTGGGCAGGGGTTGAGTGAGCTAAGGGGCCCCTCCACCCCGACGAGCAGAGGGGGCCGCCCTAATCCTGCGCCTCAGGCCCCCCGTGAGGCGTCCCCGCCAAAAGTCGTCGCCCCGCTGCTGCAGGAAATTACCTTCAGTGCAGAGGGCCATGAAACTGGCTGGCTCAGCGCTGGAGTCCGCAGCCCAACTGCGTGTCTGTGTGCCTGCATGTCCAACAACAGCTACCTGTGTTACTCCAGCCATTGAATTATAACATTATACTGTTTACAGAAAACAAAAGTCACAGAGGAACCTGAAAGCAGTCGTCCTGCGTGCGAATTAGTTTCTGACTGATTTATAATGAGATTATAAGGTTGGGGGGGCTATTTTCCACCTCTGCCATTGTGCGGTTGGGGGGCAGAAGGCACTCCCCCTGAGACTTCTTATACCTCCATCAGGCCTCCATCAGGCCTCCATCAGGTTCCTCTCTCAATAAACCCTGGTTGGCTGGCTCTGGCTTCAGGAGAGAGGGAGACAAGGGACCGCCTCCTCCCAAATGGGACAGGCAACACTTCTACAGCCCACAAGCTCACATATAAAACTACAGTTGCCACATGCAGACTGCAAAACAACAAACAATGTGAATGAATTGCATGAACATAGTGGAGCAAATTAAGCAAATTAAACTTTAAAAACTTCAAATAAGTATATATATATATTTCTATGTAGTATATTTTTCTGTATATCTTTATATATTATCTATGAGTTTTTGTTACATAGACCATATTGCTGAAGGGAAAATAACCTAATTTATAATAAAAGTGTTTGATCAACAACGCCATTGTTTTCCAATGACTCTTTAATGCTTTCAACTACTGACCGAAATGGCCACCAGTCTCATGCCAAAACACTGACAGTAAATACATAATGATGTGAAATAAAAGTGTAAAAAAAATATTAGTATATTTTACATTTTACATGAAAAAAGAGCCAGAGACTATTACAGACACCTGAAACACCCAAAAGGGCCACTAAATGTCTGGTGAATGTCACAAAAAGACATTTTTGTAACATTAAAAATGTAACGCTCCCTGTAATATTCCAGTAAGCCAGTGCCCTACCAGATGCGTTAGGCTTTGCGACCACAGCTACACAACAAAGCAGATCTAGACATGCTTCCCACTTCCACTGCGGTCAAAAGACATGTAAAAACACACAAATAGGAAACAACTGGTGCTTATATATAATCCCATCAAAACTCCAACAGGTGTAATCCATCCCGTCTCCATCTGAAGCCTTCCTTCATCAGTTAACCACACGTATACCTGCAGTTATCAAACAACTTGTGAAATCAAAACCAACATATCACAGGGGGAGTTGTGTAGCTTTCGGAGGTAGAGAAAAGGAGGTATGAAAAGTGAAGATGCCGAAGAGGAGCGATGCTGGCTGTGTGTGTGTGTGTTCACGTGTATGGGGTGGGGGGTGGGGGGGGGTGGGGGGCAGGAGGACACATTGGAGAAACAGTTGATTATGAGTCCCATCAAGTGATCAATGATTTCATTAATAAGACGGATCGCGCGGGTGTCACCGCGCTGACAGGGTGCTGAGGGATGATCTCTCCCCGCGCTCCATTTCCCCCATCGCCTGCAACAGCAGCCCTCCCCCTCCTTTCTGGCCACTCCATCCCCTACAATATTTCCCAACACAGGGGGGATCGCTACGGAAAAAGGGATGAGAGCAGAGTCGCGGTGGGGGGGGTTAATGGGGGTGAGGGGCCGGGGGGAGGGGGGGGGCAGTGAGGGAGGAACTGGGTGAGGGAGGAACTGGGTGAGGGAGGGAGGGAGGGAGGGAGGGAGAAGAAAAGTGAAAATCCATTTTGAAACCCATTTTCAATTAGGGTCCACAAGCTGTTATCACAGGTGTCGCAGAATGGGGCCCCCATAAGTGAAAATGTCTCCTATCCGTTTCTGAAATGAAACCTTATCTGGGCGGCACAAAGATGGCCGGGGACAGCGTATCTGTAAATTACTTTCCTTCCCCGTTGTTAACCGGGAACTTTATTTCTGTCAGATGACATCCCCCTTCTATTTACCGTTGATCATTTAAATGGCCTGCCTAAAAAGAAGGTGGCCCCTCGCTCTTTCTTCTTCTTCTGTATCTCTCCCTCTCCTCTCCTCTTTCTCAAAAGGTTTTTTTTTATGTTTTCAAAGCAGTCAACAGCTCCTTTTCACTCTTAAACACTTTTGCCACACTCTCGGTTTTGGGTTAAGGATTTCACTGGTAACCTACTAAGCAGAAAATGCCTTGCTTTTTAAGGCTCACCTTTCGGGCCTCTGAGATTCCTGCTCTTCCAAGCATGACCACTACAAGGTCTCAAGTCTTCCCTTCATAAAACTGTTAGGTTCACAGACTCTGCTACTTTGGGGGCAGCATTCCACAACAATTTCCAAAACTAGCTAACTCGTAAGAATCTCCTTTCGTTTATGTTTCTTCCTAATTTTTTCTCTTCACATCACTCACGTCTTCTCTCTTTCTGTCTTTGTCCCTGTGTTTTGCTATATCAGCAGCATACACATAAAGAAATCCAACAAACCCACCAAGCAAAACTATCTTATTTTTCCCCCTTCTCTTTTTAATCAATAGACCAAGACCTTTCCCTCCTTTTTTTCCCTCCTTTCTTTTCTCTTTTTTCTATTTGCAAATTATCCCATGACGACAGGATTTATTCAGCCAAAGAGCATGGATATCTTTTTTTTTTTTTGGAGAGCCCGGGGAAGCAACAAAAGAATCAGGAGACTTTGTGGTCCACCTGCCTGGAGAATGATGAGGGTGAGGGGGAGGTCTCCCCCCTGCCCCTCCTAAAGAACACCAATCACAGCATTGTAGTGACCCAGTCGGCCCTTTTGAGCTGTCAGGCCAGGGGAGCAGGCGAGGAGATGAATGGCACACAGGATGAAGCCACCATTTAGCCAACCATGTGGGAACGCTAGCTCGCTATCTCCCCCTCCGAGACGCCCTCGTTGCAGTGCAGAGCAAGCTCAATGAACTACAGATGAAACTCGTAGAGAAGATGAGGCAAACATTGGAGTTCACTTCGACAGTAGGAGGATATCAAAAAGTTACAGAGAAAAAAAATCGAACAAAAAAGAAAGGCAAAAAGGAAAACTTTGTGAATTTTTTCCACCCACTGATTTGTATTGAGTTAGGGACCTCCCCAGGACATTTGTACACGCACTGTCATTTGCTATATGTGTACAAAGACACCCTAGGGTTTTCACTGAATATGAGTACTACATTTTTATCATGATTACAAACCACAACTAATTGACTGATATTATCTAAACAGATCTATAGAACCAAAACTTTCTAATCTTAAGAAAGAATGTATCTTTGTTCTTCATGTTCTGAATTGGATTTAGGAGAGGGGATTGTTATTTCACTATGTAAATTCCTGACAGAAATAATTTTAAAAAACATTGTCATCAAATGAAATTATCATACAGGACTTGGCAACATCTTGAAACCGAGAGGACGTTGACTCAAAGCCTACCGGACAAGTTCCAATAAATGATGTACATTATGCTTTAATCACCAACAAAACCAAAAGAGTCAATCATGTTGTAATTGTAGCGCAACACCAAAAGCTAAACACATCATAAGCAAGTCAACTGCTGCCCCTTATTTATTTTCCCATTTCTCCAGCATTTCCTTGTTCAGTTGTAATTGTAGCATGCTGTGGCAGAGGGGTGGCCTACAGGGTTTCCACTGCCTGGGTTCAGGGGCTCTACTCCACAGCATGACAGGGTCAAAATTTGCCTGGGCCTTCCTGAGAAGAACCAGCCACTGGGGTCCCACAGCTGCTCAGAGTTACCTTGGTTTGTATGGGTAGTGTTTGGGACAGTGTGTCTGCAGGGGTCAAAGTTGACAGGGTGTAAGGTTACACCTGGTAAGAGGTTATGAGTTCTGGGGCCACTAAGGGAATTAACTGTCAAAGAATGTGTAAGCTATCTTATGGTTCTCTGAGCGCAATGAGGATGTTGAAAAGTGCTTATTTTCTGTCGATGGATAAGTTAACCTTTCTTCTTCTCTTTCACTCTCTTTCTCTATTTTTCTCTCCGAACTCATAAGCCTCTCCTCTTTCACACTTTCTCTTGCTTTCTCTTGCTCTCACCAATGACTTTGGATTAGAATAGTATTTCCTTGTTATATTTGTATCTTTTCCTGTAACCAGGTATCACTAGATTGTTGTTGACTCAGTTGACAAATGTTATGTTCTTTGTTAGGTGTAATTACCGGGGCATTTAAAATGAACAATCCGCAGGCAACCAAGCCAAATTACCTCCATACTTTTTCCAGTGTAAAACTTTTAGTTTTCTCTTGTGCTCTCTTTAATTAATGAAAGCGCATCGGCCATCTGTGAATGAAAAAGAGGGAGTGCATTCCCAAGATGCATCAGGATGCATTCCTCTCCGCACACCGCCCGACCCCACTCAACTTCCTGTTATAACTCGCATATGGAGAAGGGAAATAGAGAGAGAGAGAGACTGGAGGTGGGCAGGGGGGGGTCTCTAAGCCATTAACCCTCTCATGAAGTGTTTGAAGTCTCCCGTCACGGACCTGGAACGATAACATTTGACATCCTACAAATCAGGAGGTAACCCAGGGCGACAGAGTGCTCTGTGTCTCCTTTTCTCTGCCTCCTTTTCTCCACCTCCACACTCCCCTAAAACCCCTCGATCCCCGTCGATCCTGTCGCCCCTCCTTCCCAAAGCCCCGCACTCTTACAACTCAGGCTAATGAGCACAGCTGCAACTTAAGTCATGGTCATTTCTCCTCCTGATTTGTTATGACTTTAGTCTGGCAGTCTCAGTCACTCCTGGATAAAATGTTATTCTGTTATCTAATATTCTTCAGTTTTGCAGCTGTGCCGTCAAAAGAATGAGAGATAAAAATCTAGAGTCAAAATCCACTTCTCTTTTGGCGTGCGTTAAAGATGTTTATACGCAATGTGTTGGAGATTAATTAAACAAGGGTACGTTCTTGTTTTGGATTTCACACGCTGAAATCCCACATGGGGTCGGTAAGAACAAACTATGCAGATCTAATGCACTCGCTGGTGCACACTGAACTGGATAACAATTTGTGCTAAATAACCTCAGTTTCACTAAAACGATTTCAGAAAACCTGGGTACAGATAGGGTCCGTTCATCTTGCACCCCCCCCCCCCACAACTTTATGACTGAACCATTCAGCCGGTTGACTCACCGTTGAGGCCAGGCCAAAAACAGTGATGGGAGAGATGGAAGGAACTGGGAAAGGAAGAGGACCAGATAGAGGGCAAGTGGAGTTGACAAAGGTTTCACGAAGTTGCAAGTAGGAGCCTTACCGTTGGACGTTGTGCTCGAGGCCACGGCTTTCTCGCTGACGTCGGCACGCGCCGACGAACCCTTGGTCGCCACGATTGTCTCCACCCTCTTTTTCTTCTCAGCGGCAGAACTGGCCTGGGACTGGGTTTCCATGGCGACTGCTCAGCATTCCTCAGCACCTCATGGAGACCAGACACCTGATGGGGGAAAAGAGACAGAGGAAGAGGCAGGTAATTAAAGCAGGTGAACTGCCAAAAAGGAGAACTTTGTCTGATTGTAGAACACAATCAGTTCACAATGTGTCCTCACAGATCTGGACAGAAACAGACTCCCCCAACATTCTCTCCTAGCCTGCAAACAGAAAGGTATTGCAAGGACATCTTAGCAATGTCTGAAGGTTGGATCTCAGGGCTTAAACTGATAGCCGTCATTGAATTGCTCAAAACGGTTGATGGTGTCACACGTTTTAGCAATCATAAACGTGATATTGAAACAGTCTGTACTGAATTAGCGGCATGAAATCTAAATACCTTGAAAAAAAATACAATCCCATGACACTGACACTTCATGTACGGTGACCTCTGACCTTTATGCCATAAGGAAGTCCTTCTAGCCAATCCCCTTTTATCCCCAGCAAAAGAAAGGGTCATGGGTCAATCCACTGGCTTCTCCATGTTTATTTTCTCTCATAATTGTTATGTTTGATCTTCCCACTGCCCCCTCAACGCACCCAGCTGGCCTTAATGCGTGACTCTGGCATAAATTTGTTAACAATCGCAAAATTCCCAGGTTTTCCAAGTCCTGGAATAAGTAGAAAGTCTGGTCACTCATAACCTTAAATCTTTAACCTAAGATTTCTGTAAAACCAACTTGGGACAACAACCCTAGAAATTAAATAAATAGTAAATCCAACAGATTTTAGAATTATGGAAGAACCAAGAGAAATACATTTTACAGATGTTATTTGGAAGCATATAGGTAAGTAGTAGTTGTAGTTGTATAATCGAGTATATCTAACCTAAAATAGGTTAAATCTATTATGGATGTTAAGGTTGGGGATAAGTACAGTATCTCACAGAAGTCAGTCCACCCCTCACATTTCTGTAAATATTTGAGTATATCTTTTCATGTGACAACACTGAAGAAATGACACTTTGCTACAATGTAAAGTAGTGAGTGTACAGCTTGTATAACAGTGTAAATTTTGTGTCCCCTCAAAATACAGAACAGGTTTAACAGAACAGGTTCCACTCAGAACAGGCCTCGCCATGGTCGGCCAAAGAAGTTGAGTGCACATGCTCAGCGTCCTATCCAGAGGTTGTCTTTGGGAAATAGACGTATGAGTGCTGCCAGCATTGCTGCAGAGGTTGAAGGGGTGGGGGGTCAGCTTGTCAGTGCTCAGACCATACGCCGCAGACTGCATCAAATTGGTCTGCATGGCTGTCGTCCCAGAAGGAAGCCTCTTCTAATGATGATGCACAAGAACTGTTTGCTGAAGACAAGCAGACTAAGGACGTTGATTACTGGAACCATGTCCTGTGGTCTGATGAGAACAAGATAAACTTATTTGGTTCAGATGGTGTCAAGTGTGTGTGGCGGCAACCAGGTGAGGAGTACGAAGACAAGTGTGTCTTGCCTACAGTATGTAGGCAAGCATGGTGGTGGGAGTGTCATGGTCTGGGGCTGCATGAGTGCGGCCGGCACTAAGGAGCTACAGTTCATTGAGGGAACCATGAATGCCAACATGTACTGTGACATACTGAAGCAGAGACTGGGCCACAGGGCAGTATTCCAACATGATAACGACCCCAAACACACCTCCAAAACGACCTTGTTTAAAGAAGCTGAGGGTAAAGGTGATGGACTGGCCAAGCGTGTCTCCAGACCTAAAACCTATTGTGCATCTGTGGGGCATCCTCAAATGGAAGGTGGAGGAGCGCAAGGTCTCTAACATCCACCAGCTCCATGATGTCATCATGGAGGAGTGGAAGAGGACTCCAGTGGCAACCTGTGAAGCTCTGATGAACTCCGTGCCCAAGAGGGTTAAGGGCTGGAAAATGATGGGGGCCACACAAAATATTGACACTTTGAGCCTAATTTAGAAATTTTCACTTAGGGGTGTACTCACTTTTGTGGCCAGCGGTTTAGACATTAATGGCTGTGTGTTGTGTTATTTTGAGGGGACAGCAAATTTACACTGTTATACAAGCTGTACACTCACTACCTTACATTATAGCAAGGTGTCACCTCTTCAGTGTTGTCACATGAAAAGACATACTCAAGTATTTACAAAAATGTGAGGGGTGTACTCACTTTTGTGAGATACTGCATGTACTAAGAATTCCACATCTTTCCGGCAGAGAGGAGAAACCTTTTGGGGATACTACATAGAAAGAAATATTTACAAGCACCAAAATGAAGGCTTGTCAAGGGGTCCTTCTGGGAATATATGGTGCCGGGCAGTCTTTCCTTCTCTGAGAGAATAACTATTGTTTGGTTAATACTGTTTTAAAGAACCTACCCGGGTTTGATACATACATTTTTGGACATGAATCCCAGTTTTAAGAGGCACAGACAACTTTCTGTCCGTAGCAGAAGAATCTTTCAGTTCAGTTCAGAACCTCAATTTAGGTCAAGTCTATCATAAAACCAGGCCATAGAGACAGCAACCCAACATGGCGCTAAACAAGATGCTTCAACATTTGCTCATTTATATCCATTGTAAGTCTTTCATTTATACCCTCAGAACATGTCAAAAGTCATAGATAATTGCTGGGAAATATTTAGTCTGTGCCAATTACTCATTTCAAATAAAGCATGTAATTACCTAGCAATACTATTTAATTGTCTTTCAACTGACAAAACCTACTCGGTTTGGAAAAGAGGCGTCAATGAGGAGGACTGCAATACACGTAACTCCTGTTGAACCTGAAGGAGAAAGGGTTGGGTCTACCAAAGCAGGAGAGATGCTGCTGAGGGGGTTGATTGACTTTAGACAAACACAGGGTGCTTTGTTTTTTTCCAGTCCATTCTGTGTCGGCAATAACCTCTGTAAGCAATCGTGGCATTACCAAAAATAAATAAAAAAACGCACACGGCAAAATTACTCCCCGACCAATCAAAAGGGGAATTAAAAGAGAGCTCTTCCTGTAATCAGTCCCACGTCATGTACACCATGTCACTCCAGATCTTAGGTCTCTCTTTCTACAACTGATCTCAAATCGCTAGTATGCCATATTATAATAGTGTTTTAGTTGGGGTGTTTAGCTTTTTTCCAGTTTGTGGAGATCAGTACGAATGTGTGTACTTGTTTGGTCTAGAAACAACATCCTCCCAGTCCCCGGGAAGAAAAAAAACTATTTTAGGCTTAGGTTGAATATAAAACATATAATTGGAGTTATGGTTGGAATTAGGGTTATGTTTAGGGGTTTGGGGGTTAAGTTAAGGGCTATGGATTATGGGTAAGAGGATTTTGAATGCGAACCATTATATAAGTCCTCACAAGGATAGTAAGGCATAAATGTATACGCATGTGCAATATAACAAGTTCCAGAACTCAATCGATTCAGGTCTGGGTCGAGACAGAACAGCAAGCCTGCAACCATAGAGACTCAATCGAGAGGCACTCGACTGACGGCCTGTCTCAAGCAGAAGGGAGATCAGACAAAAGAGCCCTTAAGTCCATTTTTTTTATTCTGCCCTCTTTTAAATTACACGCTGCAACCATCTAACGATTGAACTTCTTACGAGGGAGGAGAAGGTTGAAAAACTTCTGTCCACCACTTTGCACACTGGACCTCAACCTGCTGGTGATTTTACAGTTGTGTTTGCGTGTGTCTGTGTGTTTTTGTTTGTGTGCACCCTTTTTATAAGCCCTGAATCCTCTCTACCTTTTCGCAGGTGTGTCAGAGAAGAGTGGGAAAAAGTGAAGATTGGAAAAAAGGTGGGATTCTTCGGATTCAGGGGGGTGCGGATTTCCTGGAGGAGGGCCGAGGGGTGAAGAGAAGGCTGGGGCATAAACATTCCTTTGGTAGAGCAAATATTCACAGCTCCTGGCCACTGAAGCGTGGCTGACCGCCCCTTTGTGTTCCACAAGGCGGTCAGAGCGGTACGCCCGTTCCAGAGCAGCAATTAAAAGCGGGACCTTTTCACCCATAATCCCCCTGACCTGGACCCATCCTGCAGGTGTTTCTCTCCCTTGGTCTGCCTGTCTGTTCTGTCTGCCTGTCTGTTCTGTCTACCTGTATTTTCAGTCCGTCTGTCTGTCTTTTCTGTCTGTCTCTCCTTTTCTATCTTTCTGCCTTTCTCTTTCTCCTTCCTGATTCATTTTATCAACTATTATCCAACTGTCTACATCCAACGGAGATCCTGAACATTTTGAATGTTAAATGAGGTTTATTTCCTGTAAACATTAAAGTGGTTATCCAACCAAAACCACACATTTCTACTACACTATATTTCTACCGTTTGCGCAAATATACATTAACAATATATGCTGTGCCCTTTTTTTGCATTTTCTAGTTAATAAGTTAGTGTGTTGAAGTTTATCCCAATGCAATGCTCTTGATAGACAGGCTTTTAACTCGTAGCTTTAAAAAAAAAAAAGAAACTCTCAATATCTGCATATAGTGTATGCAGTATCTGTATTATATATTTAGAAGTAAAAAACTTGGTAATGATCAGTA
The DNA here is from genome assembly GCF_011004845.1 of Esox lucius. NCBI lineage: Eukaryota > Metazoa > Chordata > Actinopteri > Esociformes > Esocidae > Esox > Esox lucius. The sequence continues at coordinate 4,185,193 of NC_047589.1, forward strand.
ACACTCGTTTGAAGCTCAAATCTGTGTTTTCAAGTAACTGTGGCAACGACCAAGGCAATTCTGTAAGCAGGGCAATGGAGACCTATAATTTCTTGCCCAGAAATCACCCAACCCCCACCCATAAGCCCAGGAAAAGTAGCCCAATTTTGCTAAAATGTAGAAAACATGGGAACACTGAATCTGGTAGACAGTCAGAGAAATGCACAACTGCTTTGCTTTGCTGGCATGCATAGTTGTAATTTGTTAAAAACCATTGTCTTTTTATGTCTTTCTGGCAACCTTTCTGTATAATGTGTTATCCCAAATCTCAAGTCACTCATATAGACAACTTTGTCACAGGTCTTACCAGTGGTCCACATAGAAGTAAACTTCTGATGGTGAAAAAGAAAAAATATTTTACTAATTGAACATATCCTTTCACCAATTTGACAGGAGTTTCATAATTTGTGTTTCTGGAAGTGGATTATATCATGACGGCCATTGATGATCAAATGGCCGTAAAGTGTTCCCCCTGAGAAAGTGTTCCCCCTGATAAAGTGTTCCCCCTGATAAAGTGTTCCCCCTGATAAAGTGTTCCCCCTGATAAAGTGTTCCCCCTGATAACGTGTTCCCTGAGACCTTTGCTCAAAGCTACGGAGGATCTGGTGGAACACTCTAACGCGGGCTTCATTGGCCAATAAGAAAGCACATTCCCACCACAATAGACATTGGTTTACTCGAATTAGTCTACTGATATATCATCCCCACAACACCGTCTCCACTTGTCTTGGACACCTGAGCGCTGGTGGTTGTAACGTTGATGTGGGACAGCTGAGCGCTGGTGGTTGTAACGTTGATGTGGGACAGCTGAGCGCTGGTGGTTGTAACGTTGATGTGGGACAGCTGAGCGCTGGTGGTTGTAACGTTGATGTGGGACAGCTGAGCGCTGGTGGTTGTAACGTTGATGTGGGACAGCTGAGCGCTGGTGGTTGTAACGTTGATGTGGGACAGCTGAGCGCTGGTGGTTGTAACGTTGATGTGGGACAGCTGAGCGCTGGTGGTTGTAACGTTGATGTGGGACAGCTGAGCGCTGGTGGTTGTAACGTTGATGTGGGACAGCTGAGCGTATAGTGCTGCTGAGATGCCTCGACAGACACTGAACTGACTCAGGGCCTAGCAAGGTTGGTCTTGCTACATAAAAAACGTTCATTGTTAAAAGTGTTGGAGACTATTAACTGGTTAGCTTCTCTTTTGCACTAAGATGTAGCTAGATCAGACTAGAACGGATGTAATTAGAGTGATCAATTAAACGTCAGTAATCCTGCTCCACATAATGCCCCACCTCGCATGATTGTGATTTGATGGAATCAAAAGATTGCAAACATATTATTGAGTAAAGTCACTCCCATGGAATCACATGGTCTGTAAGTGAACAATCTGCAAAGAACACTCATGCTACTGTGTGGCTTAGGGTTTTCCAGTGGTCGAAGCTGTTGTGTCCGGTGAACATGCAGGGACGTGTGAGCCCTACCAACATAAAACAAACTTACTGAATTAACCTCACGCTACCTACGTCCACTGAGTGCCTTTCAGACAGTAGAAAAGGCATGGTGAGGCATGGTGAGTAGTGTTCCTACATACAATGTATGTAGGAACATTACATACATTGCATTGCAAGCTTCTCTCATTAACTCCAATTAAAACAGCTGCAAACACTGTTTGATGTTGCTGTAGCTAGCTAGCAAACTTCGGCTAACCACTAACTAACAAAGTGTGACCTGTAATTCAATGCAGCGAAAATGAAGGCTGGTTTATGGTTAGACATGTTTTATTGTATTGAGTGGTAGAAGTAAAGAAATGTCTAACATACTTTGTTTGAACTACTTAATGAAAGTCAGTCACCAACGACATACTGTCAGATTCCCACACAGGTACTGTACCGGCACAATGTCCCACTGCTGGGGAGGGGCAGTGGATCAAACCAATGAGAAAAGGAGGGGGGGTGGCAATCTTTTGAAACTTAAAAACACGCTGTTAAGTGTCTATAATAAGTGCTTTCATTGCGTCTTACTAATATTATTGGAATGACATAGTCATGTTTACAGTGATATATTGGGGGAGACAAATCATAGTTTTCCCTAGGATGTGGGGTGGTGTGTCCCTCGTACCCCCCAGGATTTCCGCCTATGTGCTTCTGCAGCATGGGTGTGAACCTGGCCCGCTGCTTTTTCAGCTAAAACTCGATCTTTCCCCACTGTCTTTAATGAAGCTGAAAAAACGCTACAATGCCGTAGATCATTGCATGTTTCTTGCACCTAAGGTTTATATGTGCAACAATGTCAATATCAAATTTTATAAGACATTCAGATGAGACGCCATTAAAATAACCTACATTTAACAGAGGACGTATAATGTTAATTCTCTCAGTTTAACAGTAGTATTGGTTGTTGAATGCCCAGTACTAAGCACCTTACAAAAGAAGGCATTATGAACCACGCATCGTTTGCAGTCGTTACCAAAAATAAATGTAAATTTCATATTAATGTTTATTCCTTGAAATGACTGTCCCACACTCAATTAGTGTACAGAGAATGAAAGGGTGTATCTTTATTTGTGTACCAATATAATCCTTTCCCACAGAAAGGGAGGCGATTAAACAGGTTTAAAATACCACAATTCAAAATGTTGGTACGAAAAAAAATCTTATTTTATAAGCACATTAAGCAAATCAATTTAACATAAATTATACGCTTTGGTGACAAAGGATCTGAGTTGAAAGTCATCTGCAAATTGTGCACATCAAAGTCAAACACTAAATAAACTTTAGAAAAAAGAAAAATAAATCTTTTTTTCTTCACACTTCAGGGTTAAACATCAAGTAACAAAATAGCAGTAACCTTGAAAAATAACCACTGAAGGTGTTAAACAAACTACTACAGTGAATTTACGAAGTACGGAAATGAAACTGGCACAAAAATATATACATATTAGCGATAAAAATACTAACCTGTGTATATCAATCTGATCTTGAACACAAAGACATTCATACCTCCTTACATACAGAATCACACACACACAAACATCAGGGGAGATTCCCCTATAAACTCCTGAAGTGTCTTTTTTAGATTTGGTGACCCCCCCCCCCCCCCCCCCCCCCCCCCCCTTGAAGACGGGGTACTGTATTTGAGTTCATTTCATTAGGGGGGTGGTGGGCGGTAGAGGCTGAGTGGTGCTGGGGGCTCCCTGAGGGGGGGACTAGCAGCGCTGTAGCATTCATCATCATTACATCAGCGACCACCGAGATCCTTTATCTGACGCTTATCAACAGTGCACAAACACACTAGCTACAGCAACGAAAAGAGAGTAGCAAGAGGGAGGGGGAATGAGCGATGGGGAAGGAATGAGGTAGATTGTGAGGGAAAGTGGGAGAAGGAGGGAGAAAATAAGAGAAAGAACAGTGAAAGATAAGAGAAGGAAAGGGAAAAGAGTAATTCCATTACATTTTTACGAGCCATGACACCCACCATGTCAGATATATTTGGAAAATGATTTTGGTCGATAACAGTTAACAGGTAAGATTGGCATTCCTGAAATAATATTTTGGTGAAAATGTATTTGGTTTAGGAGACATTTTTCAAATTCATTGCACTCAAGCTGAAAGTTGAATTGATATTCGTTTAGAGGATACTTATCCAAAACTACGGTACACAATATGTGTGTAAGCAGGGCCAGCCCTAGCCTTTCGGGGGCCCTAAGCAAAATTTGATTTGCCCCCCTCTTCCCTATTGATCAGGGGCTCACTAACTGACTGGGGCCCCCTAGAGGTCAGGGGCCCTAAGCGACCGCCTATGTCGCTTATGCCTAGGGCCGACCCAGTGTGTAAGGTATCTGGACCCAAAATCTCACCAAATAAAGCCACCTATAAAAAACCTATTGATCTCGAAGCTAAAATAATTGTGTAGATGCATTAGGTTGCTACTAGTAACACAAACTGAATTTACTTCATAGGAATGGCTTGAAATGTGAGAATGACCAAACAAATCTATATTTTTTATCACAACAAAGTCCTGTCATTGCTGGGAAAGCTGAAATGTCTGTTCTCACACTGAGTTACTAGTTTAATTAACATTGCCATCTAGATAGAAATTGTAAAGTAAATTGGCTACCTAGATAACAAGATAGCTAACAAATAAAGAAGACATAATATTAGTGACCCTTTCAATACTGTTACTAATGTAACCCTTATAATCTCCTAGCTGGCAGGACACCCAAACATCACAGACAATAGGTTGATGACAAAGTGTTCATGAAATGTAAAAGGCTTGACAGCTAAATGGGTAGGTCTGTTGCTAACATAACAAAATAGCTAGTCTCAAGATTTTGCTATTACAATCCCCTGACCTAAATCCCCCTGAGAAAATGTAGGGTGAGCAGAAAACGAGTTCAAGAGAGGACCAGAGATTCTGGATCCCAAAAGTTTTTCTGTATGGATGAATGATCCCTTCCTGTGTGTTCTCCCACCTCATGAAGCATACAGGAGACGACTCAGCGTTATTACACCGGCAGAGGGGGGGCCATTTACTCAATTCAGGAGTGACAATAATTGGAGCGCGCATGTTTTTAAATAAAGTATTTATTTATTTAGGATTTTTTTTTTCTTGGAATAATTTTCACTCAGTTAAAAGTTAAATGTATATTGTATTTTTTTGGGGTGTAAGATCAAGCTCATAAAAACAATGGCATTTTCACAGCCTTTTTGTTCATATTTACCTATTTAAATAGCGTGTTCTCCTAAGTTTGGAGGGCAGAGTATATTATTAATGCATGTGTCATACAAGCTGTACTGCATGTCGATGTCTTAGTAACCAACAAGACAAGCTAAAACATGAAAGAAGGGTGGGATTTGTGTGGGACGTGGCTGGTCCGTAAGTTCCCTGTAGTAAAGCAAAGTGTCTTAACACAGAGGCGCTTGCCGACAGTGATCATAGCAATTAAATAGGCACACATTGTTGTTGGAAAACTGGACGCCTTAATAACTTTGAAATCATTTATCAGACGCTCTTATCCATCCGTGCTTGCACCTGGGAAATCAAACCCGCAACCCTTGCATTGCAAGCCCCATGTTTTTTCAAAGCTATATTTCTACTCTGATCCATACTAGGACTGTATCAGTACATCGTCTTTGTAACTGTATGGTAAAGGGGGTGCTTGTATGATACAGGACCTGAACAAATACATTTTTAAAAGAAAATCTAAATAAATTGCTAGCTACTCTGTGGTGAATGCGTTATGGGGTAAGTCTAATTGAGCCGCCAAAAAAACATAGTTTTCTTCTATAATCAAAATGATAATCTTAGCCACATTTACAACTGTTTCATGAGCCAAACTAGAGAAGGAACTGCTAGTTCTACAAGGGTGAGTGGCACTGATAAACCAACATTATAGATTTTAAAACAGTGTTTGTGCCGTGTTTACATATTGCACTTTCTTTTATTTTAGATTGTGCTCTCATCAAACATTATAAATTCTTTCTATATTAATGTTTTTTGCTAAATAAATGAAAAACGGATCTTCGGTTACTGTTGACAATGTTCGCGCAGTGCAGAAAAAGCACTGAGCTGTGACGCTCAAACGGCAATATGTACCATACCATGTGTTAGGCATAGCATTGCACCCCACTCAAAACAAACAATACTGCCTCAAAATCAACCTGGTTTACGTGTACTACGGAGAGATCCACCTTGATAGAATTCCCCTGCCTGCCGGGGTGTCAGTGAAAAGGAATAGGCCAGCCCTGTCCACCACCCACTGCCTGTGAACACCTAACTTACCACATTTTCTGAATATTATCCGAATCATATAAATTAAAGTTGCCAATTTTGAATACAATTACATTTCAACAAAATAACGTTTTAGTGGTGCTAATCCTGTCTGACTAACTACAGAATTGATATCAGACCAATCTGAGATGGTGGGTGTTGAAGTTCTTTTTCATGTGCTTTCTGAGGTGGAACAACCCAAGAGAGACAGGGAGAGAGAGATGGAAAGAGATGGAGATGGAGAGAGCATGAAAGGGGATATGAGGGATAAGAAGTGCGCGCGTGCGTACATTTGTTTGTACCTCCATGTGTGACTGTGCACGGCTTTGCGTTCGCGCCTGCAAGTGTGCCCTGCTCGCCTGTGTAGTCGCACATTTGCAGCTATACCAACAACATTAAAAGCTTGAGTACAGCTGGAATAACCAAAGCGCAGTGGGGTGAGAAGGTTTGCAAAACAGGAGGGGGGGGGGGGGTACAACCGCAACTCCTCTGTGAGATTAGCTAAATCTAGCAATAAAACAGAAGGCTCTGCTTTGGACCCCAAGTGTTTGCTTTGGAGTGGGGTGGGGGGTGTTGAAGGGAATGGGGCTATAAAGAAACATACAGGAACCATGTCTGCCTTCCAAACACCATCCAGTTCCCTACCTAGAACATTACATTTGAAACAGGATCCATATGGCTCTGTTAGAAAAAAAGTGCACTTCAAAGGGGAACCGTTTGCCCTTTTGGGACACAAGTGGAAACAGCTCATATGGGAAGTGGCTACCAAACCTCAAGTGTGACCAAATGGTCCGGAGGTTGGCGATTCGATCCCTTGGTTCAATCCCCTGGTTAAACTGTCCTATTCGAGAGACTGGAGATCGCAAAAGCTCAATGCCATCATTGAGCGAATAGCACATACAAGGTCCCATGCCGGGTTCGAACACTACACTGGCGGGGATATGGGGGGGCCCTTGGCCCCGTTGGAGAGGAAGAGGAGGGGGATTCTCTGCTGGATAGAGGATTTGGATGGTGAGTCCCATTCAAGAGGGTTGAGACTTAACATTGTGCCCAGATGGCACTAAGTCTGGCCTACAGCTGATCGGGGGAATGTCCCCTGAAGTAAGGGGCTATTTAGTACCAATTAGTTACGGCTCACCACACACACACATACACACACACACAGGCACATGCCAATCAACTGGTTTGGTTCCAGCCCTTTCTCGCCCTTTTGTGTTCAGTGACATGGTTAGGCCATTCAAACTCTAAGTCGTTTACATGTTTGATGTTGTTCTAGTGCAATGGGCAACTACACATCTTGACATCTGAGCTGTTTGTGGAGCAATGAGTGATAGAATAGTCTTCAGTTAAAAAAGCCTTCTTTGTAAATAAATATACATTTCCTATGTCCGTTATTATTCGAAGAAAGAATATACCTACATACAAGATATAAAACATGAGGAGAAGAATTTCAACAAAAGAAATGTCCTAAGCATCAATAGAGAGCAGCCCTTTGAGAGAGGGGAGGTGGGAACTACAACGCGAACAAGCAAGAAGTTTCCATTTTGTTGTCAAGGACAAACAACGCAACCACAGCGTGGCCCATCGGTGGCTTTCGGCGGAGCTAATGCGATTATCCTCGTCGCGCTCCTCTGTCTCCCAGACCTCACCGCTTAAGACGCTTTGGAGGACTGATGAGGGACCGCGTGTCATTTCACACGAGCAAACGAGCCGTGAGTGCATCTTACATGGGCAACAAACCCACACGATGTAATCTTAATGCTTACACAACGCCTCTTTTGCCATCGGTACCCAGGAGATAAGGGGCAAATCAAGTGGCGTGCCACAATGGAAAATACCGGGGTTCCTCAGGCGTTAGCGCTTCACCAGCCCCCTGCCTATTACGGTATATATTTTTCCACTGTATTTGGTTTGAGCCGGAACCATGTGCTAACAGCCACTAGGACCCCATACCCATGACTGATACAGAGGATCAGTCAGCCATTTTCCAGTGATGTAGCGCATAGGTGGTATCTGGTCACGCCCCCTCTCTCGCTCTTTCTCTTGACTCGATTCACTACAAAGTCTTATGTTCTGCACTTCTTGAAACGCCATGAAAGCGGGAAAAGCTGCTCGTCCAGCTGCAGTATTTAGTTTTACAGCAGATTAAAGCAGAACAATCGCAAAAGGATGGCCACAATAAGGTTCAGAAGCCAAGCAGAAAAACAGCTCATGAACTAACTCAATCTTTAAGCACAATTTGTCCGTAATTCCTCAACAGGTATTTGGGGCATTGAGATGTTGTCAGTTTTGTTTTTAAGGCCTCGACAATGAAAATGATGCAGTTCTTATACATCTCTGCCTTTACCTACAAGCTAATCATTCATTTTAAAGCGGAAAAATTAAAATAAGTGTTTGCCTAGATTGGGGGTTTTGAGTCTTTGAACCTTCGTATAAATGTAGTTCAGGGTCTCCATGAAACTCGTAGCGGGTGTATGGAGGTTTGTATCGTACATATATGTGGGCTCCTCGTCTATAGGGAAAGGCTTCGCCAAAGGCCACACTGTACCTACACGTTCCTCCCCTTACCATCCTTTCAGTATGTGTCAAAAAGAGAGGGATCCTCTCAACTGCGTTAGACAGGGCGAGCTTCTCCGCGCTCAAGCGTATGAACACCGCAACCGGCTTGTGTACCGTTCCATCTACAAGTGTGTGTGTGTACAGAGTCAAGACAATCGGGGACCCGAGGGAGAGGAAGATTGAAAGCATAGGAATTCCTTTGCTGTTGAAAAAAAACACCCGCCATATACAGGGATTGTGTACAGACACACACACATTCGGCGTCGAGTCAGATCAAGCAGTGGGGTGGCAGGAAGGCTGCAGAGAGAGAAGGTTCCACTTTGAGGGTTTCCTTGCACGACCCTGGGGACGTCCTCCCCTCCTCCATCCTTCCCAGCTCCGCAGGGGGCCGTCCTTCCCATGTCTTCACAAACAACTGGTACATAATGAAGATCTTCGGGAAGAATGCAGTGTGTTTACCACCTCCATTTACATCGTTATATGAAGCTCTGACGCAGTGGCGCCTTGAATATGCCACTCATATCATTGGACCCATGTCACCTTCTAGTCGAGATATTGCACTGCCATAGTGGAAATATGGTCAGCGCATACAGCTGGACACTGTCTTTGTGGCCATCTCGGTATGTCTGGCTATCGCTCTGTCTAAAGCACAGGTGTCAAGCCGATTGGTTTTCGCTCTCACCTTGTACCTGATTGATTAATTAGGTCACTAATTGGTTCGTTTCTACCCTCACCTGGTTGTTTAGGTCTGGACTGGGAATCAATTTATAGGAAAAACCAAAAATCTGCAGAAACTCGGCCCTCGTGGAACCGGTTTGACACCCCTGGGTTAAAGGTATGTCTGTCTGTCAGTCAGTCTGTCTCAATGTCTGCTTGACTGGCTGTTTGTCTTAATGTCCTGTATGTCCGTCTGTCTAGTTAGCTGGCTTTCTGACTGCCTGTCATATAATGACTGCCTGTCTTAATGTACTGCCTTGCTGTCAGTGTGTCTGCCAGTCTGTGTCCATACAGAGGCTTTGCCACAGGTCACAGTCCCCTCTCTCATTTCCACACTCGGTCTCCTGTTACCACTGGACTCTCCCTGCCTGACTCCCCCTTTCTCCCCTTGCCATGTTCACATCTTCTTTCCTTGTCCTTTCTAAATCCTCGTAATTGTCCATTCCTTCTCTCTCTGTCCCTCCATCTTTCACGGCCTCTCTACCGTTCTACCTCACTCATTGGCTCCCCTCTCGCTCTTTCTCTCTCCCACTGTCTCCCTTGGTCCCGTGGTCCTCCCTGTCAGCGGTTCCAACAGCAGAACCCAGACCGGAGCGAGGGGAGGGGAGGAGAAAGGGGAGTGATTAATGACGGAGCAGGGCCTCTGCGGGCCCCGTGGTAAAACAACAGCCAGGGGGGGCAGTGCAATAATAACGCAGTACAATAATCAAGGCAGCCCTACTCAGCAGACAATCAGCAAGGCAAAGCAGGGAGTACACAACTCCACTAGGCAGGCTCCATCAGGACAACTAAGTGAGAAATTAGCCCTCACCGAGCTCTGCAACTATTCATCAAGTCACTGGCCGCCGACAACTCCCGCCCCCCCTCTCATAATGTTTACTTAAAGACTCGCCGTGCCGCAGCAGCTCGTTTTATTGGCTCTTATTAATTCTCCTTCCGGGCCCTCGCGGCCATGCCATTTAAAGTGTATTAGCAGGCGGGTGATTGGTTGAGATCAAGTTGCGCCCGGCGTTCGGCTCTCCGCCGATAAAGGTGGAGTGAAAGGGAGGGAGGTTGCCCTGGAATTAGACTCCATGTACAATGGGAAGCAAGAGAGATGAGAAGAAATGGAGGAAGACAGAGAGGATGAACAGATGGAAGAAGAGAAAAGGGAGGCAAAGCTTGGTTTAATACTAATTTTCCTGATTAAAGGGTGGAGTAATGCATTCCACACAACAGACGACAACTTCTCTGTTTTAAAATGGAATGTGCAGCGTTGAAAAACATGTATTCCAGTGTCACACTGGCGTAAATTAGTAGGTAGCTAGATAGGCAGGACAACTGAATCAGAAACTCAGCAACACATCATGAAACTGAATCCGATGGCTTGCGATGCTGATTCAGTCAGTCCTCAGCTTCAAAAGTTACATAACAAAATTAGCTTAGGTACCTACTGTCACTATTGTTTGTTCATACTGGATGCAGGCAATAAAACAGCCAACAAATCACATTAAACTATTCACTGAAACCAACTCTTGTTTCTTAATGAGCACGAAAATGAGGTCAAATCAGTGAGCTCAGATGAATTCTTTTTCAGGCTGTGATGAGGAAGAAGAGAAGGGCCTAGTTCATTTTTTGGAGGAAGAAGAAACTAAAAGAGCACACTTAATGAGGCGGCTAAGTAACTGCTCTTTAACCACGCAGCGCTATGAATCACACAAATAAAACAAACCTTAGGACTACATGACATCATTTCATCCTTAATCTTCCAGCCCCAGCTTGTTCCAATTACCCATGATGCCGAGTACGTTAGAAGCAAACACTCTCTTTAATCTGCTGCCTGGCGTTTTTAAGTCCATGGTCAACGAAGTTGATTCCAGAAGGTAGCTGTGTACTCCTGCCTAAACCACTGGTCGTCACAACTGTGATAAAGGTGAGAAAACTCATATGAAGCTTGGAGGTTTGACTGTAACTGTCCCCTATTTTAATGTACTCTATTCAACTGTTCTCTACTGCATTCTATTGTACTCAGTGTTCTACTGTACTCTACTGGGCTCTACAGTACCGTATAAAAAGTATGGTTGAGGAAGTGTTAGATCAAAGAATGTCAAGATTCAGAGGGAGTCCCAGTCAGAAACTCCCAGACAGCTCTGCTCAGTGAGCTCCCCCGCGGCTGACGAGTCTCCCCACAGCACGGCAAGGATGGTAGAAGGAGACATCACTTCACTTTTTCATGAAAGCCCCTCCACCCGCCACCAGGGCCTGCTCACACACGTGTGCACACTCACACACACACAAAAGCTAAATCTCGGAGGGATTGTCGCCCCCCCCAACTCTTCTGTCTTCCGTCCCACAGTGGCAGTAAGATGCACCGGTGGTTACACACAAAAACACACACACCACACACACACACACATACAGACGCAGACACACCACACACACAGACGCAGACACACCACACACTCATCCGAGAGCTTGGCTTTGCGGGCATATATCGTAGGCCTTCTCAAGTTGTACGTTACATTTCAAAACACACACGACGGAATGTCTTCAGAGTGAAGACTGAACTCGAAGTTGTAAGGCCCCGGCATTGTACTGCAAGTCCGGCAAAAACAGTGCACGCCTCATTGAAACCCATTCCCGTACACGATATGCAATAACATGCACACGACTTACCGTAAAACTCGCGGCATTTACAAGTGGCCAACGAAAACTTCCCACTCAACTCAAAAGGGAACACGCAGACCAGTTTCAAAACGACTCCCGAAAGAAAAGAAGAAGAAAAAAACGTGGGGAACAAGACTTGTTATTACACTGGCAGCCCCCTCGGGCCGAGGAGCCGTCATCAGTCAGGAAGCTAACCAACATCTGGATGTGTTTACGCCTTTCAGCTGTTTGCGTCGCCGCCTCAAATAAATTCTGGGGGCTGTAAAGCCATCGCTTAAGACGCCTCCTAAAACAAACACTCTCCACACTCCCTTACTGCTAGCTTGTCTGGTCGCTCACCCCCCCCCCACCCCCACCCGCCCAAATTAAGGGTTGCGCTCATTAGCGCTTGAATGTTTGCAAATAATTTGCAATGGGAAACTAAAAAGGGGACATTTCCTGTTTGTCCAGTGTACGGAGTCGTTCGGCGACCAATGTATATGAGGCCGAGCTAGTCCGCCGCTAGCACGCACAAACACGCAAATAACAGCGCTGAGGAGGAGGATTTAACTGGCTAGTTAGACGGGCGCCGGGGGTTAATTGGGAAACATGGGGAGCAGCTGGCTCCGCTCTGGAGGTTCAGACAGGGATAATTTGTTCGCCCTTTGCAGTAGAGACAGTTAGTGATGAATCAGATCAGAGGAACGGCGTACAGTTATCATCCCGCTCTTTTTACGTTTTCTGTTCTCTCTCGTTCTCTCTTGCTTTTCTGACAAGCGCAGACAGTCTGGCTCCTAGCTACGCAGTTTGGCACCTATCAGACACAGGAGGGGGCCATCGTGGCGTTAAGACCAATGCTGGGAAACATCCCACTGCTTGTCTTCAGAAACTTCATTAATACCGTGGCTCTTGAAAACCTTTGCACATCTGCGAGTGGTCTCCCCGTTTATGGCCTTCCATTTTTTTTTGTCACACACAAATCACCTCTCCTTTAACATGGAATGAGGACACTCAAGCTTTCTGTCTGACTGTGACGGCTGATAACTTTAGAAATAAGTCAGATCCAAAGTTGCTAAAAGTTATATATATCAATATATATGTTTACATTCTAAGATTTTTGGGGGTGATAGATGCTTTTTTGGAATGACTTTGTCATTGAAAGAGTATTTTCTGAAATAGCAATGGGCAGTAGGTTCTTACCCCAGGCTGTCGCTTAGGCAGTTGGAATGTTTTTGTTTTTTTCAAGTGCTTGTTTGGGAACTTGCTGGCTTGTAAATGATGATGCATCTGGTACAATCAAAGTAATTCTGATGTTAACCTAAAACTGGAACACAAAGGCTTTTCAGATATTGGAGCAGGCTTTCCCAGGTTTAGACACATAAACAGAGACGCCAAAGTTGATAGTTTGGAGAAATGTTTGTCCCAATTCATACTGTAAAACCTGATCACACACACACTCTCACACACACACTCACACACACCCTTGAGTGAATCACTCACAAGCACAATAACCCTAACCTCCAGGACATGGACCGGCACTATCAGTTTAAGGGTCGATGTATGTAAATGTTTTCCACAATGTGTATGTGTTAATGGTTTATTAGGACACGTTAGCGGGTTTGCATTGATCTCTATGCCAGAGGGAGAAATGAGAAACTAGCACAGCACTCTGCTCATATCTGCAGAGTTGAACCATAATCACATCCCAGCTTGTTTCAATAAAGGCAACATTAGCATACCATTCCTCACAAACCTTTGTGGATTATGGGGTAGTAGAGCCAATATGATGGTCAATCTAACTTTGTGTTTTTCTCTCAAGTATCGAAATGGTGCTTGTCACTACAACCACAATTCTATTAAACAACAAACCCCATAGATGATTTACTGGCCAAGTAGTTGTTGTTTGTCATTCTCGGGACATTAAAACAGAATAACAAGTGAGTAAGAGTGCTGATCTAGGATCAGATCCTACTCTACATATTTATAATCTTATTCTATAATGATATTCAAAGGCCAAACATGTTCTACATCAGCACTTGTTGAAATTGGGGAGAGACTGGGCGAGCAGGTTCATCAGAAGCACTAGCCTTTTGACCTAGAGTGATCCAACGGTGTAAGCCGCCGTCTCCATGGTACTACAGCAGCATGGGTATACACACGGCCCACTGCAGCATGGGTAAACACACGGCCCACTGCAGCATGGGTATACACACGGCCCACTGCAGCATGGGTAAACACACGGCCCACTGCAGCATGGGTATACACACGGCCCACTGCAGCATGGGTATACACATGGCCCACTGCAGCATGGGTATACACACGGCCCACTGCAGCATGGGTATACACACGGCCCACTGCAGCATGGGTATACACACCGCCCACTGCAGCATGGGTATACACACCGCCCACTGCAGCATGGGTATACACACGGCCCACTGCAGCATGGGTATACACACGGCCCACTGCAGCATGGGTATACACATGGCCCACTGCAGCATGGGTATACACACGGCCCACTGCAGCATGGGTATACACACCGCCCACTGCAGCATGGGTATACACACCGCCCACTGCAGCATGGGTATACACACGGCCCACTGCAGCATGGGTATACACACGGCCCACTGCAGCATGGGTTTACATACGGCCCACTGCAGCATGGGTTTACATACGGCCCACTGCAGCATGGGTTTACATACGGCCCACTGCAGCATGGGTTTACATACGGCCCACTGCAGCATGGGTTTACATACGGCCCACTGCAGCATGGGTTTACATACGGCCCACTGCAGCATGGGTTTACATACGGCCCACTGCAGCATGGGTTTACATACGGCCCATTGCAGCATGGGTTTACATACGGCCCACTGCAGCATGGGTTTACATACGGCATACGGCAGCATGGGTATCTATGGGTATATTTAACTGGACAAAAACAAATGTTCCAGCTAACGTCAGAAGCCATGGTCTCTAAAACAATCTCATGGTGTAACACTGTAAAATACACCACCGTCAAGTAGCAAAGTTTGACTCGGTAGACTGGCAGAGAGAGTACTTGGTGTTGAAGGTGGCAAAGTAGACCCAGGCAGTAATGGAAGGCGACAGGAACTTAGAGAGCCACACAAAAGCCAAGCTTTATAAATAATTCCAAAAGCTAATGGGATACCTTGTAAAGTGTGATGTGTGACTGCTGACTCCCCTTGACTCACGCACACTCTTTTCACACATACACACCCACACAAATACACACCCACACATATACACACCCGCACACACACTGAAGGTTACCCCTAACACCTCTCACGCCTCCTTCCTCAGGTAGAATTAGAAACATCATGCCTTCCCTTGGTACAGGTTGGCACTGACCAGTTAGAACCAGTCAGAACTCCTTTTTGGAGAACCCTCTCGTGATAATTCGGAAGACAGGAGAAGACACGTCTTCTCACAGTGTGCATTTAACCCAGTTTGAGAGAAACACACACTCTTTCAAACGCGCGTGCGCACACGCACACTCTTGATGCAGGGCGGCAAAAGCAGCACACCGGAGACCTGTCTTGTAAATCTCTTTGTGAAAGCAGCTTTGGGGGGCAGACAGGGGCTTACACACTGAGCCTTAAGGTAGCGGCGTAAGACTCCACACCTCTAACTCTCTCTCTCTCTCTCTCTTTTGCCAACACACACCCGCACTCCCTCACCATTTTTTTCTTCCCTGTTCTTTCTTTCCCTCGTTCTTCTTCCACTCGCTCTCTCTTTCACATGCTCTCCCTCACACTTTCCCCCACTCTCTCTCTCCCTCGCCGTCCGACTAGAAGTCCCGGCTCCGGAGCAGCGTGGGTCGGTCCCGCAGCCCCGCGGGCTACACTAGCGCCGCGGTGACTAATGTCCTGCCTTAGCTGAGACAATGAGTTTGAGGCGGAGCCGGGAAAGTGTTGGGGGGGGGTGGTGTGTGTGGAAACAGCCGGGAACCTTTTGACAAATGGAACCCTTCGTACTCCCCTGCTCGCTGAGGGAGGCTTTACATTGTCGCGCGACACGGTGCGACACATTCGGCGTCCTCTGAGCCGCGGCTGGGACCTGAGGAGCAGTGAGGCTTCTGGGAAAGGGGAACATAATTAATTCTTTGGGAAGTCCAGGCCTGGCTTCTTTTTCTTCATGAATAAGATATATTTCCAAAGCATGGCAACCTCTCTTAATAAAAATACCAGTCAGACCTGGAATAGCCAAAGATTTTTAGGGCTTGTGTACACATATTTCTGTAGCTCAATACATTTTCTAGGTCCCTTTTTTCACTTCAGGCCCTGAATGGTTGGAGTCGGGGCCTGCCCTAAGGTTTCCTCCCGCAGGTACGAGAGCTCTGATGACAGGACGTCATTACAAACTGCTGCCCCCCCCCACTTCTCTTTTCAAGGAATTAAAACTCCTGGACTCCGCATCCCCCACACACCCCCCAACCCCCCACACACCTCCCACACCCCCCACACCCCCCACACCTCCCACCTCTCCTCCTTCAACCCTACAAGGAACTGTGCTTTGTCTAAAAAAGAAGCCAAGGATAGGAATCCACCCCCAGCCCCACAAACGCCTTTACCCCTCCAACCACAGTGCCTCCTCACTCCCTGCGGAGTATTGTAAAAAAACACAGCCCCCTCTCTCTCCTCTCGGCCTCTCTCTCTCTGCGGCTCTTAAAACAGCACGCTTTGCATGAGAAAAAACGATTAGTCTTCAAATGCTGCCCTGACAAAAGAGGCCTCCTTTCAGGTCGGGCAAGGAAATTTGCTCCGATAGTAGAGTTCCCCTTTTGTTTTTCTAAGATGAGGCATTATTTGTCTTACAGGCAGGGGCTGTTAGCCTTCACTTGCATAGGAGACCCCACTGGCCCCTAGAGAAGAAGGGGAACGCGGGTCGGAGTCCCCCACCACAGAGAACGGAAGTGAAGGGGTACAGAGAACGGGGAAGGGGGAAGAGGCAGTCATTTGAACATGTTTGCCGAAAAGAGGGAGAAGCCAGGCTTGAACCTCATTGAGGTATTAACCTCAGGATTTGCATTTCATATTCAAACAATGCCCCGCTCCTCATCCTCGGGCCCTGGGTTCCTGGAAGACCCACAGGGCCAACTTGCTAATACAGATAACCAGGACAGCATGGGACACAGGAAACACGTAGAAATACAACTTCACCATTTTCTTGGTAACTAAATGCATAAGGGACTAAATAATTTTGAACAGCTATTTAGGAATTGTATATATATTTTGGTGTGTAATATGAACTACCATTTAATAACACTTGTAATAATTGTAAAATTTTAAAATAAAACTGCCATACTTTTCTGTGTGTGTGTGTGTGTGTGTGCGCGTGTGCATGCGTGTACTTGATTGCATGTGTGTGCGCATGCATTAGCCTGTCTTAACCTGTGCACGTGTGTGTGTGCATATTAATGCAGGGGCCCGATACATGGCATTTCCACACACACACACACACAGAGAGAGGAGGGGGAAATGACAGATCATTGTTCACAGGGAGTCGACCATCTCATCTGTCCCTCAGCCTTCACCGTGGTCCCTGGACGTGGAGAGAGAGAACAAGCTCCCTTACGGATGCCACAACCAGCTCCCGTCAAACCCCTGACACAATGCCACATCTGCAGTGAGAGCCCCGACCCTGGGAACTAGGATACGCACTGTCCCAGCTGAACTTAGCCCGGCGATTGGAAGCCAACGCTGCAGACAAAATGGCCCGCAGCCCACTATCAACTCCTGCTGCCGTACATCATGATAATAAGCTTTAACTACGGCTGAGGGCAGAAAGAGGAGCAGTGTCAAGTGCTCCCGTCACCTAGGCGTGACCTGTCGCCGTTTGTACTCCCGTTTGCACTCGAGTGCGTGAGAAAAGAAACCCCAGGCACTCGCTGCCATGCAGAGGTTCATATTCCTTTGGTCTGGGAGTCAGGACTACTACACATTTTTGGTACAAATTAATTTGTTTCTCTGTGTTTTATCTCTCTCTTTTCTCCCCTCTCTCTCTCTCTCTCTCTCTCTCCCTGTCTCACACACACACACACACACAGGGAGGTTGGTTGGTCGGGCTAATTGGCTGGTCCAGCCTGAAATTCCGTGAGGCCAAAACCATGAAAAAAAAAATGCCACAATGACTCTTTGCTAAAGCAGCTTGAGCTCCGGATTCCTTTCTCTCTCCCATTTCTTATTTCCTGGAGAAAAACAACCGGCTGTTTGCACGCTCCTGTGTGTGTGTGTGTTTGTGTGTGTGTGTGGTTGTGTGTGTTCATGTGTGTGTGTTTGTGTGTGTGTGTGGGGGGGGGGGTTGGGTATGCAGAGGGGCATTAAAACAAGGAGATAGACTACATTCATAAGCTTGCGTGGAGGTGTTGGGGGTGTTACCTTAATATGTGTCATTATACTATGTCTCTCTCCAGCCACCCCCCATCAGATCATCCACACACCCCCTTGTCGTGCGAATGCATAAGCCCCGGTGAAAGGTGGCTTTAGCGGGACTCCTTCAAGCGAGGAGTGCGTGGGGGGTGGGGGGGTGGGAGGGGGTGAACAGGGGTCCTGTCCTGGGAAGCTGCTGGTGGAGGTGGAGGCAAACCGGGTTAGAAGGAACACATAGCATATTAAATGGTCCGGGTACGTCCGCGCAGAGAGCCCAGAGATCCAGATCTAAGGCATGCCCTGAAGGGATGGCTGGGCCTGGGGATTAGGAGGGCCAAGGAGAAGCCCCTTGCGCCGCAGCGCCCGCCAACGCCCCCCCCCACCTCCCCCCCCCCCCCCGGGGTTCTCACCCGCTTGCACGCAAATGGATCTGGACACTTTGACGAGGGCTACAATCGGCGGCGAACGGCCGCGGCGCCAACTTTTTTCTCACAGGGAAGCGAAGGAGACGCTTACGCCGTCACGCCACTCTGTTTCCCGTCTCTCAGGCATTTCTTTCATTTCTATCACCCTGACTCGGTCTCCTTCTTCAGCCACTGTCTTCTTCATTTGATGTCAATATATCAAAGTTCAGAATCATCAAAGTGAGGGATTCCTTTTGGGGGCCAGATATTAATGCAGTCACTATATTCACATTGGTGTAACCCATCTCTTAGGGAGAAAGGTTCCTAATGTTGATGCCATTGTGAGAGTGTGTTTATTTCTTTCTGCCAATATGCTCTGAATAGCGGCCGTAACTGCGCTTCACTTAACCTGCTCATGAAAGCTGTGGTTTGTGGGATGTAAGGACTTGGCATTCCACTGAAGAGTTGAGCCTCCATTGAAAGACAGTCTGAAAAACCTTGCTTCATGGTAACACCCGTGACCGATTATACGACAAGCCTGCAAGTACCGCAACAGATATCCTCCACTATACCTGCCACAACCCCATACCAAAACAATCCCCACATGTGAATAAATAATCTTATAAAGGCCTCCGTGCAAGTTATCATCGATAAAATCCATTTCCCCTAGATTAACCTTGAAGAACAATCGCGGCGGAAACTCTAAGTGCCTTTATAAAGGACCATTAACACAACAACAGGCGTCATTAAGGGCCTTAAGGATGTTTACCTGATAACAGGTATTCTTCCTCGGGATGTAAAACAGCCTAAGGACAGTGGCTGCCCAGGACTGTGGATCTAAGGAGCCGGTGCCAAGAGAAAGGGGGGGTGGTGGTTGATTTAGGAGGGTAATAGCTTGTCATCTTTGCGCATTAACATGTGCTTCTGTGACAGGCCCTATTTTGGGTAGGTTGGAAAGGTCACGAGTGTGCCTGGTGTTATTTTCCCCCGTAGTAGCTATGCATAACTGAATGTAAAGGTGTGCTAATGTATAGATAAAAGACTCCTCCACTTTCTGATGGGCCGAGCGGGGACACGGAGGTTATCCATGGGTTTCTTTCCCCATCCGTGGGACTGCGAGTTAAAGATTGTCCCCTTCACCAGACGGCCATTGATTCATCTATGCTGGTAGATGGAAGAAAAAAAAGGTCTTCTTCATAGTGCTTCTTTTAAATACCAGATTATCATCTTAAACATTTTGTGTATTTATCACTGTTACTGAATCATTTATGACACCCAGTCCTTTTTTCAAATTGCACCTGTTCAAGTCAGGTTGCAGCGTCTAGCTGAGCTCCATTCTGCTATGGAGGATGTTGTCAAATCACCATACATATTTATAGTACTGAATGTGTTCATCAGATATCATTCATATTTAATATGATTAAATCATAAAATATCTCCAGCTCAAAAGACATTATCATACGCATGTACTTAAAGCCAATCTGCGGTTATTTCAGAGCATCGTTTTCTCATGGAAAATATCAGCCATCCATTAAGGCTAAATAGAGCTCAAATTAATATAATTACGTTTAATGTTGCTTTGGTGATCATTAAATCCGGGGGTAAGCAATCACACATTGTTCAGGAAAAATGCTCTCTGTCATAAATGTTTCTGTCAACAATCAATCACTGCAATTAGATGAATCAAACTTAACAGCAAATCCCTGAAATATATACATTTTAAAGTCTGTTTAAGACCATATCTAAATTTAAAAAAGGATGATGGTTTAAATTTGAAATACAGGTAGGCCTTATCGAATTAAGGTATAAAATCAGGATGTATAGAAGCTAAAAACTTTGCTTCTATTTATTTTAGCACACATCCAAAAGGTATATTGTATGACTGAAAAACACAAATTTAGATTTCGTTTTTCGGGCTTGATAAGGATGTGAAATCAGCACATTACTATAGCCTACCTAACACGCAATTTGATTTGGAACAATTATCTTTTCAGATATCGAGAATCAAACTAAAACAAAGGGTTATAGCATTCTTGCTGTAATCCTACCATTCTAACATAAAATAATGTTCATGAAAAATAATCGAGCAGTTTCCTATATCAATTATTTAAATGATTCATCAGTAGTCCTACAGTAATAAGCTTTATTTAAAAAAAGTAATTAGTGCATACAAGTTCATCCAAACAAAATGATGCGTAAAACACAATATAGCATGTAAAAACAGCCATTAAACTCGGTATGTTCTTGTAATTTTGTTCATTTCATAAAATCTTGAGAGCGTAAAAAACTGCAATAAACAGCGTTTCATATGGGCCTGAAACTAGCAGTCCAGTTCAGATCACCGTGTTAACCAAAGGAAAAAGTATTTAAATCTGAATAAACCCTTAACATTTATTATTTTGCATTAGAACCTTACTGTTCGTTCTCAAAGCAATTATATTTCCGTAAACTATTTGCCAAGTGTCAAAGGTTTGTCTGAGCCATCACCGCACGGCTGAGCGCCTCGAACCCTCGTCGTTTGTATAGCGGCGTGAAACCCGAGACACAAACCGTCCACCAGTCACTCACAGCAAGCCCGACAAGCAGATAAAATGTGGAACAGCTGGCTCAGAGCAGAAGGAAAAGTTTAAAACAAATAGCTCCACATGTGGAGGCGCGCTGCCATGATACACAGGCCTAACGGACCGAAAATTAAACCGGCATAAAAATAAATTGAAAGGCACAAAAGTTATAGGTCTAACAATTATGGGTAATAATAATCAGGCCAATAGTACAAATGTGAATGCGCTAATATAAACACTTCTGATTTCAAAGTCACAAAAAATGTTTTATTTAGAACCTTTCCATTTAATTTCTTAATGTGATATAACCTAGTTGATTTTCTAGTATTATCGAACTCGATCTGAATTTCTGCAGGCATATAGGTCTATAATCGTTTAGCCTTAACCATGGCAAAGTAAATCAAATGTGGGCCTTGTCTGGTCTGTATTTGTAATTCAACATTCATATTTTTACTGTAAATGTAGGCACTTCAGAAGAAACTTTATAAAAGGCTAGTAATATCTGAACAGGCTATAGTTGATTCTAAACAAAAGTGATAGCCCATACATTATGGCCTAAATAAATCATAGTCATAACTCAAATCAGCTCTAATGGATAAGAGACTGAATCGATAACAGACAAGATTTGTCTCGAGCTGAAATACGATCATAAGTAGGCTATGCCCCCGTGCGTTTCTTTCAAAAAATCCTCAAAGTTGTGTCTGACCGCAGCAGAAGTTCCCAACGAAGTTCGGCTTCTCAACAATGCAATTACTTTTCGAGTGAAGTGCAAACAAAACATCACGTTTTTATATAAATACATATAGCCTATATATAACCATATGTTTAAATCATAAAGTATATATATATATATATATATATATATATATATATATATATATATATATATATATATGCTGTATATATACATTTAGGGAAATAAGAACCATTGTGTTAAAGGAGTGTGAGATTTTATATAACATTCACGTTTGTAAAAAAAAACTGCATCAACAAAGTTTGGAAAATGTGCAATGTTTAAAGTGGAAACTTCCAGCAAAAGATTGGTTGTAAATATGTTGTGTCGAAAGTAATACATGTCGCTCAAGCAATATTTCTGAATAGGTTGGTTTTTTATATTTTTTTCTGGTTCGATCGCCCCCCCACCCCACCCCCTCCGATGTGTGGACTTCTATGAAATTCCAGCTTATTTGAAACGTGATACCTCTGACAGATTTTGAATAGGCCTATGTCGTCTTTTCTCCACAAAACTTTCAAAGCCAGCAAAGAGCAAAAGGTTAAAAGGAAACAGTTCATCATGCCTCGTAGTTGTTTTTTTGCACTTACGTGTTAGAAGGATGCTTTCCCTCCAATAATTCTTGATCTTTTCTTTTTTCTCCTCGTAAGTGAAGAATTTTTCCGCTTGTTGCAGATGTTCTTCTCGCGCTCTGGAGTTGCTTGTGAGACTTTTACTCTGCAACTCCAACTCCAAAACCGCACTGCCAGACTTTTCCTTCTCCGCGTCTTTCTCCCTCTCACAGTTTGCTGTACAGAACGAACACTGAGCACAGAGGGTGAACCTCCCTACATACCTGCCAATAGCAGATAGAAAACCTGTATAAATAAGAAAACAGGTGTTCACTAAAACGTGTGGTCTGTTGTTATTATATTAAGTATGCTTTTCGGGGAGAACAGGGCGAAGTGTGGAACTCCAGCTGCTCTTTCCCTCGCCTGACTCCTCCCTTCGGATCGGGCTCCCTCGCTCACTGCCTCCCTCTCTCTCTCTATTCTCTCGGTTCCCCCTCCCTCCCCCTTTCGTCTGCTTTGGGCCGCAGTTTCCTGAGACCGTGTAGATCCAGTTTGAACGTATTGAACGCTGTAGACTACCAGCCCCGCACAATTGGACGGATTGGCAATACT